>NC_046287.1:72769610-73128776 GCF_004115265.2 Rhinolophus ferrumequinum | reverse complement strand
AGGTTGTTTAGATGAATCAATGGTAGTAAGTGAGTCCTTTTGGACAGTACTATTTGGAGGTTGCTCATTTTCCAAGATATTGAGGTAACATGGTTTCACAGGGGTGCTATCTTGGTCATCTGTCATTAAAAGAAAGTCTTAACATTAGCGTAATACACCAGTTCTTAAGTTTTACTATTACCCCCCAAAAAGACAGTATGTATGAATCAGAATAATCAAGACATTTAAGACCAAAAGAAAAGGCAACTACAAATTTTCCTTGTCAATAGTTCCTAAAGTTAGTTGATCAGATTCATCTAGGGATAGTTTTAAAATTAGATTCCTAAAATCTACCCTATTTCTAATGACACAAGGTTGTCAGGAGTTAAGGCCCAGGAATGCATATTTTAAAAAAATCCTCCACATTTGTATCTAATGATGTCTTCCTTGCAGAATTTTTCTGTGTGTTTATGTCAACTTTCTTTAACGGCAGCTGGCAGAAACAAAGCCCTCATGTTTTCTACAATGTTTTTAGAGGGAGAAAAAAGACATATATTAGATCCAAAATACCTTCAAACTTCCATTAGCTAAGAATTTAATTTTAAGCACATAAAAGGCACTTTAAATCATCTTAAAATTGAATACTTATTTGGATTTCTTACCTTTACTAGTAGTGGGTTCTTGTTCTGATAGGACATTTTTGCTTTCTGCTGATTTTGCAAAGTCCTGTTGTAGAACCTAAAAGGAAAAAGAAGTGTCTTGATAGCAGGGCCTATTTAAAATATATGGTCACTATACAAAAGATGGTTGGTAGTATGTGGCTTTTGTTCAACCTGAGACCTTCATACACAGGAATTTTAAAATATCTTCTAAGTATTTCAACGAGGCTATGGTTGCAATTTCAAGATGGCTAAGTAAAAAGGTTTTCTCTTCTTCTTAAACAACCTCAAGATAACACAGAGAACTGGAATATTATAGATTCCACTATTTTTATTTTCAGTGTAGACTCTATCTTAAATAAAACTTACATCTGTTCATATGTAGATGTAAGTGAATGAAAGAGGAACTGACCAGGAGGCGAGAAAGCTGAACAAAACTAAGCACCTTTAGTAGTAGAAAACAAAACTGAGATTCACCTCATAATTGGAAGTGCCAGACTCTAGAAAAAAATGTACACTGTGATGGGGTGGGAGTTGGTGATGAAAAGAGGGTGGCAGGTGTCGTTTGAAGTTGTTTAAGAAAAATGTGGACACCTAGGTTCCCTCTCCCAACTTCAACAGAAAATGGAAGTTTACATTTTGAAGAAATTGAACTATTAAGTCTCAGGCCTGGGGGCCATCAGGGGTAGAGCTAGGGTAAGGAAAGCATGAATAAGGACAGGGTAAAGTGTCATACTGAAAACAGAGGGATTCAGTGCAAGTCTGTATAATGATGGGACCCTCAACTCCATTCTCACATTTGGCTCTAGAATACCAGCAACCAAGGGTCCTTAGAGGACCCTTCTTTGGAGAAACTGAACCACCCCAGAGACAAGACCAATAGATACTGACATTTGGGAGTTTCTATCAAAAAGCTAACTGTCTATCCAACTGCCCTACAGTGAAGCCCAAAAGAACTCCAAGCAGCTTTTTGGTATATCATTCTTTAAAATAAGCACTGACGGAATAGCAGACATTTGAAGAAAGCCTCCAGGTGGTAAGAGAAGATATTGCCTCCATGAAGTAACAGGGTGCTATAAAAAAGTAACAATCAGAAAAAAAGGATTTAGAAATTAAAAATATATGACACCTGAAATAAAAATAATTTCATTTAAGTATTAAGGTCAAAGAAATCTCCCAGAAAGTAAAATAGAGCAATACGACAATAAAAGGAAGAAAAGAAAAAATTAGGAGCTCAATCCACAAGGGCTAATAATGTCTGGTAATGTTAATTCCAGAAGGAAAGAAAACATGGTGGGGAAAAAAATGAAGAAAATTTACCAAACTGAAGGGCATGATATAGACTGAAAAGACCCACTGAGTACCCAATATAGTGAATGAAAAGAGACCTGCAACAATGTACTGTATCCTTGTAAAATTTCAGAACTCCAGGAAGCTTCTGGAGTAGGAAAGAAAAAAAGGTATACACAAAGGATCAGAACTAAGAAGGCACTCGTCTTGTCAACAGCAACATTGAAAACTGGAAGATAAAGAAGCCATACCTTAAAAAATCTGAGGGAAAATGATTTTCACCATGGAAGAATTAAGATTTTCTTAGACATGTAAAAACTCAAAATATTTATCTTTTACTCACTCTTTCCTAGAGAATTCCTGGAAGATGTGCCCCACCAAAATGAGGTAATAAACCAAGAAAGAGAAAGACAAACACTGGCTTCCAGAATCAGAGATCTAATAAAAATAACAATAGAGATTCCCAGGCTCATGTATGACTTATGCTTAACCTGACCTCAGACAAGGGAATTTAAAAATATCATCTAAAAGTGTTTCAAGAAGAAAACTGTGGTTGCAATTTCAATATGGCTAAGTAAAAAAGGTTTCCTTTTCTTCTTAAACAACCTCAAAATAATACAGAGAACTGTATTATTATGGATTCCATTATTTTTCATTATTTTCAGCAGGTCTAAGAGCCAAACTTAGAATGGAGCAGGAAGGGGGAGTACTCCAGAAAGGACAAAACAGACAAATTGGTTCATGTAGAAAATTCCACCAAGAGGTTTATACAGCTATTGGTGGGCATAACAAAGAGTTGGTTACATGTTCAAAGAAAATAAAAAATTGAGACAATTATTAAACTCAGATGAAAAAAATAACACTAAACAATAAACAGTATGTGCTTAGTTCAGCAGTCAGTAATATTTACATAGTTTGGTTAAATCTAAACATTTGGTTATATATAGAATTAAACAAAAGATATAATTAAATGAGGCGTCATAAGTGACCTAAAAATCCTTACCTACTTATAATAGGGAGTTGACAGATAACACCTAATACATAAATGAATAAATAAATATACACAGAGATGCATATTATTCAAAAACACAGCGGTAAACAGCAGGAAAAACACATACAAAGTGTTGCCTCTGGAGAAGGATGACGCACCAGTAGGAAAGGGAATGATTTTATTTTGTTACATACTATTTCCATGTATAGGTGGGAAAAAGACAAATTAAAAATCCAGATATTCTAAAGTAATCTCAAAGTTTTTACGGCTTGTCACACAAAAAAAGATTACAGTGCTTTAAACATTGCTAAATACCAAAATAAACCAGTGTTTCACATTTCAGTAAGTATATTGAAAAGCTTTGTATTCATGAAAATGAAAATGGAAAAGCTGTAAATGTTGACCTCTTTAAAAACGATGTGCCTTTAATAGTTAAAATAAGCCTGGTGGAAGGTGTGTTAGTCCACACTGGAATACCTGATCATCGTGTTCATTTTCTTCTGTAATTTCAGTGTTAGCCTGAAGTGAAGTCTGGACATCTACAGGTCCCTCTTCAAATTCTTCTATTTCTTCATCTTCATTCTCATCTTCTCCACTTCCATAATTAGTCAAAGCCTGAGTTTCAGCTTTGGACAAATCTAAGTTGATTAACAGAATTTTTAGAAATCTGTCACACTCAGTCATAATAATGGCTATTAACACAATTTACTGCATTCCTGTATTGTACAAGTACTTTACATACAACATGAAATCTTCAAAACAGTAAGTACTATAAAAAACTGTGATGCAGAAAGGACAAGTAATTTAATCAGTGTCACACTAGAATTCAAATTCAGAGTTGTCTGACACCTAATTCTATATTCATTATAATCCACCAAACTGTTTCAATAAAAGACCTATAAAGTACTAGCGTATAAACCTAGCATGAGCTTTTAAACTTACTAATAGACACTGGACATTCTTCACTTTCTTCATCTTCCTCTTGATCAGAAACATCAGATCTCACATTTTTGGGACTCTCACCATTATACTCAGATGTTTGAGTCTGCTTAACTGTTTCAGTCACATCCTTGTCCTAGCCACAAATAAATTTGAGTAATTAAAATAGATTTTTAAAAGGCATATAGTAAATCTATCATAAAAATAAGTCATTATTAATTTAATAAAAACCACAAGGAATCACTTGGCAATTTAGTTTTGTTTTTAAAAGGAAATAAAATCAGAAGAAAGGACATTTCATGATATACTTTGCTCTCAAACATTAAGGTAAAAGCTAGCAAAATCATTTAATCTTTTTGTTTCAAAAGCATTATTTTTAGTCACAAATTAATTAGCACGTACTTTGACTTTGCCATCAGTTTCTCCAGCAGGTGAGCCATGCTCTTCAAGAATCCTTTTGGCCTATAAGCAAGTCAATTAAACAGAATTTAGGGGTAAACCTTCACCATTACACTTGGGTATTCAGTAAACTTGAACAAATGCTGCTTGTTTTGACCATCATCCAAAGAGTTGATTGCTTTCTTAGAAATGTAAATTAAACTCTTTCATTTAAATCTTTTAAATTAACAAAACCAAAGCAACGCCGCCTACTAACTTCCCCTTGGATACATAAAAGGTATCTCAAATTTACTAAGTCCAAAACAAAAATCTTGATTCCCTTCCTTCCAAAATGCCACCATCCCAATCTGTTAATGGCCCTTCATTCACTCAAAAGTGCAAGTCAGAAAACTAAGAACCAGCTCGTGCTTTACTTTTATTATCCACATCTAAACCATTACAGTGCCTTATTGACCCAATCATCATAGTGTCTCTGTAGTTGCACACTCAAAGCTAAGACACATCATTTCTTACCTGGACTACTGAAACAACCTTACAACTGGTCTCTCTGCTTCTATCTCTATTCTCCTGTAATTCCTGTTCAATATGGTACCCAGACAAAATTTTTAAATTGCACTTGAGATTATGTCACTCCACTATTTCGAGCTTTCCCATGGGTTCCCATCAGGCTTAGAACAAAATAAAACAGGTCCTTACCACGGTTTCTAAGGCCCAGTAATTTGGCTTTACTTACCTCTGTGACTTTATCGCCTACACTCTCAGCTCATTTAATGTGTTCCTGCTTTCTTGGCCTTCTGTCTCTTCTCCAAACTGCTCAATCCTGCCTTAGTCTTTACACTTACAGGTCTCTCCTTCACCTTCCATGCTCTTCCCCTTCATCCTCATTATAAACTTCTTGTCTTTCATACCTTAAGCTCCTATTTTACCCCTTAAAGAGCCTGGTGCGATTACCTATCTAAAGTAGCCCTTCCAATCATTTGTTATGGTATCATCCTGTTTTAACCTTCAAGCACGAAGCAATGGCTGAAATCTGAAACTTATTTATGTCTAGAATAAAACCATAAAAAGTGTGAAATAGATGGCTTGACTTTATCTACTTTAGATTTAAGGAAGAAGAGTTATTTCATTCTGTTTTGGGTCTTGATCTGCTTTCCCTTTCATTATTAGTCAAGAAAAAGGGTACAGGTCTAGGGAAAAAGCCTTCTGGAATGCCTCAAGTTGAGGGGAAAAAACCCATTCAATCTCACAAGTAATCAAGACTAATTTAACAGGTTATAAGAAGCTAGAGGGACGCGCAACAAAAATCTTAACTGATAAATAAGCATGTATGTTGGCTGGGGTGATATATATAACACCCAGGGAAGCCACTGGGGTTGGCAATAGCTGTGGCAGGCAACTAGTTGGTCAAGAACCGGATCCCTGTCATCCTCTCTTCTCTGGAAACCTAAATAATGGGAAGTGGATATCTGACAATGTACATTAGGCATCAATTCCCATCTGCATTCCTGATCTGCAGCCACTGCTGTTACCACTGAGATTCAGCATGTGGCTAGCATATGTACTGATTTATAATCTGGTTAGCTGGTATTACTTTAAAACTACTTTTCTGAGGGTAAGTATAATTTTAGTTAATAATAATCAAGAACTATATTTACATGCTAATTATAATTACTTCTAAAATCAAAATGCGTGTCATTTACCTCTTTGGCATAAGACTGTATCACTCCAGCTGCCTCTATTTTCCTTTTGCATCTCTGTTTAACTGTCATACTATTATTATCCAAATCTTGCATGAGCTTAAAGAAAGCCAACTCATTAAACAACACTTCAGATATCTCTACAAGAAGGTCTTCTCCACAGTCTTTCAGTTTTTTGCCAGCAAATTTTGCCAGTGAATCCTATTAAAAGATAACCAAATCACTTTAAGATTATAGTTAACTTCAACTGTGGATAAAGTAATACAGATGATGAACAAGTCTGAATTATAATACTCACCTTGTGAAAAACAATTTTATTACTTTTTAGGATTGGAAAATTTTAGTTCTATTCAAGTTGAAATACAGTATCATCAAATGAAGTCTGCGTGCTATTTGAGACTTTTCTTTTCTTAATAAAACCACTTTTCTTGTTCTTTCTTCCTAAAAATATGGACTACAGGCAAATAACTATGATATCTGGTGTTCCCTCCCCTCCAAAAATCTACCTTATCAAGCACAATCATGGAAAGAAGTACAAATGCTGGGTGCTTTGTGAAAAAAAAAATTCATTGAACAGGTTTCGTAAGAAAAAAATGAAAATAATTTAAGCTCTATCTCATGAAAAACTTTCAATACTCTGGGCAAGATTTAATGTACATCACTTTTATTCTTTATGTACGTCCCCTTGTGGAAAAAAAAATCAGGATGGGGTAAAAGAAAAATCAGGATGGGGTAAAATGAAAATAGTCTGATTTTCTGAGACTTAGAAAATAATTTTATTTCCAAATAATACTTTGAGATTTGTCCACAATTGTGATAATAGTAGGCAAAACTAAGGAAGGACTGCATGGATCTTGATAAACAAAAGTATTTAAACTATACACAATTTCTCTTTCAGACTGATTCTAAAATAGAGTTATTTCTTTCTATAGAAATAAGCTAAATTTATAAAAATACATTTATCTAAAAATTATCCACTGAAACCTTATATTCCTTATAAAAATTATGTTAGTTGTATTATTATAGATTAAATAGAATCAGGACAATTTAAAAACTATATAGAATTTATACTTTAGTCTTAAAAATAAAATGGAAAATCATAGTGGTGGACATCTGCATCAAACCTAGGGCTTTAAAAAATTAACAAAGTGATAATACTGTCTCTAAAACGAATTTAAACACAGGACTAGAAGGAAAAGTTTCATAGGAAAATTCTGTAATAGAGACTAAAAGAAAAATGTATTTTCTAGTCTGGAGTAACAATACACATCACTAAACTATCTCAATGGAAAAACACATGGGTGGATTTAACTGTAAAGATGTTTATTATATGGAGTAAGGTATCCTTATTTAACATAGGGTTTCTCAACCTTGGCACTATTAACATCTCATTAGATGCCAGATGCCTCCCTGTGTGTTGTGACCAACAAAATGTCTACCGACATAGCTAAATGTCTCATGGGAATCAAAACTGCCACCCCAGTTGAGAATCACTGCTTTAACATAATTTAAGGTTACTGTTACAGCCTAAGAAGTCTCCACAACTATTGCTCGTTTCTAGCTTCTAAAATTTCCCAGATTGATAAAAAATTGTTTTAGAAAATACGATAGAATACTTTCTAAACATTTCAAACTTGAAATGTTCTTATTAGGTAGGAGAAAAATCAAAACAAAATTTTATTAGAATTGGGATAGGCCTTAGAGATAGTCAAATTAAATGAAGACACAGGCTCTAATACAATTTTTTTTAACCAGTTAAAGGAATAACCTAAAAAATACCAGATTGTCACCCCAATTAGATGCTACAATATGCAAAAAATACCAGAATGTCGCCCCAACTAGATGCTACAATAAATTGTGTAATGCCATTAGAAGCATGCCAGAAAATAACCAAAAAAATCCTAACCAGACGGTACATATTGATGTCACACAAGTATAAACTCTTACCTGTAATATACTTCCAAGCTGTTTATGAAAGAACTTTACAAACTCTTTGCTCTCATCATTTTGCTGGGTCAGGGTCAACACCATGCGTCTTACTGAAGTCAGAAGTTGAGAAGAACATACTTCATCCATGTGCTCCTGAGAAAAATCCTAGCTGGTTAGCATACAAACTTACCTACTGTTCAAAAAATATTAATCCACATAATATGAGATTTTATTTTTCTTGCATAGATGTTTCTCAACTTTCAGATATACATTTGGAATTATTTATTCATAAAGACTAGCCAAACTCCCACTCCCAAAATTTGAAGTCTGCAAATTCTGACCCACCATAGCAGATAATAGCCAGTAAAAGAAGCTGCTGATTCAATACTTTTTCATCACTTTCTTTCTGAAACTACTCATGCTGTAGTTTCCATATTGTCCGTCTTCCTCTTTTTAGTTCAGGTCCTTCCAATTACTCTTACAAACATTCTCAGGCTTTCTCAACACTGGCACTCTGGCATCTTGTGCGTTGTAGGATGTTTAGCAGCACTCCGTTCTCTACACACGTGATGCCAGTAGTACCCTCCATCCTCTCAAGTCCTGACAACTAAAAACGTATCTAGACATTACAAAATGCAGGTCAAAGAGAATCACTATCCTAACTTCTTAACAGGCCACTTTCGGCAAGTCTCTTCTCCTTAATCTTCCATTAGAAGCATGTTCAAACTATATAATAATCCTAATCATGGTTAGCTTTCTGAGGTGTAGCCATAAAACACCCATATATCAATAACCTCAAAGTTCTAAGCCCTCTTCTGCCACTACTCATTTGGGCAGGTCCTTTAACCTTCAGTTGGGTAAGTTTGTTTTTTCAGTTTTGTTTTTCCTAAACAAATGTGTAAAATGAGGTGGCCAAATTAGATGATGTCTAAGGTCCCTTAAATCTAAGGATGTAAGTCCATTTTTTAAAAAGAATTCATGCGTCAAGGCAGGCAATTAAAAGAAAAAAAGGCAAGGGATAGAATGTCCCTTGTCTTCAAGGGATAGAATACCAGGAGGAGTCAGATATATGAGTCACTAAAGCTATGCACTGTCCAGTAGATGATATTAATACTTTTTAACTGCAGGGACTGTTTCTCATTTATCACCCAACACAGTGGCTAGCTCACAGGACACATTGATTACTTACAGAATAAATAAATATCATAAAAGCAGCACACACTAGGTGCGATAAGGATCTGTGGTAGCATATTGGAGTCAATAACAAATATCCCTGAAGAAAAAATATTTCAGCCAGGCAGAAAAGAATAAAGTTATTTTGTATTTTTTATAGTGACAACATGTACAGTAGGCTAGTATGTGCAAAAGTAATGGCAGGAATGCTAAATGTTGACTAATTTGAAGTGAGTGTACCTAGATGGAGAGAGATGAAGTTGAGAAAGTGTACCAGGTCCAGTGGTAAAGTCTTTTGAAGGCTAAAGAGTTTTCTTAGTAAACATTAACTCCATAGCTATTACGACAGGCAGTCTAGGCAAAAGGATATGAATTAAAGTTATGCTACTAGAGAGAAGGAAGTAATAAAATTGACCATTCTTAGGGGGGGAAATCAATTATTGACTCACGGGGTAAGAGAGTCAAGAAGTCTACCGTAGGTGACTGTAAGCTGACATTAACAAAGAGTTTCTATAATTCTACAAAAAAGTCAAGATTTAAAGTGAAATAAGACATAATAAAATAGTTAAAAATCAAATCATTAGTTCTACTCATTTTGTTGCCCTTACAAAGCTTTTGAAGAGCTCAACTCAGTAAGGGAATACTTGTGAAAGGTTGTCACTTAAATCAGAAACAAAATGGTAAATGCAATAAAATTTCCTAACTGAGGATGGCTGTATTCCCTAAAATAAGCTAAATCATTTAGATTTGTTTTAACCTTAGAAAATAACTATATATGAAATAAATATTACCAACATACCTACTATTTTAACAACAGAAAAAAAAGTTTAAAAATATTTACTAAATTACTCACAAAACTGTAAAAGAAGAAAGGCAACGCTTTGTTATCTATGCCTAAGATGAAACCAAGCAATAACTTAGTTCAAGTCAATTAATTTGAGGGAATGGTTTCAAACTCTTAAATAAATACCTACCTTTCTATAAGAATATCTGCATATTATTACAATTTATAGGAATATAAATAGTCTTTTTGAGGAAGAATACATATTTTATAAATAACGGGAGATAAATTGGTGAAACTGAGGTATTTGTCTTATCTCCTCAAATTCCCTGTATCCAGTCTCTGAAGTCCTGGTTGGATTTCAAGTACTAAGAGCTTTAGAAAGGTATTATTCTAGTAGGGCGACAAATACAAATAATTATGATACTTTGTCATAGGTGCTATAATAAAGGCATGTACCAAATATCCCAGGGGCAGGAAAGAGAAGAAGGAATTCTGCCCATCAGAACATGCAAAACTATTTGGACTGAGTCCTGAAGGATAAGACTGACAGAGATGGGGGAAGAGCATTACAGGCAAAGGAAGTAACATGGGCAATGTGCCTTTTTGAACAATGTCAAGTAGGATACAAGATATGAGGGAAGGAATAGTTAAGAGACCAGGACCAGGCTGTAAAGGTTGTATTGAGTGATGTTGTATCTCATCTGGATCCTATGGGCCAGTTATTTTCAAACAATACTTCTTAGAGCCCCAAGAGCTTGATTAGTTGAGATTTGAAGGATCCATTCATTTATTAATTCATTCAGTAAGTATTTATTCAGTGACTATTATACGCAGCTACCACTCTTGGCACTGGTGATAAGACCAGTGTTAGTGACCATAACAGAGTTAGATCTCCAACTTTATGGAACTTACATTTTTAACGGGGAGAGAGACAAAATAAACAAAATATTAAATAAGTTAGAAGGTGATAAGGACTATGAAGAAAAAGAAAAGCAGGTAAGGAGTAAGGGGAAATGTGCTCACCAAAAAGGTAATTGACTAATGACTAGAGACTGAAAAAACGTAAAGAATAACTGACTGAAGACTTGAAGGATTCTAGGGAAAAAGCCATGCAGGTATGTTAAAGAAGAGCATTCAGGGCAGAAAAAGTATCAGCAAGCGCCAAGGCCTTCTAAGCGCTAACACTAGCTGGAGAGTTGAAAAATTAGAGAAGAGGAAGCAAATAGAAAAACCTTGTAGGAGCTGTTGTGGTTGCACAGGAAAAGGCTCAATTTTTCAGTTTTTACATGGAATCATTTGGGCTTACACAGATGATTCTCTCTCTCTTTTTCTGAAAATAAAATCTTCAGAGAAAGCTGTTTCTATAATTGTCTTCTCAAAGATCTCTATTCTCTCAAAATATTCCTATGAAAGCAATACTTCTACCGAGGGAAGAAATATAAGTATATGGAAACAACGTTGTGTTGTCCATATCTTATACATTGACAAGTACAAAGAGGTTGTCAGAAATGAGCCCAATGACAACATATTTTGTAGTTTCACATACCTGAATGAAACAACTGTCTTTTCATTTCTAATTTTAAAAATTTCCATTTTAAATTAGAAAGTAAAAAAGACTGCCATCTCAGATAAAGTCCAGTCTTCACTTTCCATTGCTTGCACACTTCTCTACCCTATTGATTGTTATTAAACAAAATTAATAGTACTGCTTACCAGTCTCATACTTTCACTATTGGTAGGAATTAAATTGTTAAACGTTTCTGAGAGACAATTTAACATGATGTCTCAAAAGCCTTAATAACGTTTATACCCTTAGAGCTAGAAGTTCTATGTCTAAGTATTATTTCTAATTATATTTCAGTATATAACATATATCCCGTTTGTAATAAAAATGTGATATATATTTAAATTTAGCTAAATCATTTAAGTATTATTTATAATAGTGAAAAAGAAACCAGAATAAACAAGTATTTGACAATAGGAACTGATAAAACAATTAACAGAAAATACTATTCTGTGACTACTCAACCCTCACAGTTACAATCAACATAGCTCACTACTGGCAGTCCTTCCTACTGGTCAGCTCTGGCTCTTCGTTTTTTGCACAACTTCTAAATGTTGGCTCACCTTGTCCTGGGTTCCTGTTCTAGACCTTTCTCTTAACTAGTGCCATGCTTTAGGTAACCCTGTCTACCATTAATAGAACCTGGTGACTTCCAAAATACATCCCAATTGTCTATTTCTCCCCATCTCTAGTGCCACATCCTTGTCTAAGCCACTTCATTTCTCATCTGATCTCATTGTGTTCCTGACCCTCTAAAATCAATTATCCACAACAAACCAGACTTTTTCTTTCTTACTTAAAACCCTCCTGGGAGTTTCCCCTTGAACTTCAAACAAAGTCCAAACTTCTAATCATGGCCTATAATGTGCTACATAACTGGCCCCTGCCTCCCTCATTTCATCTCACACAAATGTTCTACAACCATGAGTCCTCCTCCAGTTCCTTTAACATGCCAGGCTAGTTCCATTCTTAAGGCCTTTCACTTAGTCTGGAATAATTCTGGTTTAAGCTGGCTCCTTATTCACATTTCTGCTTAAATATTCCCTCTTCAGAAAACTTCTCTGACCATCCAGTCTAAAACAGGCACCATTATTTCACTGTATTTTAATTCTCTGCATGGCACACGTAACTACCTGATATACATTTCCTTGTATGTTTTATATTTACTTTTTGGGGTCCACATTCTCATTCTATTATGTAAGTTTCACGACAGGCCTGGACTTGTTCACTGTTATATCTATAAAACCTGACCTGAAGCAGGAATTCTACAAATATTTTTGAATGAATATTGTGCAACCATTAAAAAACTATGCAAAAAAAAAAATTATGCAGTAGAAAAAGTGATCTAGAAAGACGTTTATATCAAAAAAGCAGAATGCACAAAATATTGTGCATGCTTGTGCATATCCTGTAATATGCACAATATTACAGAAAGATTCACAATATGTTAATAGGAGCTATCTCTGAGTCACAAAATTAATGGGTTTTTAGTTTTTTTCTTTTGTTTACATGTATTTTCTGAATTCATTACAATGGAGTCCTTTGTATGAATTAAGAAACAAAACATAACATTTATTTATTTTCAAAAATTATTGTTTACCTTCAAAAAAGGAATGACTTCTTTCATAATTGCTTTAATTTGCCGGTCCAGCTGCTGAGTATCAATTCTAGGACATGGGACGGTAGAAATTTCACTTATAGGTTGTTGTGAACTATGATTTTCAATAATAGGAGTTTCTATTTATAAAAAGAAAATGAAGCATTAGCAAAATTAAGTCTGTGATATTATACATATGCCTTTATACTCTAAATATTAAATTATGATGATATATGCTAAAATAATACAAAGAAACATCTATGTAGTTTTACCACCCCTAAAAATTACAAGAAAGTGGTTAAACATCACTATTATACATCAGATGGGGCTTTTAATTTTTTATATGTGGAACTATGATTTTTACTGTTAATGAATTCAAGAACACACATACCTTCTAAATTACTAACAGTAGTTGTGGCAGCAGCACCATCTTCATCCTCAATAATCCTACAGGTACATCTTACACTTGTGTTACTTTCAGCCTCAGTCTTCATACGCTCGTATTCCCTCATTCTGACTAGTGCTTGGTCTAAGTGAATCACAGTGTTACCTGCATATGGAATATAGAAATATTTCTAAAACATACAAAAGCAAATCTGTTCATGTATTCCTCAAAATTAATAAAAAATAATTTTTTAACATAGGGAAGAAAACTAGCTTTAACAAATTCCAGGTATTATGTTAGTTAGGTATGTGGCAAACATTATCACATTTATTTATTTAATCCTTAAGATAACCCTATAAAGTAGATAACACCCTCATTTTCGGAGAACTTAAGTAACTTGCCCATGGTTTCATAGCCAGTTAAATGTTATAGTAGGGATTTAGACTCCGAACTCAGACTCCAAAGTTCTTATTTCGGTACATCATGTTGCTTAAACAGTGTAACAAAGTCTCAAAATATCATGCAAATTCTGATGCAAACAATCCAACCTAACACAATCAGTTAAGGTAAAGGAAAGACCTAAGAATGAGATTTCCCAATTTTATTTTGTCCACTTTGACAAAGCTAGAGGTGAATGACTGTGAGGGGAAAAAAAA
The DNA here is from genome assembly GCF_004115265.2 of Rhinolophus ferrumequinum. Lineage (NCBI taxonomy): Eukaryota > Metazoa > Chordata > Mammalia > Chiroptera > Rhinolophidae > Rhinolophus > Rhinolophus ferrumequinum. The sequence goes on along the minus strand of NC_046287.1, from coordinate 73,114,734 downwards.
CATCAGTAAATGAAAGAAAACAGGTAGGACTGAAAGTCACTTGGCAACGCAGAAAGTGGGGACAGTTAAAGGAGAAAGTGTTGGTCACAAAGTGATTTTTCTTTGGATGAGCTCAGTACAGTCTTGAAGGGAGCTGGGCTTAGAGTCCTCGATAATCAAGGCAAAAGACTTTTTGCTTTGGTAAAAGATAGATATCTAATGATAGGGCAAGGCTTGGCCCTTTTCTTTACAGTGGAAAAATGCCTTTGTAATCATCTAAATCTTGTTCTCATCATATTGACACACAAGAGAATAATGGGACATTGGATTACGATATGAATTAAGTGCAATGGAGGTCTGACTGCTTGAATACCTGGGTATCTTTTGATAGGCTACAACCTGGAAAATGAATTTTCATTTCCCTTAATCTCCTCTCCAAATTTAGCATTCAGGATTTTTTCTCTCCCTTTGAGTTACGCAACCCTCTTAAGCTTCTTTGGTTTTATTATTGATGAAAAAAAGCCAATGAGCCATGCCTTAGAATTACCTGGGTTTCTCACTAAAGATTATTTATGATAAGAAATTTCAATTCTTACCTCAAATTATGAAGTTAACATTGTTACTGAAAATGTGATCGAATGAGGCATTGCTACCTCTGAATTTTTCCCACTGATTAACTGGAAGACCTTAAAGAATGACCTTTCCCTTAAGGAAAAGGAAATGAACATTTTCTGAATTTCTATTATGCCTACTAGAAAGTTCTGTATATTTTTCAAAAGAACGTAGTATTCCCAAATGATTTGCCCAAGGTCAAAGAGTTAACATTCAGGAGATTCTTGAATTTAGACTGATGGATAGACTTTTAAGTCCCTGTTCCTTCTACCACAACTTGCCTTTCTAGACTTTTGTTTCCTTATCAATGCAATTTAAAGACTATTTTAAAGTCTTTAAAGACTATTTTAAAGACTAATTTAAAGACTATTTTAAAGTCATGGTCTAAGATTATTAAAAAATTCTGCTTACCTAGATCATCTGTTGCAAAAGGCTCAAAATTTGAAGATACAGACAGGACGCTAGCATTATCAGCATCATTTTGCTCACTTATTTTATGTGTTTCTCTCTCAAAGTTCTTCTCAAATGTTTCCTAAGTTATAGATTTAAAAACAAATAAAAATCACTAATAATTCTTTTTAAAAGTTTATGGCGATTATTAAAAATTTAACATAGAAACTTAAATATTTACATAAAACTATACAATTGTGATGTAATCAGTTATAACACGTTGAATACAGAATCAAAGAATGTTAAAATATTAAGTAACCTTGCAGAACACTTGTCATTATGTAGATAAAAATACACAGAGCCAGTTACTGATTAAATTCTAACTTGGAAAAGTTAGTATTTTAAATTATTTCTACACCCTTAGGGAAATTCTCTTATCTCCATACCCTAAAAATGCTTAATACCTTACTAAGATATCTGGTTCTCATATCAGAAGGGAAACATGACAGCATCATTCAAATTTTTTAAATCAACTTTAACTGAAATATAATTTACATACAACAATACACCCATTAAGTGTACAATTTGATGAGTTTTGAAAAATATATGCACCATATAACCACCTTCCCTAAAGTTCATTTCCATCAGTCCAGCAATTTCCTTCATACCCCCTTCTGCGGTCAGCCTCTACTACACTCCACTCATGTCATTTTTATCACCACAGATTAGTTTTGTTGGCTCTACAACTTCATATAAATGGAACCATTTCAGTATGTATTCTTCAGTGTCTGACTTATTTTACTCAGTATGTTACTGAAATTAATCTGTGTTGTGTTTCAGAAGTTCATTAATTTTTAATGGCTGAATAGAATTCCATTGCATGGACATAACAGTTTATTTATCCATTTATCTGCTGATGTTCCAGTTTGAGGCTATTATGACTAAAGATGCTATGAACATTAATGTACAAGTATTTTTGTGGACATATGTTTTCATTTCTCTTGGATGAATACCTATATGAGAAATTGCTGGGTCACATGCCAAGTTTATGTTTAACTGTATAAGAAACTGCCAACTTGCTTTCCAAAGTGGTTGTACAATTTTACAATTTCACCAGCAGTGTGCGAGTTCCAATTGCTTCATATTCACACCGACACTTATTATCAATCTTTAATTTCAGCCTTTCTAGTGGGTGTAAGGGAGCATCTCATGTGGTTTTAATTTGCAAACTGGCCATTTATATATTTTCTTCCATGAAGCACCTGTCTAAATCTCTTGCTCAGTTTTTACTTAGTTGTTTGCCTTACAATTGACTTGTAAGATTATTTATAGTCTGGATTGTCATTTATATAGTCATTTGTCAGATATAAGTACTGAAATTATTTTCTCCTAATGGTAACTTTTGAAACGCAGAATTTATCAATCTTTTCTTATAGTTAGTGCTTTCTGTGTCCTAAGACTTCTTTGCTTATGTCAAAATCATGACGATTTCTTGTTTTCTTTGAGAAGTTTTATAGTTTTAGCTTTTCAAGGACTTTAAGTAATTTCAAATTAATTTTTGTGTGCAATGTGATTGGGGGGAGGGTCTCACTTGTATTTTGACTGAAACTCATTTCACAATTGTGTTCTTTCTCCTAGCTATTGACCTTTTAAAATTTTCTCTTCAATTGTGAAATGAAAGGTTTGTTCTCTGATCAAAGAAAATTCAAGAATTAGGAAACAGGTTGCAGAAAATGAAACCATTTTGTTGCTCCTTCAAGTAAAATTTGCCAGTAGATGTGCTTTTGCCATTTTTGTAGCACCTGGAATAGAACATGCAAAATGTTTCTTCCTCTTCCTAAATCTCAATTGCTCATTTTCCTTTACTTGTAACTCCCAGATGCCTACTTTCACTTGTTTTTCCTGGGCATGAGGACTCCTTTACATGCTCTGAAATGTGTGTGTAGAAACGCCACACATTAAGCTCAAAGGACCTTGGCCTAGAAACATGGAGAACGAGACTATCTGTCCAATATTGTAACCACTAGCCATGTAGTTATTCAGATTAAATAAAATTTAAAATTTAGTTCCTCAACCTCATTAGCCACATTTCAAGTGCTCGATAGCCACATGTGGCTAATGGCTACTGTATTAGACAGTGCACAGGTAAAATATTTCCATCACTGTAGAAAGTTCTACTGGACAGCACTACTCTAGATCTATGGGTGTGAATACTGGATGTGGTGCTAATTAAATGGCATTAATAAAGGGGAGATGTTGACATTAATGCTGAATTTAAGTTTTGGATGAAAAATTAGAGAACTTAGTGATTTAAAAGTAATACTAAGTGTATTTAGGCCAAGTCCCTATAAATAGGGACTGATTCTTTGTGAGCACCCCCTCACCCAAATCCATATATTGAAACATTAACTCCCAATGTGATAGTATTAGGACGTGGGGCCTTTGGGAGGTCACAGGTTTGGATGAGGTCAAGGGGTTGGAGCCCCCCATGATGGCATAGTGCCTTTATAAAAAGAGGAAGAGACACTAGAGTTTTTTCTCACTGCTATGTAAAGACACAGGGAAAAGGTGGCCATCTGCAAGCCAAGAAGGACCTCATCAAGAAGCAAATCTGCTGACAGCAAGATCTTGGACTTCCTAGCCTCCAGACCCATGAAAAATCAATGTCTATTGTTTAAATCATCTATAGTACTTTGTTTACCAGTCTAAGCTAAGACACCTTCTTATTAGGAAGTATAGTATCTTTAAACTTTATTTAACTCTAAAACCTGTCAAGTTAACTTGATCATAAATTATAGCTTAATTTTCAAAATCTACTATTGATGGTACACAGCAATGTGCTCAAATCTTTTAAAATAATTGGAAGTAATGCTACCTATATAAAATGTGGATAAAAAGGGAGGTACTGGAGTTAAGGATATAAAATTATTAAAAAAGATTTCTAAGAACAGACACTGTTCATGCTCTCAGGAAGTTATTTCAGTGCCTAATGAATTTGAATGTAACTTAACATCTATTTTTTATGTATACAGCTGGACCACTTTTCATTTCCCACAAAAGGGAGTACACAATTTTCAATTAGTCATAATAACAACTAATCCCAAGTAGCAATTATTTACATTGATTTATATTTGACATTGCCAAGTCAATTAAAACCACATAGTTTTAGACACAGGTTTATGTTTACAGTAGTATATGAGTTGGAGCATGGTGGAGAATGGTTTTAAGCAGAAAAGATGCCTTGGTGAAATATTGTTTTAAACATGAGTATAAGTTAAAGAGCAAAAATCCAGGAAAAGTCCTCAATAATAAAATAATTACTGTATGTGAAGAAGAGACAAGATGGTCTTTTGAGAAAACACTATCTCTTCAGAAAAAAATTATTAACATATCAACAACGAGCTGAGACACAGTAATATGCTTTCAACTCTCTAACTAAAGCAGGTATTTGCTAATCAATTATGGTACTCTTATCCATGGGTATCCAGGTGCTAGAGTTGGCATAAAATAGAACATACTGGCTATCCCAGACCACATATGATCTTTCACAATAGAATCAAGGTCTGAACCTTTAAATAGCTGTTTTCCAAATACCTAGCATGTTATATCCTCGGTGTCCTAGTAGTAAGCCAGTTAGTCATTTAAATAGCACCTATCTAGCACATAGGTCCTACCTGCTAGGTAGGTGTTATTGGGAGTTCATAGTTTATTGAAAATATACCATTTTTCTCACCACTCTTTTCCAGTTCCAGGTCCTTTTCACTTTATTCAAAATTTTCTTAATCAATTTTACTACATTAAATTACATTTTTGTCCTGGATAGCTTTCTTTTGCCTAGGCTTCTGTTCCAACCCAAAGACCCAACTTATCTTTATTTATCCAAGGGTTCTTACTGTGATCTGACTGTCATCTGGTTTACTGAATGTCTTGAATGAACACAACAAATTTTGCCAAATGTCTGTTATGAGTCATTTCCTATGCTGGGCAACAGAGACATATATATGGCTCTTTCAGACCTTATAATGTATAATTCATACCTAACATTGGATGTTTGTTGCAGTATTTTGATTGACTTTTATACGTCATTTCAAAGCAATGGATTAAACCCAGACTTTTTTTTAAAAAAAGGCTGATAACCAAACATATTAGGTATATTCATAATTTATAACAACCTATGTAACTTTTGTTTACTGCATACTGAAATCATTTCATTAATCATTATTAGCTTACATCATCAGTAGTAGCAAGGCTTTCGCTGGGAGTAAGTTCTGAGTTTGATGCTATCCAAGTACCAGAATTCACTGATTTTACATTTTCCCCTTCTTTTTCATGGTTCTCAGAAATATGTCTGCATACTATGTCCTAAATAAAAAAAATAAGGTATTTATGTAAAACATATATATTTAATTACAAATTTAAAAGAAGCAGATAGAAAAACAAATGCAATACTTCTCATCTCACAGATTAACTGTGAGGAATAACATTAAAGATAAAACACTGAAAAATGAATCAGAAAAAGACTTTTGATCAGAAAAGCTATTTGATCTATACAAGAAGTTTTAAATAAAATGGCAAGAAAACATACAGAAAACAGATCGAAGTATGTATGGAACAAGGACAATACTTCAGTCTAAGAAAGCAACCAGATGTAATTGGGAAGAATGGCAATACCCAATAGGGTAGGAAAAAGAGTATTAGGTACCAGATACCTGTAATGCATATAATGCCCTCTGTCTTAGGTAGTCGGTATTAAGAAGCTGAAGCTCATGGAAAAGTTCAATAAGAAAATGTGGACGAGATTCATTCTGAGATATTAATGTAGCTACTTCAGAATAAATAGTATCCCTCAAAGCTTCAAACATGGAAAGATCACTTCCAGTTTCTGGAATATATAAAAGATCAGAAAGTTAATATTGATAAAATATGTTCCTGATAATTTCTACTGTATCATTACTCTCAACTTTAAGTTACTTAAAAATCAGAACATACTTTAATTCTATTTCTGGGCTTTTAAAGTAGAAAAAGAATCTTAAAATTACCAAGATAAAAATAATCTTAAAAATATCAAGATACATACTTTATATTAGAGAAATATTTAAATGTATGAGTAACATTACTCATACTAGCATACATAGCATTACTTAGACCATACTCATTTCTCAATAAAAAACATCTGGAAAATGTTACCCATTTACAGGAGTAATCGGTGGAAATTTTTCAGTACTTGAATGAAATCAGCTAAGTGCAAATAATTTCCTTTTTTTGCTAATATAAACTTGTTACAAAAAAGGAAATTTATTTATTAATATTGAGAATACTGTATGCTGCCAATGAGGGCTACCATTGTAAGATCTATCTAGTTATGTCTACTAATTCTGAAATCTTAGCTATCATCACTGTAGTGATGAAAAACTGAATTTGTAACTGTAACATAAACATAATCGGTCAATCTTACTACAGTGTCTTACTGACATACTCAGTGTAAGTTGGAGGAGGCAGTAGAAGTTTTTCAGTTTCACAGAACCTAGGCATCACTTTGTTTAGCAACAATTCTGCTATATGTATTTAATACAGAATTATCACCCTGAAAGGTATAGTCATATATTTACTTTTAAGAACACAAATTAAAAACTGTTCTCTATGGCCAAGTGGCTTTTCTAGGTATCAAATTCTATAAACTTTCTAGAGCAATAGAACCACAAGTAGTTAAATATTCAAATTCCACAAAAATGAGTTATAAGTTTCTAAGAAAAGAAATTTGAAATATTGAGTGTTTTAACATATTGTGTTTTCTAATAAATGTGCAAAGACCATAAAGATTTAATTCACTTTTTGCAAGAGAGGGATAAGAAAATGCAAAGTGAAATGGGATTTAATGAAAAAATTTCACTCATTTCCTAAGTAAGTTAACATCTTTAGGTCTCAATTTCCATATAATTAAGAATAATAAAATGCAACTTGCCTATTTTGCCTCTGACATTTATGAGTATAAAATGAAATGATACACTAAAGTTCTCTTAGTAGCTTTAAAATGTCCAAATGTGATAGATTTCTACAAAAATAATATAAGCAGGAACCAAAGCTATCTCTGTAGGAAATCTCTACTTATAGGAAAAATCTAGGTAAGAAGCTAAAATATGCAATCTTTCAATTTATATACTATATCGTAGTTGATATATTTTCAACTTAGAAAATATTATTTCAAAGATATAGTAACAAGCGTATTTACTATTTTCATACCTGTGTGTGTGATAAAATTATCAATCTATACTAATCACTAAAGATTAAACTATTCCCATATAATGAATTATGTCAAACAGATGCTTCATCCCTTCCGCCTGCAATAGAGTGGTGAAAAGTTTTTGTTTCTCCTCATGGACTAAAATGCTTTAGTTTAGACTAGAAAAATTCTTGCTCACAGTCCGGTTTCTGTGATTCCATCTTGTTTTTATCCTCTCTATTTTCAGAGAGTTTCTTTCTTTAGGACGTGTCACTGCCATATTCAGCTTTATCTGTGTTGTCCTTGTTTTTCTTCCTTAGATTCCTCTAACAGTTCACAACAGGCTTTTATTTTTCAGCCATGTGTAGTATAGAAGGCATTAAAGAATATTTACAATTCTAAATCTTACAGAATCATACTGAATGAAAATACGTAGTTAAGACAAAACCAACATTTTAGAATCTATAATTTTCCATGATCTTTATTTATCATGGTTGTATGTCATATTTGTTTTTATGTAATGGTTTACTTTTTATAGGTGATGATGGGTAATGAAAACTAAGCAACTACAACAGAAGACACACACCGTACTTAACACTATAAATCAGAGCTGTATATGTTTCCAAAAGTTATTAATGCTCTTAAGCATTTAAGAAATACAAAATAAATAACTTCACTAAAACACTAAATTATAGAAAGGTTTTCTATTATCCATCTAAATGTGTTGGTTATGTTACATACACTAACAGAAAATGAAAATAAGAAAAGCAGCCAATTTTATCAACCAAATAATTATAAATAAAAAGCTTCAGAATTTTAATGAGTATGAATTTTATTTCACTTTCATAAGCCAAATAACATATATTCACTAAGCTAAATCTTAAAAAAAAAAAAAAAAAAAGCAATAAAACTAAGGATTTTTAGGGCCAATGGGAAAAAAATTAACAAAAAGTGGACACCAAAAACTAAACATATTGTTACCTGGCGCTTCATTGCATGCATTTCTGTTAGACTGCTGTAGTATTCTCCTAGCATGTGCTGTAGGAAAGGGCAGACATAAGGATGAACATAAAATGTGTATGAATAGAAACGACAGGGTCTATAATATGAATAAATGAATGAAAAAAGAAATAAACAAATTTCTTTAAAATCTTCTGAACTGAAATGTTATCACAAGGTATGGTTTATGCTCTACTTAAAAATAATCTAATCAGAGAAAGTATCAACTGATTTACTAGAAACTTTTAATAATGTGACTAATGATGACTGTCATAATGAACTTCTACCATTCACTCTTAGAAGTATACATATCAAAGTATACATTAACTCCTGACGGAGCAGAATGTGTAATTCAATACTTGCAGTCATATTACACACTAATAATCATGTAAGAAAAACTATTACTATAAAGTATAGGTTAATTGTTAAAACTAAAAATAAGTCTTTTTAGAAAGTATGTAAATATAAAAGCATATTTACACTACTGAAACATTTTTCAGTTCACCAAAATTCAATCACTTTATTTTTCTAAGTGACAGTAATAAGGTCTTGAAGTACTATGACCAACTATCATTTAGGTAATTATTTAGTGCCTTGCCTCTACCCAAATGTTTACTCTTTGAAGATATCATTATTTGATGAAGATAGTGAAATGAGATAAAAATTATGAAATTTTGGATAAATGTCAGGGTCAGGACAATACAATTGATATTTTTGTCAAAAAGATCAGACTCAACAGGAAACCAGGATTGAAACTTCAGCTCTATCGTTTCCCAACAGTATGACTTTGAGGAAGTCATTGCAAAATACAAAAAACTGTGATGTTTCTTTTCTGATTACAAAAGTAGTAAATACTCACTATAAAAATTTTAGAAAATATAGAAGAGTTTAATAAAGATGGTAAATCCACTACTAACATTTTGATGCATTTTCTTCCAGTCTTTTTTCATTCAGTGTTTTTTTTTTAAACATAGTTGGAATCATACTGTTCAGACAAAACTAAATCTCAATTTTTATTTCACTTTTGTTTCCTTAAGATGAATGCCTACAGTACAATTACTGGGTTAAGGGCATGACTTTTGAAGCTTTCCAGAAAAATTGTAACAGTTTATATTACTGGCCCTTTATGAGTGTTGTGAAAAATCAGGTACCCTCTCTCACCATGTATCCTCATCTGCCAGTGGAAATCAAACCAATTCACAGGATTATGAGGCTCAAATGAGACGAGTAATTTATTTAATTTACAAACAATGAGGCATAATACAAAAGGTAGCTGCTATTATCATTTTCATCAATGGTCTCACTAAAAACCAAGAATTGAGAGTCTATAGTTACTGCCTCCCTCTCCAAATTTCTTTGAAATATACTTATTTTTTATAAATTAAGAAGTACCAATGCTTATTGAAACTAAATCAGTGGCAAATACATATGACTCCATTCATTCAGTAAACACTGAGTGACTACCATGTGTCGAGTGTCATGCTAACATTTAAGATACAAATATGAAAGGGTATTTGCTACCAAGGGACACAAAAAGGCAACACAAGACACTTAAATAAGTAAATACTACACAATGTGATACAGGCAATGAAAGAGGTTTTACACAGGCTACAACAAAAACGAAACAGGAGAAAGGGAAACCTATCCCAACTTGCATATGGATGCAATTTCAGAGTTGCAGAATTAAGATTTTATTTAAGAGTCCAGCAGAGAACAGGGCTTAAGAAGAGCACAAAGGACTTGGGGCAGAAGAGACAACTGCTGAGGTGACTACCTGATAGCGATGGGAAAACTTCAGTTCAGTGCCACTGAAAGAAGGAAATTCAAGGCAGAGGGTGATAAGCAATAAGTCTGGAGAGGCAGGCAGGAAGCATCTCTCTGCTGGCCAGGTATGTTGCATTAAGGCATCTGGACCTTCTCCAGTAGGCACAGAGAAGGCCAAAGGTTTTAAGCAGGAGAATATGATTGTATATCAAATTCTTATTCAGATAAGATTTTCAGAATTTCAAATTAGGAGTTCCAAATTAATGTTAACTATATTTTGTTCAGAATTTTATCAAAATGTGTCAAAAGCTAGTATCACAACAATAAAAAATATTTCCAGTTTATATTTCTTGGTATAAAGAAATGTGTGCCGTCATCTCTACTAAAAAAACCTTGCACATGATAGTAAACTATGATAGACCAATTTTAAAACTGGTTTTAATATAACTTTTCAAATCTAAGATGAAGTCCTTAAATCAAAGCAAACCAAAAAGAAAAGAACATACCTGAAGATATTTCTGTAGACCTACTATATTTTATTATTTTTTCCAGCTGCTCATGATTCTTTCTGCTGAATACTTTTGCTTGAACAGGCTCTTCAGTCTGGGCTGAATGTCTGTTCCTACTTTTGCAAGGTTCACATGTGCTAGACATACTGGCACTTTCATACCCTTGAGCAAAAAAAGTGACAACTGTTATCAGTTGTAACTAACTCAAACTGAAAGGGAAATTGATTCCCATAGTGAAATAGTACAGGTTAACTCAGTTTAGAATGAAGGCCTGGTATAAATAGAATACAAAACAGTAAATGATAAATCTTGGAGATATCCTTTAAATAGCCTTCGGAAGCATAGGGTAACAGTATTAACTTATATCACTTCAGTTTCCTTTGATATCTGTCTTAATGAGTATGTTCCAATTCATATGGCAGACTCTGTATGTCCCAAATTTTCAACTAAACTCCAAGTTAACAATTTTTCAATATTAGGAAATACAAGGAAAAAAAAAATCACATCCAATGTATATAAATAATGTTCATAATAGAAGAGTAATGGGCATATGTGGTCAAACACACCTACGTTATTATAACTTTTATGTACTATGATTTGGTTTAAAAGGTCTTTACTAAATTTTCCTTCTAAGTTTCATTATACTCATATATTGCTTACTAAACTGTTACTTCTACTTTTCATCTTCCCCTATTCTCTACTCTCATTCATATGCTGTTTCTGTTGTTTTCCCCAGATAGGATACGCCAATAGCTCCTTTTCATCTTGACAGGTGAAAGAAAGGTCTCTTGTCTGAGTACAGGATTCTTGAGTTGCACTCTTCTGTCCGTGTGTGGATGTTATTCCATTTTCTTCTACTACTTGTGTTGTAAGATGGTCTGATATCAATTTCTTTTTTTTAAATAGTATATAACTTGTTCTTTCGTCTGGAAGCTTACTAGATTTTTTACTGTTTCCTTGGGATTCTGGAATTTTATCAGAATATTCATGGGGGGTGTGTGTGTGTGTGTATGTGCGCGCGCGTGCGTCTTATTCCCTCCTGTTTCTTATTCCCTCCTCTAGAACTCCTTCAGTATCAGATCTCCAAGATTTGTCCTTAAGCCTCTAATCATTTTCTTCTTGATTCTACCTCTTAGCACTTTTTGCTCTGTTTAACGACATAATTCTTCTCAATTTTCTAGGCCACTAATTTGGGACTTAATAACATTCATCCCCTTTTTTCAAATAATCCAAACATTATATGTGAAAAGTAATTTTTTTCTAGTTCTAAACAATTTATAATTCAATCTACTTAAGTGTTCTTACTATTTTTTTCAAGTGTGTATTTCCTTCAATAATTCTGTTTCTACCAGATATTGCCTGTTCTAATGGTGTGCTTTTATGTCTTCTCTCTGGCTTCTGGTCCCTTTTATATGTGTTGGTATGTTCACTAGGCTAGTCATGACCTTACCTGCCATTAAGGCTGGCCGCAGCTGCTGGGTCACTTTAATGGCAGTGTGCTGCCAGTTCTTGGAAGGCTCACTTCTGTGGGGAGGCAATGTTCTGGCTAGCATGTTATTGGTCTCCAATGAGACATAAAAGGAAGCCTGTGTATGCCTCAGTCTCCAAAGCTGCAAAGGTAAATGCTCCCCGAGGCTCAGGGTAGGGAAGATGCCACCTACTTGTTCAAAGACAGCCTTGCTGATTAGCACCTGACAGTGGCAAAGACTGCTACTCTTGGGAGGGAGAGAGGTGCCAAAAACAGGAGGGTTGCACGGATCTCCTCCACCAAGTTTTGTCCAAGAACCATACAGCTCTGATCTTTGTCCCAGACACTCTCTGAAAGAGCCCGCGGAATCTAAAGCCTTGCTGCTTACAATTTGCAGATCACAGCAGCTGTTCTGCTAAGGACAAGTTCTCAATATACTGTCAATTTAGTCTGTGATATCCTATCTGGAGATCTGGAATTAACCTTCCCTTTCTATTTCTAAAGTTAGAATTCAAGTTAGGATTTCATCATCTCCTATTTAGGTTCCCGGTTTCTTTGTTGATCTGTCAGTCTAAAGTCTAGCCACTCTAATTCATTCTGTACGAAATTTACTGGAAAAAGAGCTCTCTTGGTTATTTCATATAAAACATACATGAAACAAGTCCAACAATAAAGGGTCTGATTGCCAAAAGTAATATGTAAAATAATATGATTGGTAGTACTTTTGTTCATTTAATTAGAAACAAAGCTCTGAAAGAAAATAAGTTAAAGTATGTTACTCCAACGAGAACATTTACAAAAATGAAATTAAGCTTCTGACTGCTTCTGAATTTGAAAAGTGTTTAATGAATTCTAATCAAAATTGAAATATACGTTATTTGGCATACACAAAATTCTCTTTGGGGAGCCCAGATAGGCATTTCAAAGACAAACGTACTCTACAAAACTTACTCTTCTTTGTATGAAAAGAAGCACATTATAATTATTCAAATGCTATAAAAAGTTTTTTTTAAAAAAAACACCTATGGTTTTATATAAGTTCCAAATTAAAAACATCAAGAGCTAGATTTCCAAAGGTAAGGTACCGGTCTGTGATTGAATTATTTCTCTTTGGATACTTTAACAGTAATCCTCCAGAGCAAATAGGAGACTTAATGAAGGTTAATACTTTGGAGTAACACTGGCTAGGCCAGCCAAAACAACACATGATGTTCATTATTTTAAAGGTGTTATCCCCTATCCCACTCCATCACTCCTTCCCTTACCCCCATTCTGTTTTTCTCAGCATGAGTGGCTGACATAGCTAGAAGAACAGTGCCTCTAACTGTGTCTCCACTGTAGGGAAACAGCTCAGCCATGGCACCCTGGAGACTGCATATATCCACATACGTGGGCCACCCAGATAACTACTAAACTGCAGCTGAATCTGCGCCTTCCCAGAAGGCCTTATGATAAACCTCCTGGAACATGGAACACAAGAACATGGAAGGCTTGTGAGGAGCTGCTATATGGCCATTTTTACTCACTTCCCCTTCTGTGCTGCAAAGCTGTCATGAGAGTTTTTCATCTCCTCCCTGGTTCTGATGACATGTGAAACCTTTCTGTTTCACCCTGAGGACACATCCCCATTCTTTTATATATCTATAAAGTGGCTTAGCTACAGCTCAGCATTGGTGCCATTGCAACAGGTGCCCCACCACTCATGTTACAACTGTCCTCTGGCTCCTTCTGTTTCATTGTTGCCCTAGAGGTGTATGGAATAAGGACACAGGGAGCTGGCACCTTTAGCTCCTCTCCTTTTCTCTACCTGTGTAAGTAATAAAACTTTCCGAATCTAAAAAGGGCTGTTTCTTTACTGGCCACATTGTTAGGTCTACCCAAGCCTAATGCTTAACATCCATTTCCTCTCAATCTTCATTAGTGAGTAACAGGAAGGGGGGAAGGGAAGAAATGAAAAGACTGAGGGATGGGCAGAACCCAGAAGTCAGTACACTAACAACTCTAGCCAATTTTCAAAGAAAAGAATGAGGAAGATCTATACTGTATGCTCCTGCTCCTCTCTAATAATATCAAGAGGGAATGGGCCCCGTTAGATTGTAGCCAAATTATGGGTCTGGTAACCAAATTATAGGTCTGATAACTAAAATATCCAGCATGGAGAGAAATCATATAGTCTGAATTTGAACTGAAGTTTAAAAGATGATTTATCACGTAATTTGTAAAATCTTACTTCACATGCAGTAACATATATCTTTAACTATTAAGATTTTCTAAATATTAAAATATATTACTATCACAGGAAAGAAAGTAAAGATTTAACATGCCACTTCTGAAAGACTGTCAACATGTGCAAAACGTACACACACATCATACACACACACACACACACACACACAGTTCAGTATAGTCAATTTGGGACAGTGTATCTGGCTGCACTGTGTCAGCAACCTACGTCACACCATGCTGGTCTATTTGTCATATCCTATTTCTTTCCCCAGTTCCTCTCATCTTCCCTTCCTGCTCCGTCCTCACTCCACACTTCTTGTTACTACAATTTGGAATGCTTTCCAATCTTCTCTCCATTCACCTCCATTACCACGTCCTTTATGACCGAGTAAACATTCTTCTAAGAAATCGTGGCTATTCCTATGCCATAACGAAAACAAAAGCAACATAAATTAGTGATCTAGCCTGTCGCCACGCAGCAGCCTACCCCTTTGTTTCCTTGTACCTGCCCCCAAAGAAAGGAGAGTCTGTAAGACGGATCCTTTCAGGGACTTTGCTAAACCTTTGTGTTTGCACCTTAGGCCTCCCTGTTTGGTCCCAAAAAGATGACTGGACAGTCAATGACGAGTAAGATTCCTCATGGAAGGAACAACTCAAGCCAGGCGCAGTCGAGTGGGGACCAACAGTAGAACCCACGGGGTTCACAGAGGTGGGCACAGCCCCCACCTTCCTCAGGCTAAGGAAAGCCTCAGCCTCTGTGGCTGCATTCCTTCCCAAAACCTGCAAGGGAAGTGATTCAATGATGTGCTCTCCATCTATTCATATGCATATAGGTTTTGTCCCTTGGGGAAGTTGAGACTTATGGTCCAGCTGCTATTATGATGTATAGGATTCACAGATCTTGAGATTGACAAGCTTTATCTCCTTTACTTCCCCACCTAACTAACAAAAGCTGATGCTAGGCCCGATTAGGGGCTTCCAGTCCTTGAGACAGGGGGTCCCTTGGTCTGCTTAAACTCTATTCATGGCTACTGTCTTTTCTTAACCCTGCGCCGCCCTCCTCGCTCCCCACAACTCTCGTCTTGCGGGACGCGACACTAGCCCAGTGTGTCTCAGACTTTAATGTGCATCTTTTCATATTAAAACATCTGGAATCTTACTAAAATGCACACTGAGAAACAATGCATACTCATTCCGTTGGTATCAGAGGGGCCCAAGAATCTGCATTTTTAATAAGCTTCCAGATGATGCTAATGCTGCTTGTCCATGGCTCACATTTTGAATAGCAAGGATTTAGCTGACTAATTTGATTTTTACATTAGTTTGATTCTGCTATCAAGTCTTTTATTTTTGCGTGTGTGTGCCTTACAAATGGTCTTCAAAGCCTGTTGATCAAATGTGAAATGCATGTCTTTGGCAGGTATTTTTTAAACTTAAATAAGGGGGAAGAGAGCATACAGATCAGAATGTCAATCCTTGCCTTGATGTTAAAGGCTGCATTGCATATATAGAAGCCTAAGTCCTCAGATTACAGGGGTTTCGAAAATACAAATAGACCAGTATTTCCAGGGTTAGGTAGCCATGACCGTAAGCTGACTAAGGGTCCTCTAAGACCCTGTTACTCAAAGCGCAGTCCACAGACCAGTACTGGCAACACATGGGAGCTTGTCACAAATGCACTTTCAGGTCCCTCCCCACACCGACTGAATCACAATCTGCCCTTAAACAAAATTCCCAAGGAGATATGTATGAAACATTTAAGAAGCACTGCCCTAGCACATTCAAATTAACTAGGTGAGTGAGAGAATGCCGGGATAACAGATATTCGTTTTTCTTCATTTACTCATATGAAAGTATTGTTTTTTGGGGGGAGGGGGGGACAAAGTAGTAGGGAATAAAAAGTTCAGTGAGTTACCAAAAGGGCCTCTCAAAATGGCCATTATCTACTGAAATGTTCTCTGGTGGCACCAAGAGAAAACACAGTAGTTGTATTTTCATTCATATTAATGGTTTGAGATCACTGACTAAATTACTAACAAACTGTCTCCTCCTAAACCTATATAACTGGAAAACTATTTCAAGAATGACGATGTGTATGCTGAGAAAAATGTTACCCCGTTCACATTTTTTAACCATCAAATCAGATTCTTCACATGGGGGCAGAACTTGAAGGATACATGAAGTATTGAAATGAAAAAAAACCTGCATGTATTCTTTTGTGCATCCATAGTTTTCATCAGACTTTTCAAGGGTTCCATTACCCAAAAATGGTTAAGATGAATGCTGCCAAAGCTTACAAGTGAATTTTTTACTACATTTCTCAGGAACTATATATATATATCTACACACACACACGTATATACACGTTATGTGTGTGTAAATATACACACACACACACACACACACACACACACACACACAGCTTCCAAGAGAGGGAGTTTGCAGTGTGCAGTGATTTTTCAAACTTTTCTGACTATAAGCCTAGAATACTTCATTCTTAAGCACCGAATACTATCTCCTTGAACCCACAACAACCACTCAAAGACACAGCCAATAAGTACCCTTCGCAAATTTGAAGGAGCATCTTTTAGCTAATACTCCCGATTTTAGTAGTATAACTATTTTTAACATGTAGTTAACACTATAAAGAGAACTTTGATATGATACTCAATGGCACAAATCAATAAAATATGGGTTAATCCTATACCTTACTGACTAAGGTTCACTTCCTACAGGGCTAAAAGCAAACATGTTTTAAAAGTGGTTTCATCTATACGATATAGTCAGACTGCAATGAACTTTGACTCACATTCCTTTAAATGAATCACTCAAGGATCTAACCCAAAGTCATGACTAAAGTGTTGGATATAGGACAAGATGTAATATTAAAAGGAAGAGAAGAGTAAAACTTAGGCATTTTAGCAATTTAAGTAACCTACAAGATGTGAAAAAACTCTTCTGAGTTCACAGTAACCACATATATAGGAAATACAAGCTCTAAGAAGCATAAAAAAGAATATATGCCATACTTAAAAAATATCCAATATTAAATCTTATTTGATAAATTTTGTAAACAAATATGTGTGTGTGTGTGTGTGCGCATATATATATATATATATATATATATATATATATATATATAGTATAAGTAACTAAAAATGACTTTTTTCAAGTAGATCTAGAACAGTGCCCACCCATCTAGCAATACTGAAATTAAATGTGTCAGCACATGAGAATAAGGCACTTATACTCATCAATATTCAACAAATTTTAGTAATTACCCATATTTTTAGCTCTGCTCTTCAGCTGGGTGGAATGTCTCTTCTTATTCTTTGACTTGGGAGTTTTATCCTTAGATGCCAGGCTGGCCTGCGCAGATGCTTTCCTTGTCTTGAATGTTTTAGTTACTGTTGTTGGATCCACTGGATCAGGCATACTGCTAAAGCTTTCTAATGACTCTTCATCAAACTGGCGTCTTCTCCTACTGGCATCTAATTGATTCTTGCGATTACTATTTGTAGTTTTCTCTACAGATACCGCAAATCCAGTCTTGATAAACGGTTTTTCTACTTCACCTTCTTGGTCATATAACCATGGTGTCCTACTGTTTTCCACCTCCTCTTCAGGCTCTTTTTGATTCCTTACCAATGAAAACAAGTTTTTGTAGATTATAATGATAGATTTTTATGTTTAATGAAAACTCCAGATATAGCACTTAATTTATAGTTTATTAGTAGATTTAGGTAAATAAAAACAAACTATAAAAAATATTTTCACAAAAATGTATTAAACATATAAATATTCTAATATAGGCTAGTGTGCTAAATTATCTTAAACTTTAATATTGAACCCTTCTCACTAAACCATTTTGACTGGCAAATGTTCCGAACCAAAGATCTAGCATTCATAATGGAAAAGAGAAGGAAACCAAGGAAGGATGGGACATACAAAGAAAAAACAAAAAAACATGGAGGAATAGCTAAGAAAGAGCTGTAGCAGAGGGTTTGAAACATACATGAATCTGTGTCACCAAAGGCAGACCAAGTAAAACCAGAATTTTGTGAAACAATGGCCATACAACTATTAATTTCTCCACACATTAAGTCGTTTAGTTCAGCTGGTAGTGTCATTTTCCAAATTTTATCTGCTAAGCATTGGCATCCCTTATCTTACTCACTGGTCATCTAAGTTTCAGAAAAATAGTCAAAACAAAGTTAAACCGGTCTGCAGGATTTCTCAGCACTTTTAATATGCCCATGTACTTTATAAAATATGAGATGGCCAAAACCTTTTCTCAAAGAACCTAACATGGACAACAGCGTTGCTAAGAACGTAGTTTAGTAGGAGACTCTGTTGCTAAGAACGTAATTTAGTAGGAGACTCTGACCTACAGGATTTAACCTAAGACAAACGTTAGCAAACCGACACTTTGCAGGCCAAACTCAGCCTCCTGCCTGTTTTTGTATGGCCTGAGGGCTAAAATAATGTTTGGGGAAAGAAAAAAAAAAAGAAAGAAGTTTGTGACACACTTACATTAAATTCAAATTTCGGTGCTCATAAAGTATTATTGGAACACAGCCATTCATTTTTTTACATATTGTTTATGGCTGCCTTTATGCAAAAATGGCAGAGATAAATGAGTATGACAAGCACTGTATGACCTGCAATATTTACTATCTAGCCCTGTATAGGAAAAGTTTTCTGACCCTGGCTCAAGACTACATCATTCCATCTGAACTTTTATTACCTACAGCCATTTAATTCAGGGAACCTACACTAGTTAAGATTTTGGAAAGGAGATGATGCCTAATCTAAAGTACGTCAAATATCTAAAACAGTATTAGATATCCATTGCCATTCTTTTTTAGTATCAATTATATATAAAATATGGGTAATAATGCAGGAGCCTTCCAGTAGGAAGGCTATTCACTAAAACTTTGAAAAAATGTTTATTGCTTATGATGGAGATTCATTCAACCATCATTTCTGAATGGCAACTATACACTAAACAGTCAGGATCTGACAATACAGTAATTTTTATAAAGCAACATAAGATTTAATAGGGAAAAATGGTTAGTACAGCTAAGAAAAACAAAGTCAGGGAGGTCAATTATAGGATTCATAGAGGCAAACACAAAGTTCAATTCTGTGAATTTTTAGTTAATCGAGTAAAAAAAAAAATTCATGATTTAACAATTAAACAGTGTCAACTTGCTAATTTAAGAGCCCAAGACACACCTAATCCCATTACTAAAAGGAAACAGTAATATGAATTATATACCTGTAAAGGGTTAGGAAAGACAAAATCATAGCGATACTTCTTATAGAACAAATTATTAGGGTTAACTGACCTCCAATTTTTCATCCTCCTAAAGAGTTTTTTCTGAAGTAAGTAACAATAAAAAGGCTATAATATTTTCACCAGTTGGCCATCAAAATAATTTTCTGGATTAACACAATCATTAAAAACATTATTTATCTAGCTATAAAAATGCTTATAGAATGATTAACCTTCCCCAATCAAACTAGTGTTTGTATTTCACTCAAAATTATATTTGGGAAGATTATCCTATTAAAAACTAATAAATCATGACAAACAGAAAAATCCATGATGCCATATATCACTAAAACTTCCTTGGCTAAAGTTGTTTTTATAATCTAACAGTACTTCACATTACATTTGAATAGGTCTTTATAGGAACTAGTCTGATCAGGAGTGCTGAATCAAATAAAGAAGCCATCACTTACACAACTATCCTCCAGTAGTTAATATTAGTTACTAGTCCTAAATCAGCGAATTTAAAGACAGATACCGAATCAAGGCCAAAACACTCTATGGGTCAGGTCTTATCCTTCCAAAATGAATCTCACAGGATACCCTGATCAAAACTCTGAACTGCTCTTATAGCAGGGTTGGCAGCTGGTACATGCCTGAGAGACAGCTGGTAAGATGTCAAAGTTTCATATTCCCAACACTACCCGGCCAAAAAAAATCACAAATATCCTCCCTGTGTTTTCAAATTACATACAATTAGACGTAATCACAAAAGTGATCTTTCAGCAAATAATGGATTATGCTCGCATCTGAGTACCTTTGTTTTTCTGCTCCAACAGAAGAACTGCTTTCAAAAGGTTTCGGAAAAGCCATGTATTCTGTTTTCCCTGAAGAATTCTGGGCTAATGGTTGCTGCTGTTCAGTGGGTGTAGAAATATTCTGAGAAAAGTCTCCAAAATTAGAAGGAAATAAAGGGCTGAAATTCATACCTAATAAATAAAAGCAATGAGTAAGAATAAAGCACCTTTAGCCTTAATATACAGTTTTAATTCAATGTGCCATTCACATCAACCAAAACAAAATTGTTAATTAAACTAACACTCATTTATTAAATCATTGATAACAGCTTAGCCCAATGTTTTCAGCATTGGTGACACAAAGATAATGATCCCACTTCCTTAAAGCTAAGAGTTAGAAATAACACTACCTGATAATCAAATTATTACAGGATGCCAGACTCTATTGTAGAGACTTTACATATTATTTTGCTGAATGTTCAAAAGAACACTATGAAACAGGTGTTCTATTCATTTGAAACAGGTGTTCTATTCATTTCATCAGTGAAAAAACAGGCTTAGAGATAAAACGTCTAGTAAATAAAAGAGCAGGTTAAATGTTGCGTCTGAATGACTCTAAAGCTGATGTTCTTTATGTTTTACTTTAATTGGGAAAGTAAAATATACTTAAACACTTACCATATAGTGTTGTACTAGAGGTATTTGCAAGGCCCTACTAACAACTTGGAGGAAAAGGGATCAGGGAAGGCATCATAAAAATGACCTGGTTTGTGAAGCATGAACAGTTTCTGCACAGGGTTGGTTGGCCCTGGTATGAAGCACATTACAGTGAAAAGGAACTGCATGTGCAACTTCTTATATTATTTGTTACTTAAAAGCCTATTTAAAAAAGGTTTACTGCCAATACTAATTGACACCTGAGAAATAAAAAGTTTGTTAAATTTTCTAATGCCATTGTTTCTATAATCCTGTTAAGATAATACACTGTGGTATTTTTATTTGTATTTATATTCACAAAGCCCTTCCAAACCTCTATCCTTCTATAATCCCTGGCAAATCCTCCTTCAGGACTCACCTTACCTAGCCAGTCACTTAACTGATCCTACCTCCAGAATGTCTTTTGAATGACTCCGTTTTCTCTGCCTACTGCCGCAAGCTTTCATTCTGATTATTACTGCAACAGCCTTCTATCTTCTATTCACCAGCGTACTCTTAGCTCCTTCCCTCTCTCAACACTATCACTAGTGTCATCTAAAATATAACTCACATGCTATCCCCCTGCTCAAAATCCTTCAATGGGCCACTGTCTGCCACAGGAAGTCTAAGCTGCTTTGCACAGCACAAAAGGCTTCTGCTGTTCTCCAACCACATCAAATATTCTTACCCTTCAAGGCCCTAAACGCTAGCCACACTTAAGGACCTCTAAATTCCCTAAGTGATATACTGTTTCACTGCTTTGTAACTCTTCAGTGGTTCCAGTAATTAGAAAGCCCCTTCCCTTCTAATCTCCCTGGAAATAAATTCTATTCATTTTTTATCTTAAATAACACTTTTTTTCCCCTGGAAAAAACACATTTGCTGATGGTCTCTTTCCCTACGGAAGGAAGAACAGGCCACTCACCTCATGTGTACTCATGGTACTGCACTAAGCACTGACAGACACTCAGTTTCCTCACTAAACTTGAAATTCCTTAAGGCATTAGTCTTACTCATCTTTGAATCCCAGTCATCTATCTAGTGTCGAGCATAAAATGGGTGCAGAAAAAGGTCTGAATCCTAAGCTAAATAAAATTAAATGAGTACTTACCTTTAGTTTAGTAGTGTGTCTTCCTCCCCCCTCCCTCTCTCCTTTCCTCCCTAGCGTTAAAAGTCCCTCCTAAGGAGACTTAAAGCTCCTCTAGAACATGATCTCACTCATCTTTACTCTCTCAGTGTTTTACACAATGCCTGGTATACACTAGTCATTGGATAGGTACATTCCCTTTCTCTTTAATAAGTAGTTGTTAAACAATTCAAAGTTATAAAACTAAGCAGTCATTCAGTTTACTTAATTCTATTAGCAACCATACTAAGCTTAAGTTTTTACTATGAAGAATCAAGGTAGAAACGAGTTTGTAACTTTCTTTGCAAACATTTCTTACCATTCCAAATGACAGGGATAAAAATCCATGTAACAGACAAGTGATATTCGCAAACACTCTGTATTTACTTTCCCTTTAAATTTTCAGTCACTTACCTGGTGCAAATGATGAAAAATTAGTAAACGCAGGTATGTTAAAAAGATTTACAGACTGTGCTGGAAAACTCAAAGGACAAAATAAACTGGGTGATGGAGGTTGTGATGCACTACTACTGCCTCTTTCCTTGCTTCCATGTTTTTCCGGATGCTGATTTTGTTGGCGCATAAGTTCATTTAGCATTTGTTTCAACCTATAAAAATTTAAGAAGTCGGTAATTTAAAAATTAGTTATATTACCATCTATTTGAAGGACATTCAGAAAGAATATATGTAAAAAGTAATTCAACAGAACAGACTGCTGCTACAAGAAATATTTGCTTGTCGTGCAGACTTAATTCAATAACTTGGCCTTTGGAACAAGAACTGCATTTAGCACTTCTCTCAGATAGTAGGTATAACTATATGAAACTCATCGTTTTTCTTGTTTGCAGATTTACTAAGGTGTAAGTCACACATCATGTAACTCACCTAATGTAAATTCACCGAAGTGTAAAGTTGAACACTATGAATTTTTTTAAAAAGTGAAGTTCACAATATTAAAGGGAAATACTGGGCAAATCATTGCTCATAAAATTCTCAAGTGACAGAATATTTGAAAATGCAATTTGGCTCAGGTCCTTTCATCCCAGAATATAACTGTAAAATCGCTGCTCAGTTTTAGCCCTTGCTATACAGTCTCATGACTTCTAAGAAACAGATTACCTTTGTACATTATTCTGTTGCCATGTTAGCTGAGCATAGCACTGATTCAACTGGTGCATTATAAGATGTACTTGAGGAGATGCAACATTGCTGGGCATAACACTGTAAGGACCCGTGAGAAGAGTTTGGAGCAGACAAGACAGAGTCTATGGAAAGAAAAAAATTTGTAATAGTTACTGATGACTTGAGAAAACTGTGTAATGCTTAAAAAACAAGATTAAAAAAATTTACTTTCATAGCAAACTTTACCTGCTGGTCTTGCATCAAAGTCTGACAAATATTAACACTGAAATCAAGTTGTTTCTTTAGCTGATTGATTTGTTCTTGCCATTGTTCTTTCTCTTCTACATAAGAGAGTTCCGACACCCAACGAAGGTTTTCCTGACGTTGCATGCTGATATTCTGTTGTCTTGTCTTGGCTAAAGGACGATAATTTCCATCTGCTGAAAAAGGGCGACTGTTCTTCCACCTAACAAAAGATTTAAAGCACTAGGTCATCATATGCAATTATCTGGTTTTTAAAATCTGGCAATAAACCCTAGTATCCTGGTCTACAGGCCAGTATTCTAAGTTCAAAGGACTCAAAAAGTATGGAAAATAAAGGGGGTCAACATTCCAGGCTGTTGGCTTTATACCATTATCATTTTTTATTCTTTTCCAGGCTTTTTTCCTGTTTTACAAAAATATCCACATAATTCTGTATTCTGCAAAATGAAAGTATTTACTATATTATAAGCATTTTTTCCATTCTTCATGGTATAAGCTTAGCCACATTACATCAACCGGAACTACTCTACCAGCTTTTATTCATGAAACATTTTTCAGTTATAAAAAACAATGCAATGAATACCTTTGTTACAGGCCTTTTTCACTATCTACGATTTTTAAATTTTTTGTAAACTCCCCAAAACAGGAGCAAAGCTCAAAGCTTATGAATCTTGATCCAGTCTAGCTAGGATGCATCTCTGCAACACTCATGTGGTATAATACAAAATACATTTGGTCTTTGTCCCAGATTTCCAGCAGAACTTCTAAAACTCTTGGCAATTCTTGAGTATCTTTTGTGATTCATAATGAGCCCCTTTCAACCACACTAGAGTTTATACTAATGACTATTGAAAGACCCTGACTAGCTTCATGATGGAGGCTGGTCGCCAGAAAAACCAACCTGGTGATTAGAGGGGTTGGGACTTTCAGCTCCACTCCCCAAACTCCAAGGAGGGTAGGATATGGGCCAGAGGTTGAGTTTAATCACTTATGGCCAATGATTTAATCAATTGTGTGGATGTAATGAAACTTCCATAAAACCCCTAAACAAGGCAGTGGTTAAGACAGCTTCTGGTTGGTGAACACACTGAAGTGCTGGGAGGGTGGTGCGCCCACAGAGGGCCTGAAAGCACTGCACCCCCTCTCCCATCCAAACCTTGCCCTACGCATCCCTTCCATTTGGCTGTTCCTGAGCTGTATCCTTTATAATAAACCAGTAAACATGAGCGTTTTCCTGAGTTCTGTGAGTTGTCTTAGCAAATTATGGAACCTGAAGAGGGGTTATGGGAACCCCCGAATTTATATACAGGTCAGACAGAAGTGTGAACACCCTGGGGACTTGGGTCTTATGACTGGCATCTGAAGTGAGGGCAGTCTTGTGGGACTGAGCCCCTTAACTGCTGGGGTCTGCCCTAACTCCACATACTTAGCGTCAGAATTGAACTAAATTGTAGGACACCCAGTTGACTCAGAGAATCAAAAAATTGCTTGGTGTCAGAAAGACCTGAGACTCTTTAAATCAAGCAAAAAAAACGTGAAACTAACCTATTATTAGTTTCCTTTACACTGTATGAGTTATGATTCACGCTGTTAGGAGGATACACAGAAAAGTTATCATTTGAATTGGTATCTTGCTCTTCTTCCTCTTCCTCTTCATCTGTCCGAATAATTCCTTCAGAAAGGTAACCATCTTCATCTCCTTCTTCATCTAGTGCACACTGGGTAGAACCTCCCCAAGTTGCCATTGTTCTAGAGATTAAGAGATAAAAACCACGAGATCATTCTGCAGATGAGCTAAATACTTCACCACCTACTGTGTGCCAGACATTATACCTAATATAAATATATGCGTGTATGTGTATATAAAATTTTATTTAATCATAGTACTATGAGATGGGTAGTACTCTCCCCTTGCAGTTATAGAATGCTTACTCTGCCTTCCACAAAACAATTCTGCAAATAAATTAAAATAGTAATAATATCCCCTGGAACTTTCATCCTACACTAAACCCCCTCAACTTTTAACTTTTCCTTTAGTGACAGTTTTCTAGATCAGAGCTGTCCAACAGAACTTTCTACAATAGTAGGGATGATCTGTATCTGTGCTGTTCAATAAACTAGCCACTAGGTACATGAGCACTAAAATGTGGCTGGTGTGACTGAGAAAATGAATTTTTAATTTTATTTAATTTTAACTGAGTCATCTATTATCTAATGGCTGCCATATTAGAAAGCACAATTCTAGACCCATGGTTCTGAAACCTAGATGCTTATCAAAACTAAAGAATTTTGTTAAAGTACTTTGCTAATAAAGAACTTTGTTAAAGTGTGTTACTCAGAACAGAATAAAATACTGTAGATATAGTCTGATCAATAAATGCACATGGGGACTCAAGAACAGGAAAAGTTCTTCTAAGAAGAAGAAAGAGAGTAAGACTCAGTGCAATGTTCCAGAAATGCCACCTGAGGATATCAAAACGTTAGGCTACAACAAATTTGGATTTCAAAATTTTAGATCTGAGTATTTCTGTATAGATAACTGATTAACTGATCTTACTGGTGACCAGTTCTTTTAGAAATATTCTTCATGTGAAAATTTCAAACTTAAATCCTAAAAACTAAAAATGTTATATAATAAAGTTTTAAGATACTTAGAAAGACCTTACAAACAGCAGATGCTCAATTTAAATAATGAAGTGCTTATTTCTGGCCTGAAAGAACCACAAAACATCAAGCATTTTCTTTTCCTAAGCTTAAAACTTAATTCAAGAAAATCTGTACCAATATTCGATCAAGTTTCTTAGTAATTAAAAAAGAAAGTTGATGCTATGAGAAGTCTGAATAGAAAGTAGCCCAATTTAGTGAAAATGAGTCACAAGGGTGATGCTTAAACAGCACCCTCACTGCCCTATCCTACATGCCTCAGGTAGGTGATGTTTAAAACAATGATTTACAAAACACTCTCTTACTTTTCTGTTCTACTTTGTTGAGGAGTACACAGGTTCTCAGATCCATCACTTCTCAGTGAAACAGCCACTGGTGATACAGTTTCAGCTAGACCTTGCCTCCTCTGATGTTCAGCCATCAGAGCTTCAAGCTGCTTTCTTCTCTGCCGCAGCTCTTCCCTTAACATTTCATGTCTTTGCATTTCTGACCACAACTATTAATTTAAAAATCAGAATCAAGTTAGCGAAAATATTTGGATTTGTTTCACTTTAAAGAATAATGAGCTAATACTACTGTCAATTACAGCAGACTTCTACTTTCACTGATCCTTTTTACACTGAGATACCCATGAAGGGTTAAAAGAATAGTTTAATGATGAATAAGAAAAAATTAGGCAATTATTAACTCTTAATGAAAACAAGTAGCGCCCAAATATACTTCATTAATTATTTAGAGAAAGTCACGATGTTTCATACAAATCACATATAAATAAAATGCCAAAGGATAGGTCTTTGCAACTGAAATGATTACTACTTGCTGCAACTATCCTTTACGTATGTAATTCTTCCAAATATTTGCTAATAAAGATCAAGACTATTTTGAAAAGATCCTAACTTAATTACTTTTTGGAACAAACTGTTTCTTCCAATTAAAAGACACAAAACATGCCACATTTAAAAACGTTTCACTTCTTAAGATGTGTCTTATACAGCATAGAGAATATAGTTAACAATATTATAATAACTATGTATGATGTCAGATGGGTACTAGACTTATCAGGAGGATCACTTTGTAAGGTATATAAATGTCAAGTCACTATGTTATACACCTGAAACTAATGTAATATTGTATGTTAACTGTAATTGAAAAGTAAATTTAAAAAAAAGATATGACTTAAGATTCAGGAACAACGGTATAATATACAATACCTCATTATCTACTACTGAACAATCTTCAGGCTCAAAAACAGATTTGCTTGTATTGGTTACATTTTCATTAACAGCTGGAGTTGAAGTAACAGCTGGCATATATTTTTTTGTGGGACAATTACCCACACCAGTGGCTGACAGCTAAAAAAGGATTTATAAAAATCATTATGAGGAATTAAAGCAATTACGTTAATTTCATAAAAGCAGCTATTTTACTACTTCTCTACGGTTCTATAACATATTTAATTTGTTATTACCAGACCTCAATCTCCATCATGATCCAAAGAAAATCCAACATAATAAAAGATGAGAACACAGGCTAACGTTGATGAGTTATTAACCAACCTTCAGGCACAATAGATACAAGAAGGATAAAATGTTGTTGTGGAAAATTTCACATACTCAGTGCAACTCAAGCATATATTCCTCTGGACATTGTTAGATCAGGAACAACGAAAAAAGGATTAGATAAAGTGGAAAAGGTAAGAGTCTAGAAAAAAACAGTTTATATTAGAAATATCATTCAATATGTTTCCTTTTCCTTGAAAACAAAACCTGACTGAAGGGAACAAAAATCTCAAAAAGAATTGGTAATCCCTTCCCATATTAACCCTACTCCTGACTACCTGACAAAGTCAAAGATAGCTCATCCTCTGCTCAATCTCAAAGACCTATGCTTAGAGTACTGTTAATAAGCAAAGGTATATACAGTCAATATTCCAACTACATATAAAGTATTTTAATTTCTTAGCGCATGATGGCTTAAGAGCTTTACTATAAATTTAGGCCAATAAAAGATGGAAATGCTAGTCCCTTAATTGCTAAGTTCAAACCAGAATATTTTAATAAATAGTTAAATATACTCATGTTCTGAATCTTTAGCTAGCTAGCCCAACATGTGAAAGAATGGAAATAATCAGTCAATTCCCATGTGTTATCTTCCACTGTAAATATATATCCTTAACCCATTTCATTACTTCATCCATTTCATTAATCATAAAATAGATAAAAATCCGTTAGATCAGTACTAGAAAAAGATAGAGTACTTTCAACTGGCACTGGTTTTAAAACATCTCTTTTCAGACAAATAGAAAGAAAGAAATTTCCTAATTACCTGAAGGTCAGGACATGCCTTTTGCAAAGCTTGGATTTTCTCTTGAATCTTAATCAGTTTTTTTCTTTCTTCCTGCAATTGTTTGAGCTCTCTCTGTTGTTGCTGTAGTTTAGCCTCATAAAATTTCTCTCTATAATTAAATTGACATTATATTTGTAGATTACAATAAATCTGACAGAATTAAGCATGATGTACTACAGTACACCTAATCTTTCTCTTTAACAGGCATGACATTTTTCTTAAATGAAGGCTATAAGCTTAACACACCTTGCCTTTTCATTTACTCCAGCATCTTTCTGTGTTTTATTGGCATTTCCTCTAGAGTTATTTGCATTCTGTTTGGTGTCTTCTTCTGCTGGGTAGAAATCATCCAAATTTGAAGTACTGGCAGAGATAACGCCTTCATCTGCTGCTTCATCATCCTAAAATCACATCATTATATTAAAATGACCTGGATATATCCACTTCATACATTAATATATATCACTAATCTCAAATTTACATAACACAAAAATTAAAGAAGTAGAAAAAGTGAGTGTTTTTTAGAAAACAATGAAGTTCATCCTCTATTTACCAATGACAGGAATGAAGTGCTAAAACTATAAAAACAGTACATTTAAAATTTGACCTGCCCATTACTCAGTAACGACAAATACTAAGTTGCCTTTTCTTATCTTGACCAGATCTGAGCTAGTAAAGAACAGTTTTTTAGAAAATATGAAGATAAAAAATAAACTATTGGAGCTGGCAACGCTTGGTATTAGATAATTTTTCTTAAGATTTAACTTCTACATTAAGCATTTTAAATAATCAATATCTATTTTCATTTGCTTACTTAAAAATTTCCATTTCCTCACTTGCTCTTTAGTTTGCAAAACAAGTGCCAACAGCTCACAATACAGAAACTAATGAGAACATACCATCTCAGACCTGTCATGAGTACCGAGAAAACAACTGCAGTGCATGCCTTCATCTTCTGCTGAAATCAACGTACTTATTAAAATAGGGGATTCGGGGTGAACTTCTGCACTTTCTTAAAAACATTTAATTCTACATAATTTTATGCATTCATGTTTTCTCTGAAGTCCTCAAATAAAACTGTAACCTTTGGAAATATCATTCTAATAAAACTGTAAAAAGTTAGAACTGACTCTTAATTATAACACTGTAATCAATTGTAAGTTTGTAGACGGTTTTATTCTGGTTTCTGCAATCTAAAAACTAGCATAATTCATTACTAGTATGGCTATGGGACTCAAGAATAAAGAAGCCAGATCATGAGGCATTTTCATATAATAAAAAGAAGAAAAGTTAAAGTATGATACAAGACACAAAACAACATTGCATGAAGTTTCAGACGATAGTATAAGGGTGCCTAAACAACTGAAATGACATAATCTCCAACACTAAGTGATTGACTAAAGAATTATTATATTGATACAGATCACAGACTAAGGAACTAAAAGAGATAGATACCTGGAGACTTCTAGGACACATAAGGTTTCATAAGGGCCACGGAAATTGTCTAAGCTAATCTAACCAAGAATAGTAACAGCTTTGTATAATCATGATAACTATATAACTGTTTACACCCTCTGCTGAGTCTCTTGGGAAACAGGATATATATAAGGTACAAGAAAAAGACTACTCTTAATACAATGAGTAAAACTCATCAATTATTTTTTTAACAACTCTCTTTCAGGAAGAGATCCCTTAATCCCTCTGGCTTGCAGTTTCATTCATATGCAGTCTTAAGACACTCCCTAAAGCAAAAGATTTCCATTAAATACAGGCCTGAAATTAAGCTGATTCATCTGTAAGCCACTAAGTTATTCATCATTTCTGATCTATTATTCCCATATTGGGTAATACATCTAAAGAAAGGAATCTTAAAGAAAATGGAAAAGTAACAAGTACAATGATGTTCAAGATAGCACAACCTATTACTATTTGTTTTAGAAGCTGTTTTAATTTTTTTAAGTGGCAGTACTATGATCAAAGTTCAAAAAGTAAGACATTTAAAAAGGTCCCCTACTTCTCTCCATTCTCCATAGGTAACCAATGTTATGTTTATATATCCTTCAGATATACTTTGAATACATAAGCAAAAACATGTATGTGTTTCTATACGTGTGTATAACAAAAGCCCTTCTTATAATAGGGAAAAGTTGGAAAAAGCCAAAAGCCAATTTCAGTACTGATTAAACGAGCCACATTATATCTACATAATAAAATGTAATCAAGGTATGGGAAAATGGACTCATACACCACTGCTTAGATCAACAATACCGTCACATGGAGAGCATTAAGCAGTTACCATTAAAATTAAAATGTGCATAAACTCTGACACAGCAATTTCACTTCTTCATATCTGCCCTTGAGAAACACAAATACAAAAGAGGCTTTTGCAATAATGTTCATTGGAGCATTCTTTCTAAATAGTGAAAAATTAGATTGTAATTGAAAAATAAATTTAAAAAAATAAAGACTGAGGTCTCCAGCAAAAAAGAAACAAACCTGTGTTTGTAATAAAGTTATATTGAAACACAGCCATGCTCATTTGTTTATATGTATCATATACGGCTGATTTTGCATTGAGTAGTTGTGATGGAGACTGTATGGCCTACAAAGCCTACAATATTTACTAACCTGCCTTTAATAAAAAAGTTTGCTCATGTCTGATATATGGCATGTAAAGTATTAAGCACTTAAACCTGGAATATGGTAAGAACTCAACACATAAATGTGTACTAGTAAAATTACACTAATAATTATCAAACACATAAATTTTACCTTGTAAGAACGTACTATGTGACAGTTTTTTAAAAAACCCAGTAGTAGTTACCTGTACCATAGCAACAAGATCTTGTAACTGTCTAAGTTTCTGTTTTGCAGCCATAAGTCTATTGATCTTCTGTTCAAACTCAGCATCTTCTGGAGCCTCGTCAACCATACTGCTCCTATGACTAGATAAGGAAGCTCCACTGACTCCATCATCTTCTGCTTCTTCTTCCTCCTCCTCGTCATCATCTTCACCTTGTGCAACATGAATCCCCTGTTCTCCTTCTCTATTATATCGACAATCTGCGGAAAACATGTATCATTAAATCAATAATTTAATAAACTCAAGAGCATTAATGAAAGAAAATACACTTCCCAAGAATATGGCAAAAATTTCTGTGAATACAGTCATATTCGTAGTATCATACCTAAAGAAGGAGGCATGTTTAAAGCCCTTATGTTGGCAGCAGATCTGTTGTTAATTTCACAATTAGAATTAACTGATCTGCCATCTCTATTATTAGAAACACACTGTGCATTAGAATTACTATTTACTTCATTCCAGGTGGCAGCTACTTGTGGATTTCTAAAAGAAAGAAAACAGCCTGAAGTTATTTTAGGTAATAAAAGTAATAAAAATCAAAGTTTTAGAATTATTAATAAAATAATAAACTATGAACATAATTGGCTATTTCCCCATTTAAATTCATACCATGAATAACTGGCTTGTGCTTTTCATTAATTTTGCTGTTTAGAAATTTAAGAAAAACATCTGAAAAAATCAAAATTATACCTAAAAATAAAGAGGTAGGAAAATGCTAAATTAGATACTTCTTATAATTTACTTGCATTTGATCTAATAGCAAATTTACTAAATTACTGTATTCAATATTTCTCTATGTTTTTCTTTACAGGGCAAGTGAAATTACACTGACCGAAACAGCAGATTTATAGGAGAAAAGTTTAAATAAAAGGCAAATAGTCAGTACTCTACTGAGGTTTCTTTGGTTCCATATTAAAAGTATTATGGTAGGATAAATATATTAGAAAAACAAACTTTAAAAAAGTTCTTACCGAATGTTAATAACAGGCTCAGAATTTTCATGCTCAGAATCGTATTCTGACTCTTCAGTTTCTTCATCTTTTGTATTTTCATTTACAGCATCTGTCATCATATCTGATGTTTGTTCATAATAATGAACTAATTCTCTTAGTTCATTCAATCTTTTTCGAACTTCATTTAACTTCCTGATAAACAATAGGTTTACATGTACAGGTAAGTATATTGTGTATTTCTGTTCATTTTCTGGTCATAGAGTTGTATAATAAAACAGATTGCTCAAAAAAAAAAAAAAGTAACAAAGTAAAGCAAGCATTATTTTCATATAATAGCAGCCAGCACAAGCAAAATGTAAACCTAGTTAAATAACCAGGGGTGTGACTATAAAGAATTTAATCTCAAGTACAGCTTCCTCAAAATCTCATCACTTTATTTTCTTATGTTGTGTTAGGGACAAAAGCATAAGAAAACCTGTTTCAAGTGTTCACCTTGAGTGTTCACTACTTTCATTAAGTAGTATAAATGTTAAAAGCTTAGAACTCAATGTCAAAAATATTCCTAGGTTTCTTAATATGTATCAAAAATGAAAAGCATAAAATACTCAATTTGAATGCTAGCTCTCAGACAACTCAGGCATGCAGGCATTACTGAGCATTTACAGAAGGTTCCTGATGTGTCTGTAACATAGAGAATATATAGTGTTTACCAAAAATAACAAGAAAGTCTTCTGAGTCTTTTTAGTAAGTGCCCGGAGGTATGCCCATGGTTTTTAATCCTTAAAACACCTTTATGAACAGGTACATTATTATGCCTATTTTACGGATGAAGGAACAGAGACTAATGCAAGTAAGTTATTTATCCACAGTCACAGTCTTGAAAGATACAATTTCAGAGCTGTCTGACTACTCTAAAGCCTGGGTTCTAAACCATTGGAATACAGTAGGCTGGTGCAAAAGTAATTGCGGTTTAAAAGGTTAAAAATAATTCCAAAAACCACAATTACTTTTGCACCAACCTAATAGAACTCTTTTAACTGTAGTCCATCCATTTCCAAATCTTTATTTGGAAATGGGAATGCATTACCTCACAGAAATTACTTGTATTACAATGTCACATATCTCCTGGACAATTCAAAGGCTGCCCATATACCACACACACTTCTACCATCATATCACTTAAGAATGTTTAGCATATTAAGTAAGTTCAGTTTTTTCAGGACTTTCAACCACCAATAAAAAAATTTAAAAATCCCAGAATTTATCCCCATTATCCAATTCCAATCTTTGTAACAATATAAGTAAAAGTGTCTTACTGGAGTTTTTCCGTTGGATTTAGATGGCCTTCATTTTCACTTTCATTCTGAGAAACCAGAGAAGCAACAGGATAAGGAACTGATGATGTTAGGCTATTGGATTCTCCATTGACAACTGGTGCTAAGCCTATAGGAGCAGAGGGAGCTGAAATTATACTTCTTTGATCCACACTCTTTTGTGGAGAGGCTGAAGAGGGCACAACAATGGAAAAAAAAAGACTAGTTACTAATAATAAACAAATGTGGCATCAAACGATACTTATTCAGTTTGTTTGAATACAAAAAAAAAATAGTAAAAATTACTAACATCTTAAATTCTGCAGATTTAAATTGTAGAAACTTAAGGACACAACATCCAAGCCACTTTTTTATTAACATGTCCCTCAACCAGTTAAAACAGAAAGGAAAGAATAAAGACAGGCAAGATGGAAATTGACAAGAATTATGATATTCAACCTTTAAAAAGTAACTAGTCTTCCTTGATAAACTTGGTTCCAGGTAAAGCTAAACAAGGTCACTGTGTCTGATGTGAGGTACACCAACCTACAAATCTTTACAGGGCAGCCCTAGCATATTACATCCTTAAGAGTGTTCCAAATCCACAGCACAGAGGAAATTGTATCTGGTCTCCAAGATGAAACTTTTCTTGTTCCAAAAGATAAAGCAAAATTGTTAAAGAGACTGTGGTATACACATACAATGGAATACTGCTCAGCAATAAAATGTTCTAAGTAGATGATGGCTAATCCCTTATAGTCCTTGAACTATGTTTTACTTTTCTGTCCACAAAGATCAAACAAAGAGTATCTTATGCCTTTAAGGGTTTAATGAATGAAGATTAAGAACCTTTGCACTTCTTTATCTCCTACCACTTTAAAACTACTTGTCATTTATCTCTTTCTCACAACAATGATTACTTGTTGCCTATATTATCAATTGCTATGGCTGGTTTCCAAATAGTGTCTTCACTCTACTCCTTGACTGTTCTACTTTTTGCTACTGCTTTCATTCTGTTTCCCAATGGGAAGAAAATTATTTTTTGGCATCTTCAGTAGGCAAAGTGCTACTTTCTTTACATGTATAAAACTGATCACAAGGCCTTGAGTACAACCTTCAAATTTTAAGGTTTTCTTAGCTGTGTTAAATCTGTTTAGGAAGAATAAGCATTGAGATTAGATTATACTGTAGAAGAGATGACTAACAGAGATCAGGTAAAAGAAAGGAGTACGTTTCATGGTAGAAATAGTCAGGTTCTTATGGAGGTGGCAGAGAAATAGGAGATGGGTAAAAAACAAGGAACAGGGACCTGAGGAATGTTTCTATCCCTTGTTTTTTCTTTAATAAAACAGCAGCTATGTTGAAGAATAATGACAAGTTGGGTTGACCCTACAGACTCAATTTCCAATGTTTGAGCTCATACTACTAACTGCTTGGGAAGGAGGTAGGAACCAGGCTTGGGAAAGTATGAGGATAGGAAGTGTGCCAGATCTGGATTAGGGGCAAATATGACATCTGTAGAGAAGATAGTTCCTATAGTATAACTGGATGATTACTGCCTTTCCTGTAGAACTAGTATAACTATGATGACTATGCCTTTCCTATTCCCACCTGAGATGACTATGTATGTTAAAAAAGGATGCAGGTTATAAAAATTCTGCACTAAACCATGTGTACTATGTAAGTTTTCCATATTTCATTGTTTTTGTATACTTTCTAAATCTGTTTCGTAGTTTTTAAATCAAAGTACTAATTTGGATTAGTTTTTAAGGAAAAATTTTGAATATGCCAGAAAATGCAGTGTTATTATGTCCAAGTATCTAATAGTTACCTTCTCTTCTTTTCTCTCATTAAAACCCTACCAATTTTCAAGGCCCAACTTTATCCTTTCTATTTTATGACTTATAGAACAGAACTACCATCTATTTGGCTTTTATCATACACTGCCTTTTTACTTAAAATCTTTTCACATGCAAGTCCTATCTCCCCACAAAAATTATAATTTTGAGGAACTATGTATTCATTCATTCACCAAATGTTCACTAAGTTCCATGTGCTGCCATAATACTTACATGTCCTACACCTAACGCAGCTAAGGTTGACTTACGTGAATTGTTCAGATGCTGATCTCGAAGTGTATGAAGTTCTCCCAGCAGTTTGTCCATTTTTTGTTTCTTTTCCTGCAATACTTTCATTTTGCTAAAAAGTTGCACTTTCTCATCAGGTAAATGTTCTGACACTGATGGATTCCTGCTCTGGGAAACCTCCCTAGTTAATGAAAGACTTTCTGCCTGTCTTCTATTGTCTGGAACAGCTGGAGGCTGTCATAAAGAAAAAAGAAAAAGTAAAACTAAGGCAACTAAAGGTTGCATTTTCATTTTAAAAATGCACAGTCTTTAACCATAAGGTGTGATCACAAAATACGGTGAAGGTTTAAATTTTAAAAATGTATTACAGTAAAAGACACATTGCCATTAATCCCTCTCAAAATACTCCCCTTCACTTAAAACACACTTATCCCATCGTTCTTGCCACCTTCTGAAGCACTTCTGGAAGTCCTCTTTCATGAGTGTCTTCAGTTGCACTGTCGTGGCTACCTCCATGACCTGAATTGATTCAAAATGTTTACCTTTCGTGGTCATCTTAACTCTGGGATAAAACCAGAAGTTCACGGTGCCAGAGCCGGTGAATAAAGTGGATAAGGACACACCATAGTGTTTTTATTTGACAGAAACTGCCGTACCAGAAGCAACGTGTGACACGTAGTGTTGTAATGATGGAGGATGAAGTCAAGACATTCATGAAAGAGGACTTCCAAAACTGTTTCAGAAAGTGGCAACAACAATGGGATAACTGTGTTCAAAGCAAGGGGGAGTATTTGAGGAGGATTAATGGAAATGTGTCTTTTACTGTAATAATTTTTTTTAAATTTAAACATTCACCATCCTTTTTGATCACACCTCGTACACAGTTTTATAGATACACATAATTATTGTAAACAGTGGTCTCAGATTCACTGGACATTATCTGGATCCAAATTCAGTGGGTCTAAATTAATCTAGAAATTCCACATTTTACACAAACCTTCAAGAATATTCTCTCTTGCCATTTTTTTAGAACTACCATCATTAACTCTAACTTATTAACTTATCAGTTTTTCCTACCACTTCTTTTCCCATGTTCTTCTGTTTAAAAAAAACAAACATATATATGTGTGTGTGTGTGTGTGTGTATATATATACATACAAATATATACATACATATATAAAACATTTCAAAAATCCACTAAGGCTTAGGAAATCATATAATGAATAAACACCATTGAGCTCAGTCAAATTTTAATATTTTGCTACATGGCATCAATTCTTTTTTCAAACAGAAATATAACATTAAAGATATAGCTAAAGCT
Organism: Rhinolophus ferrumequinum; assembly: GCF_004115265.2. Lineage (NCBI taxonomy): Eukaryota > Metazoa > Chordata > Mammalia > Chiroptera > Rhinolophidae > Rhinolophus > Rhinolophus ferrumequinum. The sequence goes on along the minus strand of NC_046287.1, from coordinate 73,077,739 downwards.
GTACATGTACCAGGCCCCAATCCCATTACTCTCTCCAGAGATAACCACAATCTAAAATTTGATTATCTACCATTCTTACACATGCTTTTATTTTGTAATGCCTTTGTATGTATCCATAAAAAACTATACATTCTTCACACATTTTCAAACATAACCTAAGTGGTAGCCTTCTTAAACTTGTATTTTTTTATTCATTAGCTCTGGTTCAGTTATTGTAACAGACTATAGGAGTTCACTCTATAACTTATTAGTCCATTTTCCTGTTCATGGACATTTAAATTGTTTCTGATTTTTTGCTATTAACATAATGCTTCCATGAACATTCTTGCAAATATCTCTTTGTGAACATGAGTTTCTCTAAGATAGGCCACTGCAGGGTTACTAGAAAAAAAAATGTACTATACATATTGCTAAATAACTCCCCAAAGTGGTTAGACCTTATTCTTTTATTTTTCACTTGGTCAGGAGACACTGAATCTTCAATCATATTTATTTCCAGTGGACATGTATTAATTCATAATTCACCTTTTCTTACTCAAGGCCCACAGATTGAAAATTTTGCATTTGTATCATTATTTTAAAAGGTAAACAAATTATAAACTTACTGACTCTGAAATTAAACTTAAGAACTTTCTTAAAATTGTTAGTAAAATACTATAAGGACACAGATTCAAATGTAACTTAAGTTTAAAAGTTGTGACCATTAACCTTAGAGAAAAAAGAACGTGTTATCTAGTAGCATACAACGGAAATATTTCAATAATCACTTCAAAGTAGATTTTCCCCTAATTTAGTATTTCTTATAGGCCCCCCATTACCAGTACTGGAATCACATTCGGGGAAGCCCACCCCAAATGTATCAATCATAATTTTGAAGATAGGGGGATCCCACTGACCAGAAATCTACATTTTTTTTTTTTAACAATCATGCCAGGTGATACTTGCGCTCAGTCAAGTTTGAGCACTATTGTTTCAATTAATGTGATTTTAAACTCAACTATACCATAAAAAATTGTTACCTGAGAATCACGAAGCTGATTATGAAAACGCTGAATTAAATCATTCAATTCTTCATTTAGTTCAGATGTGATACTGACGCCAGACAGGCTACCAGTAGTTTCTGTTACAGCTGGAAAGAAAATTAACAATCATTCATTAAAGCAAATAAATAGAACACCTTTACAATTTCTGGGAAGCTAAAATTAAATTTTAGGGGGAAAAGGAAATTTAAAAAAAAAAAAATCTCACCTAACATAATTTAAAATTAGTTAACCCTCAGATTTATCTGCCAACCGATCATTTTATTAAGTTTCCATCTAAGCTGAAAATAAAGGGAAACTCACAAAACTCTAGTATAGTGATTTATCTTTTTCTGTTCAAACATTCAAAGTGGGGGCAGGTCTACCAGGTTGGGTTGGGGGAGTGGCAGGAAAGTGGGTAGTCTGAAAAAGAACAGTAGATTCTAACACGTCTCCCAACAGAATCAATGCTCTAGTTTGAGGGCTGTACTACTTTTTTAAAGATTCAGAAAGTAAATATGTTAGGCTTTGTGAAAATACAGTTTTTGTCTCAACTGCCCAAACCCTACCATTATAAGTTAAAAGCAACCACAGATAATACATAAACAAATGGGCATGGCTGTGTTCCATAAAATTTTATTACAGGCAGAGGGCCAAATTCAGCTGGCCATAGTTTGCTGATCCCTGCAATAGAGCAGGTAATTTACTGAAGTACTTTGCTTGTGATGCAAAAGTCATACTAAAAGACAGTTGTTTTTATCTTCCTTAGGCAGTATGCTGATGAAAATTTTGATAAGTTACTGCTCTACTACCCAACCACCCCATGGTTATCCTCTCCAGCTCTAAAAGAGACACTAGCTACAAACTGCTTATGTTTTACAGGAAAACACTAGCTTTTTCCATTGAGAGATTAGAATTTCAGGGCTGGAGAGAATCCCACATATCTAATCCAAACTCTGTTTTGAAAAGAATGAAATCAGTCTAGATAACTAATAAATAACTTTCTAGTTAAATGATGAAACGAGCACTCTTTCCCACGACAATGATGATGCCTCTCATATACCGGAAGATTAAATACTACAATTCTGGTTTTCATTCAGTATTGCCCTGCACAATGTCAAAAATCCAAGAGGAAATCTGTTTTAAAATTTCTAACCTAAAATTCTCTTTTTAAAATAGTATATAAAATAAAAGTATACTCTTATTCATTCTACTCCTGGTCCCTGCTTAATGATGGTACATACACATTTTTTTTAAAGTGATCATCTGCTTACTTAAAAGTTCATATTCGTAAAATAAAGACCACTGACCAAGAACTCAAGAGATCTGATTCTACTAAAATTCTGTATAAGCCTAGGTAAGTCACAAACTCTGTTAAGAGTTCCTACTCTACAAAATGAGAATAAGAACAAAGGCTCCAGCAACTAACCTACAATTTTGTGATGATCAAATGAGACGATGTAAATATAAGTATTTGAAATAACATAACTATCACAGGAAAGTCTGAAATCTGATACTCCAAATTTGAAAAGTATTTAATAGGTTAGTCATTAACCAAACTAGTATTGGTCATTGGCAAAATATTTTGTTTTTTCCTAAATATAAATGTAAAAGCTAATGACAGTTTGGATTTTACAAGGAAAAAGTGGGGATGAAAATCTGTATAATTGTTACTATGTACTATACTACATAAATTACATATCGTTATATAATTATTACAAAAAAGTAAGTTACTTGCAAGTCATTAAGTTCCTTATGAAAATGCAAAATTAAATTATGCATAACAGTGATCAGAGGGCTGAGCCAATAAGCTAGGTGTGGGCAGCAGGATAAACTGAGTAACAACAGGGTAACCTCAGCAAGGACCTAAAATGGAGAGCCCACAGTAGACAAATTATTATTAGACTGGGATGATAGTCTACTAGAAAATACATCTTAGTTTTACTGAGTTTTAGTAACAATTTGTTTTCAACTTGAGAAATTAAACACTTAGGTTTGAAGGTGATGAGACTATAAAATTAGACTCAATACTAAAGAATTTAATAAAATTTAGATGTTAAGGAAGGTCTGTAAATATAATCACTATATCAAGGTTTTAACCCTTTTTTAGGAGCCAACCAAAGTACGGCAATCCCAGTTAAATGAAGTACAAAAGGTAGAAATAAAAGCATCAACAGCTCTGTCAGTCTGAGGTACAAAAGCAGAACTACAGCCTGTCCTTTTACCTCTTAAGGGTGCTCTCTGATGAAAAGGAGAGCGAGCTGGCTGTCTGCACGGTACAGTATGATGGCCAGGAGTTGTCCCTGCAATCTTTTCTGCATAACCAGAGAAAAGCACAGGACAGGGTAAGCCTCACGTGTAGGTTTCTAAACAAGTCAACAATCAAGATCTGACTATACAATAACCAGCATCCATCTTGCAATGCCACTGTTTATTGAACTTTGCTTATAAAAACAACATTCTAAGACTGTGGCATACCAGAATCATCCATCACAGCAATCGCTTGCTCTGCTTTATGCTGCAGAGCAAGAAGAGCAGCTTGTCGTCCCTGCAGAGCTCGCAGTTGCTCCTGCTGCTGTAACATCCTTTTTAATAAATCATGTTGTTTCTTCAAACTTTCTATCTCTTCCATAGGCTCCTGCTGAGGATCTCTGGCCTAGAAAATAAGACCAACCATACTTATATCTATTAAAATTCACGTTCCTGTTTCAACTAGCAATGGACAAGTACATACATAGATAATAAATTAGTATTAAATATACAACCCTGGATATAATTTTAGTAGACTTGAAGAAAAAATAAAATGGTAACACAGAGATAGCCTGCCATATTAAGAGTTAGGTAATTTGATGGTGAAAGAACATAAGGAGTGGCTTAGCATAAAGAGGTATTAACAAAAGGAAAGAAAAAGACACACAAAAAAGACAGGAAGGCCATGAAGGTAAAAGGCGCTATAAGCATGTACACACACGGGATCCAGGCCTTACATAGAAGGAGCAGATCACACTAGGTTAACGCCCTAAAAGTATCCTTGAAAAAGATCACACTACTCCTATAAGTGATGTTTCAAAAAACCAACAAAACAAAAACAAACACACTATTTTCTAATCAAGGACAGGAATTTAAAAAATATATTTTTTTATCTGATAATCTGATATAAAGGCTTTAATTTACTTGCATCACATTATATAAGCAAACAATAAAGCAGAAAATTTTGTATCAAAAATATCACTATTTTTTCTTTTAAAATACGTTCCTTTAGCTGAATCTGAGGACGTAAAAATAGGATACTTTAAAATTCCCCCCAAAACCTAGCATTTTGCTTGAAAGTGAAGGATCACATTACTTTAATACTAAGTTTTAAAGGCTTAAAACTATTCAAACGTAACCCAACAAGAGAAAATAAAAGTCAGTGAAGCAAAAAGACAAATTTAAATATAACTAAAAAACAAGCCAAATTATGCTTGAAATTATACCATAATGGTATTTTTCATCACTGACTTGCCTTCTAAAAGAAATCTTATGATTTTACCTAATATTTACATAAAATATTTCTATTAACCTAGAATATCACATTCTTTTCTGTCAAAACTCCTCTTCTTAGTTCTGGCATATTTCAAGACTGTTTACATCTTGAAAAAACAATTTGAAGGGGGATGGATAACTATCAATAGCTATCTTTCTCATATTTGATCCAAAATAATTTCATCAAAATCACTGGTAAAATGTAAAACCAGACCCAAATAGGTACAGATCTCAATAGAAAAACTAAGAGAAATCTCTCCAAATTGGTATCAACAAATACTCCAGCGAATTATCAATGGTTATTCATTAGAAGAAACATTACACAAATAAGGCAAAATGTCATCTAGTTTACAAACCTTCAAAAATGTACATCTACACCCAATTTATACTCCTCCCACATCCCAAAAATAGTTTAGACATCAAAGTAGCTTGAAAGCTACCTAGTGTACTGAACAATTTTATATCATGGATTTTTACACTTCAAAAAAAAAAAACTTTTTAAAAGAACTTTAATCCTTGTTAGTCACATTTATTTGCAAAGCTTTGATACTCTAATTATAAAGAATTCTGAACTATTTATTGAAGTAAACACAATTACCTTCAGATTTTTCACTAATCCAAAGATGAATTCCCAACAATTTTTTAAGTTCGAGAGGTTTTATTACTGCTTAATAACTTTTGCATCCATAAAAGTAACATTTAAAAAGAATACTTAGAAAAACAGAGCTGAGGGAGGTGGGTGGGGACTACTATCAAATATAAAGAAAGGGAAGATGAAAAAATAGAAATAAAAATACTCAGGGATAGGAACATGCTAAGAGAATGTTGCATGGAAAGGAAATACAAAAAGGGAGTTAGGACTATATCCACAATTCCAATACATATTTTCATCTAAACTTCTTCAGTCATTTTCAGCAAGCACATTTTTAGTTTACAGATTAAAAAGAAACAAAAAACTTGGGTATAAAATCCTGATTTACATAGAGGTAACAGACCAATTTCAGAAAACCCATAGTCTTCCTTTCTTCTACTCAACTGAGGTTCCTCTAGTAATTCTTCATGGATCCAAATATTTTTTTATAGTTAAAAAGTACTTCAGATAATATTCCAATTTTGTTCATGTGAAAAGTAAGGAATTATAAGCCCAGAGGAGATAAACAGTGAATTTATCCAATATCACAGTTAGGGGAAGTCAGAATTCTAGGTTCAGTGGTTTTCACACCGATCTACCCCAAAATTATTCACTTAGATAGTTCTAAATACAGAAGTCTAACATACAATTCTCTGAAATCTGGTTTGGGAGACAAAACCAGCCCATATGGAATAACTGGAAATGATGAAAATAATAGCAAAAAAGGGTAGATGGTATAAAATAAGCTTATAAATCCTGTAAAAGCTAAGATTAAGTGTAGGGGGAAAGATGAGTATGGAAAAATAATGAAGGCATGGGTATTTGTGGAAGGCTTCTTTTTAAAAATTATGCAAAATATCATCAAGTTTTATGAAATATTCCACAAAATGGACTCTGCCCTTGTAGGCGCTCAAGAATATTAATCATTTCCTATTAAACTGCAAGTCACAAGATTACTTTAAACTCTGAATCTCAGTTAAGACCTCAACTTTTTTTCCTCCTCTTCTAACAGAATACATTTTGAAAGGATGTTAAGGAAGGAATGAAGATGGGGTGGGGAGAACAGATTCTGCATAGCAGAGAAAAAATAAAGTCAGATGGTGGGAATTAGGAATTTTTTTAAAGAAATTAAAATCATTTTGTGAACGGAGTATTGATAGAACTACCCTTGGATGGCCCTAAGAATCATAAGATTAAAGAGACTCAAATTAGAATAAATTCCAAGAAGCAAGTTTAAGAGAGAATAGTATTTATTTACAAGGATATTATCCGAAGAAACTTAAGAGGAAAGTGGTTTCTAAAAGTAAATATAATGCTTTAGGGAAAAAAAGTAAAATTGGCAGATACTATGCTGTAGTAATTGTCAACTCTTAAGTTGTTTGTCACTATTCAGAAGACTTAAAGAGAAGAACAATAAGTTCCAAAGGATATCTACTTGTGCTTCACATTCACTTTCTCTTCTACAATGCTAGTGGTTTTAAAAATAATCGGCTACTTTTTTATTTACTCTTCTATTGAATTGGGGTACTTGATGGTAACATCACCAGAGATTATTTCCAACCATATCTTCAAACTCTTGTGAGAGTCAGAAAAAACAAAAAAGCCAAAATACCTACAGGTTAAGTTTTGTCATTTTTAAACAGACACAAAAATATAAAATAGGTACCATGTTTCCCCAAAAACAAGATCTAGCCGGAGAACCAGCTCTAATACGTCTTTTGGAGCAAAAATTAATGTAAGACCCAGTCTTATATTACATTATAGTTAAAAAGTAATATATATTACATTATATAAGACCGTGTCTTATTTTACTGTAAAAGATAGTAAAATTTTACTTATAGTAAAATAAGACCCGGTCTTATATTAATTTGTTCCAAAAGACTCATTAGAGCTGATTCTCTGGCTAGGTCTTATTTTCGGGGAAACACGGTACATAATAGAAAAGAAAGGCTAATCCTAGGAAATAAGCTATAAATAAACTAATTTCATAAAACATGAAATAAGTCCTATCTATACTCGATTATTAAAATAGTACTTTAGTCTTGCCAAATGGATATGAGCCTTTTTACAAATACTATTTTTTTTATTCAAACTGTTTAAGTGAAAGTACACAAATAGTTGTCTTTAAACCTTTCCTGAGTGCCTTTAGACAAATCATGAAAAATTAAAAAAAAGAACCTTTACAGCAAACATTCGAGGGAAAAAAATAGCAAAGATATTAGCAAACAAGTTAAGTATTATCTTAAAATAAAAAATGGTAAGGGTTTCCAACAGGATCAAAACCATAAACCAACACTAAAAATATTTTATTCTTACAAAGACAGGAATGCTAATAACTTGCTCTATTTTGTTTTTCTTTAACGAATAACTACAGGAAATAAAACAAAACTTAAAAGTATCATCTTAATCCATGAACACAAATATCAGAAACAAAAGGCAATTAATGGTCCAAGCAAATATTCTGCTATATTTTGTGTTATGAGTTCTCAGTAGCAAAAAAATGAAATGGATTTTAGCACAAAAAAAATTTTTAAAAGGAAATTTTCAAGTCCTTTGAAAGTTTCAAGTCCTAAGTTTCAAGTCCTTTGTTCACGCAAAATATAATCTATGGAGAAGAATATAAGAAAACAGAAAAGAATAAAAACACTAAAGGACAGCATTTTACTATAGCAAATTACAGCATAATTAAGCACGTTAACAATTTACATATTTAAGAGAGTAATAGCAACAACAGAAAAGCAAATAAGAAAAAGGAAATATGAACAAAAGAGTTGCTCATTTAGAGACTTCCCAAGTTAATATTGTGAAGTATACCTTTGAGGGAAATCCACGTTTTCGGCTATATTTCCTATTAGGCCTCAGTTCCCTGTCATTCTGAGGAGGTCTGTCAACTTTCCCTTTTGGACTTGTAGTAACGTCAATGTCTGAAACCTGTTCTTGTGAAGCTGAATTCCCTAGTTTGTCCTCAATGCACGGCCGAATTCTCAGACTAAAAGATGCCTCCTTTATTAAATAGTGTAGCATATTAATTTCTTAACACAAACTCCTGTTTAACATACAAGCCAGCCTTATAAATACAAAAAATTTACCAATCCATCTTTTAAAAAATCAATCCACCCTCCCCCAAGTGGCAATAAGCTTAATTAAGACTTTTAAATTTCTGTACACTAGACTATTGCTTATTGTAATTAAGTATCTTATGCTGGGCAATTCCCAAGCTATACAACAACTGCTGAAGCATATTTTAACATTTATGCTATTAATCAACTTTCATAATATCACGATTTTGTTATAAAAAGTTATCTTCACAGTAAACACAATATGTGCTAGTATATAAATTATAATAATCAACTATACCATTCCCGACCCCACCCCAATAGCATTCCTTTACCCACACACCCCCAACCCTTCGATTTCTGCAAGAATGAAATGTGAGGAAGAAATTATTCCCAGCACCACTGTGAATAGAAAAAATAATTTCCCCACAGTAGAATTCATTCTTCAACAACTGTTTGGATCAGCCCTGAGTATCTACTGGTGAAAATAATGTAGAGGAAAAAAATTCAAATTTCCTCTTCAAATTAAGAAGGGCAGGAAAGAGAAAGGAGGCAGATAAACTATGCAAGTCAATTCTAAAAGGAAACAAACCCTCCAATTCCTAATGCTGAATGGTATTTGGAATGTATCTCAAAAACAAAAGATAGACAAACGTCGTTATCCTTTCACAAGAAAAGTCATTACTGGTAACAGGTTTTCAAGTTTACAAATGCATGGTTATAGGTGTATCTGTTATGCATAAAATAAAAATGCTTAAAAGCAAACTCGTTTCAAAGCACACTAATTTCTGTAAGTTTACTTCACAAATCTTTCTTCAAAAATAAATTCCTGATTTTTTTTTTGAAAGACATATTTTAATAAATTTCATTTTGCAGTCAGAAATTATAGTATTTTTCTCACTGTGAATGAATCACAATGGAAATGCTATCTTGTCCCATTTTCATCTCCACTTTTCAGTCATCTGATTTATTCCAGTTTTAGGCTAGCCTGAGAAATAAAAAATCCTTACAGCCTTAAAATGACTCCTCAATGGCCAATGAACTTAGAGACTTTTCCAATAGACAATATGCTAAGGAATGATATTCTCTACTTATAGCTCTTACATCCGCGATGAATGTGAACTTTCCCCATGTTCCTCCAAATGAATAAAGCTGTGCTTCATGAAACAAACTAGAAAAACCATGTGTCTGTAAGCTGAAGACCAGAAATTACTAGATTTTAAAATCAACTATTAAAACTATCTTTAATGGTAATAAATAAAACTTTTAACTTCCATGTTTAAAAAGAATACATTCAGCATTAATAATTTGAGGGTTTCTTCCCCAAAATACACTTTGCATTAAGGAATGCTGATAAAAATATCATCTTGGAAAATGGAGGACAAGTTTAAGTCTTCATTTCTAGCACTTTAATTACCAAAAAGCCGCTTACCGTGGTATCTGAAGCCTCAGACTGCACATCTATGTTTAGCGATGTGCTCTCAGCTACAGAACCAGATCCCACAGCTGAATCTATAGTCCGAACATCCTCCTCCTCATTTTCTCTAGCCTGAAATATTTTAGTGGTATAAATCATACAACTATTAAAAAGGGCAATAAAATGTTATAATGGATGACACGATTTTCTGAAAATATATCAAATCCTCTGAGGTGGCATCAGAATGTCATCAGTACATACACACTACATGCTATAAAAATAACTTAATACATTATTTAAAAGGTCTAAAACTTACAAGGATTTTTTGGAGAAATTTCATATATGACTTTTCTTGTTCTTTAAGGTGGTCTATTAGATGAGTAAGGCGCTCAACATTAGCAGATCTTTCATTTTTCTCTACAAGATCTTCCCGCATGGAACTAGCTTTAGTAATATAGTCACGAATTTGAACCAGCCTGCTTACAATCTGCAGAGGGAAATATTTTTAAAAAAGAACATGAAAGTAAACAGTATGTAAAATTTAGCATAACTCATTCAACAGCAACAATTTTACGGATTTTAAATTTCAGATATAACAACAAAAGATACTTCTAATTCTAGTGTGAATTCATACATGCAAAAGATCTGAATCAAATTTAGAATTTAACCAAAACATAACCGCCAATAGTAACAGCTCCAACTACTATTAATTTTAAAATTTCAAAATTAGTTTTAATCTATATTACCTAAAAAAATTTTATTTATAGAGCTGCATACCAAACTATTATTTAATTTTTTTCTAATGTTTATATTTATTTATAAATTTCAAGTAGTATGCTTTTGAAAGCACTTTTAAAAGAATTATATCATCATTTAAAAAAATTCTTACAACAATCTATTAATCCCATTGTTCCCAATCCCCTTTACTAATAATGGTCAATACAGCATTTGACAGATAAATAGAAGGCTTGATTTACCTGAATATGCCATTTATTTCTATGGTCACTTTGGGTAAAAAGAAATTCGCATTATTTTGAACAAATGTGATAGATTAATGATGAGTGTCAGGGAAGTACTTTAATTCTACCTAACTAAAATTCCAATGTAGATAACCTAATTTAATTTTCTTTATGTTAATGTTTATACTTTGAGGTTTGTGAAAGCAAAGAGTAAAAGTAGCAAATTTTATCACCTGGCTGCTCTCCATTGCAGGTTCTCCTCTCCCATCTTCTTCAGAGACTTGACAGTTTTGCAAAAGGTCATTACTTAAAGCAGAAGCAAACAACTCTTTACATTGTGCTGATCCAATCACTTCTCTCTTCTGAGGACTCGTAGCAGCATCTTTGCTCTTGTTAGTATTAATCTGCATAGGCAAAAAGTTGAAGGGCTTTCGGTTCTCACTAAGCTGACGTTTGTTGTTAGCAGCTGTTGCTCTACCTTGAGAATCACTTCCAATGCTTCTCTATATATGAAAAAGAAATCAAATCCACAAACATTAATCTTCCAACAATTTTTTAAAAAATATTCCAGTGTACTTAGTTTCACCATCACATACTGATGCGGGAGGTGTGCATATACAGCTTGTAGTAAGATTTGAAACAGCTTCAGATCTACAAAATTCTACTAAAATACCAAAATTTGATTAGTACTTCCGATTTCTAATTTTATCACACAATTCAACTGATGAATATGAGAAGATTAATCTAAATGAAGTACTAGGACTATGAACCATATTTATAACTTACAGTGCTATTCTTCCTTGTCCACAGAATTTTATATAGGCTTTAGACCCAATGAATCAACGTTAATTAATACGAACATCAGCAAAACGATGTGTCTTTAAGAAGCACTATCTGAAAAAGTACTTAGCTCAGTGCCTGGCATACAGTAAGTGTTCAACAATTAGTAAATAGATGACTAAATGATATATGATCATTATCTTTACCATGCCAGACTTGATCTACCTTTATCCATATTTGGAAACCTGTTTATCTTTGTAAAGTATAGATGTGATAGTAAATTATCTGTTACAAGTTCATTATCATTTCTACTTGCTCTTAGTTCTAAACTTTATTTCAGTGATTACAAATACGAACTATAGTTTTACTCTAAACTTGAGGTTATCCAGAGCATTCCACTATGAGCCAATACTACATATTCTAAACTGGATCTTCCTTTTTCCTTAATAGCATTCTTATTCAGTACTACCATGCAAAATTTAGTTTCATAATGAAATTGTTTAAGTTAGTCAGATCCTATAGTGATAAAGTCCAGAAAGACTTGTCCTTAGCAAGTTTAGAAATAAGACTCTGTTGCCCTTCAAAGAACAGTTACCATAACCACTGATTAAAATTCTTTTCATATGCACAGAAACTAAGAAAAGGAAACAAACAGCTCAGTATTTTATTCTTAAGACAAATGATTTAATCCATTGCAAAATTTCCCCCAGTTATGACTTGATTTTTAAAATAATTCACAAACCTGATCTAAGTCACTGAAGTTTATCCGCTGTTTAAGTTTCTCTAATTCGGCTTGCTCTGGAACAGACATCTGAGTCATATATCTACTATGTGGAAACGTATGTGGAGTCTTTGTCCTTCGCCTTCCAACTCCTGGTGATGACTCCGGAGAAATATCATTTGTCACTCTCTTATCACTTTCTACACCAAACTTTTTCTTATTCTTTTCTGATGATCTATTTGCCTTCTTCTGTTGGCCACCCCAATCCTTTAAAAAAGTAAAGGTAAGAGTTACTATGTACTCTATCAAACCAGGAAAATAATTTGGTATGCTGAAAAAAAACGTTGGTCAGTCTTAAAAATGACAAAACACTGTTCACATAAACACACAGTCCTAGGGACAATTATTTGCTTCTACTAACCAATTTCCCATTATGTCTAGTCTAAATTTCTTGGATTGTTCTTCAAAAAACAGATTACTTTCAAAAAAAAAAAAAATAGATTACTTTCCTTTTCATAGATGATTAACAAATGTAAACCCCCAAATTCCAACCCTACAGTCTATTTTCAAAAGCATTTTTAGAAATGGTTCTTTACTACTTATAATTAGATAATGAAATGAATTATAGATACCTTTACTGACCTCCTTTAAAGTCACTATGTATGATAAGAAGAAAATAGACCTATAATTAACTCGAGTTCTAAAATAATGTTTTCTGAAAAAATGCTCCACTGTGTGACCCTAGGCAATTAACTTCCCAGTCTCTGTTTCTTAATCTCTAAAATAGTGTCACCTTTAAAACACAATTAAAAATAGCATACATAAAAACACAGCGCCTAGTGTATGGTAAGCATATATAAATTATTTTTTATAGGCAACAATGCATTATATAAGATCTGATAAAAAATACTTGTTTATCTAAAATACTTTTTTATGTACTTGGTTATACCCACATAACCTAACTCATTCAACAACAAAAAGTCTATAAATTCCCACCAAATAATTTTTTTAGCTTTTGTTAGTAAAATCTTTGGGATATCCTCCTCATTTACAAAACTCCCTTCTCTACAAACTGTCCCTCTACCCCAACCCATGTGTGGGTGTTCCTGCCAACCTCTTGTTCTACCTACCCAACTCCATCCTGGCCATAGCTGACTGAAAAAGGGATGCATATCTAATTCAAATTGGGATAATTATACTTTAAAATTTCAAATGGTAGCTAAGAGATTACTAGTCAGTATATAATTGCAGCCATAACTGAAAACCTTAGAATGAAAAGGCAGCTACAGTACACCATGTGGACAAGAGAGAAAGCTGGTCTGTGAAGAAAAAGTTGTGTTAAGCAGAGGCACTCAGAAGCAGAGTAAGGGTAGCAAAAAATTGATTCTTGACAACCTTCTAGTTTTTTCCAATTCCTTCCTAAAACCCAGCTTTATTCCTTTTAATTGTTTTCCATAAAACACCTTTACATCCTTATTTTAAAAAACGTCCTTTTTGGTTTAGGCTAACTCAAGTGATATCTGCTACCTGCAAACAAAAATATCTTCAACTAATATCTTGCGTCAGTTAATACCTTGGCCAGCAAGTAAAAATGTGTTTGCTTTACAAAGAACTTCAGTGAGTTCGATTTGGCTAAGTAAGGGCAAGTTGTGTTTTAATACTACTAGTCAACAACACACTATCAATAGGATGTCATACCATATTGTTGAGTCGGTCATCAGCACTCTCATTGCTCCAGTTTGGTAAATCCTGGTCATTCACACCTTCTTCAAAAGGACCCCCTCCTGTGGCCATACTGGCTTTAACAATTAACTTTCTGTAAAACAAGTGAAAACTAACCTTTTTAACAAGTAAAAACAAACTCTAATTTTTAAACCATTCCATGAAGCTTAGCAATATAAAGGAATCTCAGAAAAGCTGATTTTATAAAATAAAAAGAGACACTGTCAACCACTCATCACAAACAAATTGATTTAGCAGTTGAAGGCACATTATGATTAACATGAGTTAAACAACAGCTGGAGTGATGGTGAGGGGAAGGAAAACCTCAGAATATACACTAAGTGTACTGGCCTGCAAGCTTTAAGATTACTTTATTTAATTTATTCAATACAGTCCTAAAAGGTAACAAGGTAAGAAAAAGTTATTAATAGCTAGAACCAAAAGTGCTCTTAGAAAAGAACCTAAAGACCCCCACTCCCCAAAGACCTGGGCATTCATTTTGTGTCAAAGATTCAGAAGGCAAAACTGCTCCGCATGAAACATGGAGAAAGGTTTGATTTTACTAGGAACTAAAGTAATGGTAAGTAAGATGAGAAGAAAGCAGGAAGAAAGAAGTAGGACTAAGTGCAAAGACAGTGCCTAAAAACACTTTAAAAATATTAGTGCCTAGTACCCTATTTTAAATTGTATTGTGGAGACTTTGTGAAAATCAAGGAAGGTAGTAACGAATTTCATACCTGGGTCAGAGAGATGAGAAACAGAAGCACCAATGGTAGAAGCAGAGGTTCAGAAGCAGAGATGATCATGAGAAACTAAGATCTCTACATATTTGGTGGAAGACTTTGGATTTCCATTGGGTGTGGAAATGCACAGGTCAGAGGACTGAGTGAAAGAAGAGATGGTGAGATAACTTTATCATCCAAGGGAAGGGAAGGCCATTACACAGCAGGGTTATAATACATTTCTCATTTTACAAACAGTACACACACTAACATTCAAAGGAGTTACAGTGTTCCCCCAAACAAAAAACCTAGCCAGACAATCAGCTCTAATACATCTTTTGGAGCAAAAATTAATATAAGACCCGCTCTTTTTTTACTGTAAGACCCAGTCTTATATTAAGCAAAAGACGCATTAGAGCTGATTGTCTGGCTAGGTCTATGTTCGGGGAAACACGGTAGATAACCTTGCCAAGGTCATTCAGCTAAAAACGTCAAAGGAATACAAATCCCAGTTGCTTGGATTCTAAGATCCTACTTTATCCCATTCACGAGAGCACAATATTAAAAGGGTTATCATCCATGACAAAGTAGTATATATCAAATGGATGTTTTAATGCTAGAATATCTATTAGAATAATATATTAACAGACGAAGTAGCAGGTTAAATTTTATCATCTCAAAATAATAAATGATGTGATAAAATTCAACACTTCAAATTTGGAAAAGAAAAAAATCTTAAAAAGTACAATACACTGACACTTCCTTACAGTTGTATTTTATAAAGCTTGCTTTTTTTCAAGGAGCATATATTACTTTAATAAATTTCTACAGAGTTGAAAGAAGTATTGCTTTAAACCAGTAATTTTAAAATAAGACAAAGGACATCCCTATTACAATAAAGACCAAAACAAGAATGCCATTTATTAGTTATTTAGCACTGTTTTAAAAGTTCTAAACAGAAAAATATGAAAGAAATATTTATATTGAAAAGAGAAAAGGTGGCACTCTTAAAGAAGATGCATTTAAAAACCTCGAGAACTTCAAAACGCCACCAATCGCCTCTTAAAAAAAAATATACCAGGGGAAAATAATCACTTATAATACTGATAAAAAAATAAAGTATCTAGGAATAACATAATTTTGCCCTATGTGAAGAAGCACTATTAAACTAAAAAAAAAAACCACAAAAAAAACCCACAGAATTTCAGTAAGTCAAAAATCAAACTACCTTCCTGGTGGGAAGACAAATATACACATACCATTTTTTTCTAAATGTATAGGCTTAATGAACCCACTGGGATTCTTCTTGGAATTTGACAAAGCAAGTCAGAATAAACAAGCCAGAAAAAAATTTTAATATCTGAAAAATAAAAGCAAGAGTAGCAACAATAGAGGCTGGGAGAGTAAGATAGTCAACCCCATTGAGTGGCTACATAGCCAAATTAGTACCAGCCCCCAGAAAAAATCCTCAAATATACCCAATTAGAAAGAAATGAGAAAAATCAAATATATTTAACATCTACATATTGGTATTTACTGTATGTATATATATGCCAAGCCCCATGCTAAATATTTTATGTGCATTTTATCAATTAATCTTTACAATTTTATGATGTAGGATTACTTAATTGATGGGACAATTTGCTAACAATTTTGAAAAAGATTTAGAGCTTTACCAGCCTTTTTTTAACTGGGATTCTTCATTTCAAACATAGAACACAGAAAAAAGATTTGAAAGACTGTTTTTTTCAATTCTTCCAAGGATGGTACATACCCAGTACCATCCCAGACACAGAAGAGGAATTCACAGTAAACAATGGATGCCTTAGAGCATTAAGAGTTTAATTCTCTCCAATTGAAAAAGACTATAACACCAAGATAGTAAGTAGATAAAAAATAGATAAATAACATTTTAAAAGTCAAACAACAGACAAATAAGAAAATAGAATGGCCTTTAAAAAGAGAGATCTTACTAATTTGGAAAGCAGAAATAAAAAGAAAAAAATCTCAATAGATTTTTGTCACATAAAAGTGAATCCTAAGTATGCTGAGAACAAACAGTAAATGACAAACTGGGGGGAAAAAAACCATAAAAGAAATGTATATAGTTATTATTATTATCTTTACTACATGAAGAATTTGTTAAAAATTAACACAAACAAAAATCACCAAAAAAAAAAAAAAAGAAAGAAAACACAAAAAAATAAGTATGAGCGGGCAATTTACAAAGAAATCAGTAAACATAAAATGATAAAAATATTAATAAAGTCCAGCAGAAAATTAAAATAAGGGACTATTAAATTTACTCAGTATTACCTAATACTAATGACAGCAAAGGGAAACCAGAATTCCGTCACTATGGTGAGAATTTAAACTCGTATAACCTTTCTGAAATGCATTTTGGCGATACTGTATCAAGAATTAAAATTGAGTTTTGACCCAGTAGCTAGTCTAAAGAAACAATCTTAAATATGGAGGGGGCACTATAATGAAGGAAATTGTTTATTATGCTGTAATTTTGGTCCACTGCAAACAAACTAAATATCAAACGATAGCCTGAATGCTATTAGACAAGAATACCCTTCAAAACACATAATTATGAAGGCTGAACAATATTGCCTGCATTTATATCATACAGTATAAAAGAGGAAAAAAGCAATGCAAAATTGCACACAGATTTTAAGAAAATACGCATATACTAAAATGCTTGCATTAAAGAAATTGTCAGTTACAGGACTAAGAATATGATGATTTTTCCTCTTTCCTCTGTCTTTACCAATTTTCAGCAATACATTATTTTTTATGCTGGAAATATACTTAAGAACTTAACAAAATAATCAATACCCATAGAGAAGTATGTCCAGTGAACTGAAATGACCCATTTAAATAACTCAACATTTTGCAACTAGGAGCTCAAAAAATACATTTGCAGTAGAGGTGATACTGTATTTAAAAGTACTAAAAGCAAACTGTCTAAAACTGTAAATTAAAATGGAAATTAAGGTTATTTAAGTAAAAACTCTTACGTATCAATTTTTTCTCAAAATAGAGATTGTTATACTTTCTATCAGTAGAGTAATAAAGCAAGTTTACTTAAGATAAACTTATTAAAAATATATTTGGAGAAATGTTTTCTATCCTATCTTTATATTATGATAAATTCCCCCTAAAATGAAGAGCTGTTTCTAAGGATCTATTTATAGGCTAATGACTGAACACTATTAAAATAAGTTTCTAAAACAATTTAAATACATTAAAATAAATTTGGGGAAAATAGATCAAATATTTTCTAAATCTTTCTTAAAGGACTATTTACTAAGCAAAGTCTCTTAGTTTGCAAAATAAACAACTTTGTTTACTGCTATATTGTGATTGACATACGAGGTCTCATGAACAATTAGAATATTTAATAACATAATGATACCAAATGTGTTTAAAAGGCACATCCATATATAAATAAAATTATTAGTATGAAACTAAATAACTGCATGTGGATCAGTACTCATTATGTTAACATTCAGATGATTTCTCTAAGAGAGTAACTATCTCCCCATATTACAGTTAAAAAATAAAGGCAAGTCATTTCTCTCTTCATGCCAACATCTCTAACCACCTCAAAGTCACCATTAAAAATATAGTATTTCTAACCTTCTCAATTTTATTCTGTAACATACTAATATAAACAATCCAGAACATGAGAAACATGATTAGCTTTAGACAGGCAGAGAAACATCTCTTCATAGAAACCAAAAGGGAAAGGGAAAAAGGAATCGGATAAGGCTGGTTAGCAGATTTTGTGGTTGGAAGTTCAGGGAGTTCCTAAGTGGTATGAAATAGAATTATTCTTTAAATGTGAGAAGGTGAGATGGCAGTGTCTGAAAGATATGAGAAAAGTAGGAAACAGAATGATGGGAGCATTAAGGACCCAGGTAAGAGCAGAGAACATTCACTGAGGTTACTAATCTGCAGTGTGAATTTTTTTTTCCCCAGCAGTTCTCATCAGCCTTGATATGAACACTCCATTGAATCCATCGAAGGTTGGTATTTTTCCAGGCAAGTTTAACAGACAGACAATGAGACTGAAAAGGTGAAACCATTGGAATACAATTGGTGCAAGTGATGGATAATGGTCTGGGGATAAAAGGAAAATTCTACTTTAAAAAAGCACTTCTAGGCATCCTCTGACCTACTAAACTACGTTGAAAATATTATTTATAAGTTTCATTTAGCTATTTATGACAGTCTTATTTGGCTCTCTTATCTTGCAAAGATACAAAATGCAAAAATACAATTTATAAGCTACTTTCACTGAGTGATCTTTTTGAAGCAAATCTGGTTGCAGAATTCACTACAGCGAAGTGTCATATACTGGGGGTGCCAAAAAAATGTATACACGTGACTTGTATTCATCTTTTGTTATGGGTATATATTATTACAATTTTAATAGTTTCTTTCCTTTCTTAAAATGTATATGCATTTTTTGGTACCCTCTGTATATCTAGTAAGCAGAATATCACAGCATAATTGCCATGAAAATGCCTATGACTAAGGCTTACTTTTGGTTTGGGTTTTTTCTTGTGCTGTTTTATTAGACTGGAAAAAAGCTCCTGAGATTGTCCCACCAGCAAAATATGTAATTGGGAAAGGGAATGGACGGTGCCACAGGTATGATCAAAATAAGTAAACCTGAATTCTGATTATAAAATGAATCTGTCTGTACTCAAGTTACCATCTTTAGTTCATAAGCTGATAGATTTTTAACTGCGGAAAGATTCCAAAGTCACTGTGAACACGCTTAACGATTTGGATTCTGACAATTTCTTGGTTTCCGTTTTCAGATAATTTCAGAGTAAAATCCTGATCAGTTACAGGGGCGATATTTAGTTTGCTGACCAGCTTCATTTCTTGTCGACTATAAAGTTTCAGTTGCAGTGGTGAGTCGAACGAAGGTGCAGCTTAACTATGAAACGAGATATGCACGAGGGATGAGAGGAAACTGGGGCCTCTTCACCCCTTACTTTCCTGTATTTATTTCACGAGGCGCCTCGGCCCTGTGTCCCACCGCCCGCAGACATCCCTCCAGCAAGAACTAAGGTTTACTTTTAAAGTAAGAACACAAAGAAGAAATTCAAAGAAATTAAGTAATCAAGAAAAAAGATTATTTTCCTAAAATCTTTAAAGTTCAGATATTATTTCCTAAATGCACTAAATTATTCATAATCATCTCTTATCAATTGACCACTGTAAATGAAGGTTTTAAAAATATTCATCCAAATAAAATAATGTATCAAGTACAGCTTTTTTCAAAATATTTACTTAAAGTCAGAAATACCCAAAGCTGGCATTTTATGTATCTGTACAAATTTTCTAAAGGTTGCATAATTTGGGGTATTTCTTTTACAAATCATAAAAAGGAAATACTGCGTAGTTTTGAAAGTCTCAATACAGTGTACAATAAGCACTTTTAATGGAAACTGAGGAAAACAAAATGCACTAAGTATTTGGTATGACATACATTCTCCATCTGTTCCCAAACATTCCTATTTCTTTGGCTTCAATAAAATTCCAATCCCTCTGAAAGCACTATTTCCTTGGAAATAATTTATAAAAAAATGCTACTATTCCTAATCTCCCAGATTCATGGGGAAAGGCTACCGTCTGCAGCCCTTTTTTATTTAACTAATGCTTAATTTTCCTCTTTTGAACAAATTAGCCATCAAAAATATCACTCCCCCTATCTTGGGCACCATTTCCCACTCTCCTCCCCAAGAAAATCTTGCAATTTTGATAACCACTAGCTCATGGTTTCCCTCTCCACTTCATTCCCTGCTTGCATGACCTGAACATCTGCAATGATTTTTCTAAGACTCTGGCCTCAATTCCAATGTCCATCTCATCTTCTCTATTCCAATACTGTTTTCACTCTGAAGTGGTAATTTGTTCAAGCTCCTGAACTTCTGAAGTCCCTCTTTCTGATCATAAATTCTTGCATTCTATCTCTCGTTTTCTCATTCCTGCTGAACCTGCTCTCGACCCTGTCATTTCTCTCTCCAGGAACCCACCCAAGTATGCCATACCAAAAATACCTTGTCAGCATCCCTGACTTCCTTACTATTTGCCCATTCTGCCAAATCAATCCTGGAGAAAGCCCACTACAGGCTTTCTGTGCTTCTCCTCTCACACTGTCAAGCAGTGGGGAAAAGTTATAAAGTGGTACTGCCTGTGTCCACCATAAGGTATACTAAGCTATACTGTACACACACGCGTGCAGACGCGCTCGCACACACACACGAACATTTTCAAAATGTAAGCCTACTCCATGAGTTAAGACATCTGGTCTATTTTGCTCACTGCCGTATCTCCAGTACATTAAGTAGCATATGGAGGCACTCAATTAAATTTGTAAGATGAATGTATTGCTATGTATCCCTTGTTGGCTTACTGAATTCCCTAGCGTGGTAATTCCAAACGCTTCATATTTCTTTCCAAGTCTCAAATACACTTGCCTCCTTCATAAATAGCCAAATCCCCTATCAAGAAAACCAAGGTCTTCTAATGTGAGTTGACTCAATAGCCCTGTTTTTATTTCATCTTATCAACCTTCCCTAATGTGTTAAAAGGAAAACTAGTTTATATCTGATTCTATAATTCTTTTACCAGATTCCTACCATATACTCTCGTGTTAAAAACTCTAATACACACACTAATATTTGACCTTTCCCGAGTTCAATTTTTCTTGTCCTACTTTGTTACAGTCTTCCAATTAAAAAAGAAAATACTACTGAAAATTATAAATAAGCTACAAATCTACCGTCAGTCCTTATTTTTTCACGAGGGTCAGTTTATTTCATAACAGAGCTGAAAAGCTGTCTGATTTCCTCGAAAGCAAGAACATACTAAAAAAAATTTTTAAACGGGCTGTCCTAAAATTTTAGCAGAATTAAATTCAGACTGTGAGATTTTCTTCAAAGAACATTTCGAAAACTCTTCTAACAAAAATTTCTTCTAATCCCCATCCTTTAGTCATTTAATATCTAAGTTGTTTTTAGCAAACTGCAGTTTCCCTCAATGAACTTATACTGACTTTTTTCTTCTGGTCAGAGAATATCTTTACCTAACTGGCATTTGATAATGAGTATACATAGAAACTAATGTTTAAAGTAATTTTATAAAGCTAAAAGAAAAAACAAAACTTCAGTCAGTGGTATATGTAATAACCTCAAAAAGTAAAGTTTGTGAATAAAAAATAGGAACAGCCAATTAATACAAAAGTTGTAAAAGATAACTTTAAGATGAAATGATTTGGCTACCCAAACAGCTGTTACATGACAAATTCCAACTCAAATGGACTGAAAAAAACAAAGACATTTCAAAAGGTATTACATAAACTATTCTAGTATTTTATAATTAGGAATGGCATGGCTCCTTTCTAACAAAAGTATGAAGTCAGTGGCTCCTTTCTAACAAAAGTATGAAGTCAGACTAAAATGGCATGCCAAAAAGCAGGGCAAACAGGGCAGCAAACCCAGACGGTCTGTTTACTAAGTAGAGAGGGCCTCAACCAGGCACTGGTATTTTGACAGCATTCTCCATCCTAAAGTATTCTTCCACTTTAATAGGAAGGACAATACATATATAAAGATGTCAAATTACCTGTTAGAAACAAGTTTTTGCAGCTCAGAAACACCTCTTTTCCTGCTTCACACTTCAAAGCTGCTGCCTGCTTTTGATTAAAAAAAAAACCTTCAGTAAATTATTTACACTTGAAGTATAGAATAACAAATACTACATTTATAACCTAAAATATGTTTAGAAAACCAAAGGAAAGAAAAAATCCAGTATTTTAAACTTGTTTACTTTAATCCTTTTGAAAAACAATGTGATGATATACATAAATGTTTAAATCCTCCAAACTTCTAAGATCCTACCAAACAACAATCTGATACCTACTTTGGAATGTAAGGCCAATGGTTAATTCTAATTATGTAAAGATCCATGCCAAAGTTTACTTTTCGGATTGATCAAGTCCTTAACTTCCTTATCACTCAAACGATTCAAGAACTTTGCCTATCCGATGAAGAAAAAAAGTTTATTTAAAGCTAGGTTTCATAATAACCTTGTCACTACGTAAACACAAGGTTTGCCTGCAGTTCAAAAACTCAGTCTTTTAATGGTTGCTTTCCCTATCACCGGGAAGGTGATAGGGAAAGGAACGAGCAGGTGCACCGGGCAGCTCTACAACACCCACTCCAGTAACTAGAGAATACCCGTAGGCGGAGTCTGGAAAACAGTTATGGGGTGGGGGTGGTGGGGGTGGTAGGGGCGCCCAGAAAGCCCGCTTCTTCCAGCGCCAAAACACGATCTGTCACCAGCAGGGCACATGAGGTACACCTCAAAACGGCCAAAAAATAAAAAAAAATAAAAAATGTTTTTTACCCTCAGACAAGGCTAACTCCTGAAGCCGCGGGATGAAAAGTTTGGAGGACCCGTCTCCCTAGTGGGGCCTACTACCTAATCCCCGAACACCAGTTTCTGCAAAGCAAGCCACGTTTTCCGAAACCCGTTTGGCGTTTAGTTTTCCCCATACTGGGCCCATTCCAACTGGACTGCAGTAAGGGATGAAGAAGGGAAGAAATGGGAGGAAGGCAGGTAAGACCTATAACCATTCTCCTCGCAAGTAGAAAGCACCACTTAGCCAAAGTCAGGAACGCCTCCTCCCGCGCGGCCCTTTTGCTTGCTCTAATACCCGAAGCAGCAGAAATCCCGCTGCTCACAGCCTAACCCAAAAGTCGCCTCGCTCCTCACCCGCCCTACCTCACCCGAAATTCTGGACATTAAATGCCCCCACAGAATGGAATTGGTGGGGTGGGGTGGAGGGGGCGCAAAGTCCTTGCTATGGAAAACTAGACCCCCTGCCTCTGGGAACCAAACCACAGCCCCAGCTCCGCCTCCTCCGCTCGCAAGGGATATTCCTGGAGCACCCGGGACGCAGGGCGGCCTCCCCCTCAGGGCCAGGAAAAAAACAGAGGGGCGAGGACGCAAGAAGGGGGATCCGCAGTCGCTAACGAGTCTAGATGCTCACCCGGAGATCGCGTCGGTTAGTCCCGCGGAGGGAACGGACTGTCTGCCTAGGCAACGGGAAGACCCAGGAGCCCACGGAGACGCGTGGGCCCGAAGCCAGGCCCTACAGGGTCAAGTGTCCCAGAGCTGTTGCTCTCCCGCCCCTGCGCTCCGCGCTGCCCTCGGTTGCCAGGGGCTGGGGACGCGCAGGCATTACCTGTAAACGAAGCAGCCGCTCCTGCCAAGGGCGGAGTAGCGGCCAGCCCCCACGACCCGCCACCGACAGCGGTCCTCCCTGAGAGACCACAGCAGGGGAGTCCTCAAGTTCCCTGGCTGCCTACGGCCCAATGGCTGCCTTTCCTACTTTAGCTCGTCGGCGCCAACCGCCGCAGCCACCGCCATCTTAGGATCTCATTGTGGTGGGAGAAGAGGGGCGGGGGACTGCAGAGGGGGCAACGCGCGGCGAGACTTGCGCCGTCTCCTCGGCAACGGCCGCGCGCAGGCGAGAACTCTCCCAGGCCGAAGCCGCAGTGCGATCAACGCTCTGGACTGGAATCATGTGACCCGCCGGAGTCTGGTATCAACCCCTGGCTCTTCAGCCAGACTCCAATTACACCAACGAACAAGCAGAGACTACATATCCCAGAATACCAGCTCCACCCCGGGATATAAGCTCCTGCCCATCCGCCACGAGGGAGATGAATACAAATCCCAGCGTACTACGCGATTTCCGGCGCTGGTCGGCTGAACGAGGGAGTCAAGGCCCGAGCGGAAGTGCATTGACCTCACCCCCCCCTCACGGCCCCGCCCCCGCCGACTCCTTCGTGGAGGCTGGAAAACCAGCGTGGGTTCCTCCTTGTTTTCCGTGGGGGTGTCAGCTCCGGACGGTGCCGGAAGGAGGACAAAAGACCAAAGACAGGGATAGCTTTTTCTGGTTCCTGTCCACCCACATCCTGGTCACGAAAGCATGGAAACAAAACGGTCTTTACTCTCTCGCCCTAGGTTTATAGGTGAAGGATAAAGCCACGGGAGTTAACTGGCTTGAAGTCATATAGTTAATGGGAGAATAATAAATGTTAATAATTAATATCACCTTGGGTTAATGTCCTACTTTTTCCTTAGAAGAACCAGATGATTTACATCAAATATTATATCGAGAAATTTTCTCTAAAACTATACACTGAATTCTTTACGCTCCTCTCAGCTGCAGATTTTTTAAGGTTAGTAAATTGACAGGTTCTCTCGTAAAACAGCAAAATACAACAAAGGGATAATTAAGGCTTTCGGTGTGCCTACCTGAAAAGGTAAAACACAAGTCAATATTACTTGAGTGTAAGGGCATTCTCCTTTTAGACCGTTTGTAATTGTAGGATAAGTTTGTTTCAAGCAAAATGAGGAATGAAGAATGGGTGTGGGGACAGAGTGGCAGAGAGCAGTTTTCAGGCTCTCGGCCTCAAGTGGAAAGCTGCTGGCTCAGTTAATAAGTGGCCATCAGCTGTGGCTAGGTGGCCATCCGCTGTAACCAGTTAGCCATTAGCCACTGATATAACTGCCATGGCTAGGCTGGCAAGGGGATTGGTTGGTTGGCAGAGAAGCCGACAGCAGATTGCACCTAGTGTCCTGCGAGGTGGCCTGCGGGGCCTCTAGTCCCGCTCCCTACGTAAGAACGCAGGATGTGGCTAAGCCAAAAAGCAACACCCACGGAGCCATAGGTAGGGGAGTCATACCGCTATAGCAGGGGTGTCCAAACGTTTTTCAGTGTTTTTCACCAAGAGCCATATGCGGTAAAATACACAAACAGCCAAGCCACTCACTCAAGGTGAAGTATGTATTGCCTCACCTGGTTTATTTAAGTAAACTAAATATATTTTTGGAATTTGCTGCAGGCCAATAAAAAATGGATTGCGGGCTGCTGTTTGGACACCCCCACTATAGTCTCACTGGTGGCACTATAGTCTCACTGGAGGCTGGAGTCACACGACCTGTAACCTGCTGTCAGCTTTTCTGCCTGCCAACCAACCAACTCACTGACTCCACTCCCGACTCCAACCAGCGCATCCGCGGCAGTTATATCAGTGGCTATTTGTCTCACTGGTTACAGCTGACGGACAATTAGCCACAGCTGATGACCATCTACTACCTGAGCCAGCACCTTTCTACGTGAGGCCAAGAGCCTGGAAACTGTTCTCTGGGACTCTGTGCCCATACCTAGCAAGTGCGGTTAGCAAGTGGATTGCATTGCGGATCGTGTTGATCCTGTGTCTCTTCCAGGCACCAGCGAGACTGGGGTGCAGGAAGACCCCTTGTTGGGGCACTGGCAGATGTTCACTTTTGTGTCTCGACCAGCTGGCATCAATAATATAATGGTATAACTTCCCTATCTGTGGCCGTTGTTGTTCCTTTTTGGCCTTACCATATCCTGCGTTCTTGTGTGGGGAGCGGGAGCTAAGACCCAGCATTACAATGGGCATTTGGGTTCCAACAACAAATTGTTCTCAATAACCAACAGAAGTTGTTTGCAAAACCAATTACTAGAACTCAATACATAATTTAGATAAATTCAGCTCTTCCAGCCTACTGTATCTTGCTACTGTATCCAGGTGTAGTCAGTGCAATAATCTTTGACACTATTTTTCTGTCATACATTTTTTTAGTACTTTCTGTGTGTTTTAACATTGCTAATTAGGTAACAAAAATATAGTCCCTGCCTTTGAAGTGTTCATACTTTAGTCAATGGTGAAGGAATAGGGTGTGATGTAAGTAAATTCTGTTTTGTAAGAAAACAAAGTGCTGTGGGAACTCAGAGAACAGAGAAACCAAGGATTAGGTGTTTATTGTAGTCCAGGGTGCCCTAGGCCTCATTCTAATTCCACCACTCCAGCAGCTCTAAGGTCTTGGAGAAGTTACTTGCCTTCCTGAGCCTCAATTGCCCCATCTATGAAAGGAAGGGGAGGGAATGATAATATTGCCTACCTGGGATTTTTTTAAAAAGTAATGTTTATTTTGTACAAGGCACAGGATTAAGCATTTCATCTGTTGTGGTTTTCTTAATTCTCACAACTATACTGAAGAGATTGATTCTACGTTGGTTCCATTTTACAAATGGGAGGTTAAATAAATCACCAAAGCTCTGACTCCAAGTGGTAGAGCCCAGGTTTAAACTGAGGTCTACTGATGCCTTGGAAGGATTTCTGATTAAATAAGTACTAGCATATGATAAGACCCCAAAATATTAGCTGTCATCATCATTATCATCACCATTTGTTTTATATGAGGGAGTGCAAAATAATTTTTTCTCCCACCTAAGTTCTTCTGGCTGAGATAATAATCAAATTAACAGGAGACAGATTAACAGGAGAAAATGTCCAGAATTTATCACAGATGTATATGCAGGAAGTACCATAAGAACATGAGCCCCAAGGAAACATTGGGCAGTTGAGGCTTACATGCCATTCTGGACAAAAGAGAAGACAGACGCCTGGGACTTCAAAGGGAAAGCAGGCAATTTACAGGTAAGTAGAAAGAGCAAACGTGATAAACAAATTCTTGCTGGGCCACATAGAAACAATGGTATGCAGAAGGAAGTTCAACACACAGGACTTCCTAGATTTCTCTCTTTGCTACTGTTAGTTTAGGTTGTGCTAAGTGATGCTCCCTTCCTTTAAGCAGGTTTTCCTACCTGAATTCCTTTAGGCAGGTAAGGCGAAGGGTCTTGTTTCTTAACAACCAGCCTAAAATCAATATGCCAAAAGGCAATTTTGGGGTGGCAAAACTTTGGTTCCCTCACATACATATATAACATTATTTTTAAGTATGTTGAAGCTATTGTCATTGAAACAATTCATATGAATTCAAAAACATTACTAAAATCAGTATGATCATTAATGTTTTTCTAATTTATGGACCCGGAAATATGTCTGTGGTGGAGGGAGAAGTCTGAAAATTTTTCGCATTATAAAGGGGTACTTAAACTCAAATATGGGCATTACTGATCTTAGCAGGGGAGAGAGGAAAGAAAAAAACAAACTACAAAACTATCCGGACTTCCAAAAAAAGGTACCATCTAATTTAGAAAAGAAAACTTGTGCAAATGATCAGTTTAGTACCAGTAGTGTATGAATATGGCAAATAAATAATACAGACAGTAAGTGCTTTAGGAGTTCAGAGAAAGAGTATTGACAAACTACCTGCAAGGTAATGATAGTTCCATGATTTCCATGTAGAATGAAATTGGGAGCAACTGTCTGGTGGAAATATAGATGGGGAACATGAGTGGCCTCTAAGAGATACGCATTGAAACTACATCTCAGTTTTCCAACATTTAAGAACAATTTAACACGTGTATTAAAGATGGAGGAGGAGGCCTAAATGTAAGAATGATGTTCAATGAAAAGGACCACACCTTCAACATAGATGATACATCCAGAATAAGCAATAGATAATGCAGAAAGCAGGCTAGGTGAAGTAGAGGAGGCATGTGCAGTGGGGGATGGGAAGGCAGAAGAAGAAAACAAGGTTGATGAACAGACTGATACCAAGCTAGAAAATCTTAAATGTTGATCTGAAGAGTTTGGACTTTGTTCTATAGATAGTGTGAGCGTTTGGAAGCGGCAATGTTATAGTTAAGGAGCTATTTTAATACTTTAGTGGCAATGTTTAGAACAAACTAGGGCGAAGAGAAGAGAGGAGAAAGACAAGAACAGGTGGCAACTGGCATGAGGTAACTGAGGCCTGACCTAAGGTAGTGACAGAATGAGTCAAGGAGTTGGATTTTAACGGTAAACTAAATCAGTGTATCATGCTAGGTAAACTAAATCATTTAAAATACTATCTATTTTAATCATGTAAAATACCATTTGTTTCTATTATTTAATATTAAGTATGACACTGACCAGGGGGTACTTGCAATATAACATTTTGGGCTATATGGATTATTTCTTTAATGTTTTCTGTGTGTTCTTTATCCAAAGATGGATTTTAAGCATGGCTAGAACCCAAACCCTGCCTTTTGTACTTCTTTATGTCCGGAATGCCTTGCAGGTTCATTTATTTTGATGTTCATTAATTTGGTCTTTGAGAAGACAGTCTTGTGCAGTACCTAGATTTAACCTGCAGGTGGTGATAGAATTTAAAGGAAAAATCTTCAGTGACCACAATACTACTACTGTAACTAAATTTTATGATTGTTTTTATTATGTGATTTTTGATATACCAAGAGACTATATGACATTTATGTAAATTATAAAGTACAATAATTTCACTAAAGAACCCACTACCTAATCTAAAACATAGACTATAATCAATGTATTTAAGAGCCCCTGTGCTTTTCTTCATACACATTTTCCTTCTTTGCAGACATAAATGTAATCCTGAATGATATCAGTGTTATCATTCCTTAATTTTCCTCCTATAACCTCATATATGTGTGTGTGTATATGTGTATATATATATATATATATATATATGTATGTATGTATATATTCTTGCTTGATTTGCTTTTTCATTCAACATTATGTTTCTGAGATTCATCCATGTTGATGGTTACAAACACAAAGTCTATTAAGAGCAGAGTGTAAAATTAATTTTGGAATATTTCTATAATTGAATATAACTGATTTTATATTTACTCTTCATATTAGCTTTGTGGGTAACTTGATGAAAGAAGAGATTAATCATGTTAAACAAGGGGTTAGTTGGAGATCTCTGACCTAGTTCTTAGGCCTTTTGCTTAAATTTAAGCACTTCTCTGCCTTAAGCTGGCCCAGAGTCTCTCAATCTTGGTACAACTGACATTTGGGGCTGGATGCTTCTTTGTTGTGGGAGGCTGTCCTGCACAATGCAGGATGTTTAGCAGCATCCCTGGCCTCCCACTAGATACTTGTAGCACTCTGTTTCACCAGTGGTGACAACCAAAAATGACTCCTGACATTGCCAAATATCCCTCATAGTGGGGGATGAGGGCAAAATCACTCCCCATTGAGAAACACTGATCTAGTCTTTGCATTGAGAAAAACATATTAATTATGATTTTTCTTATGTACCTCTTTTGCTCACAAACCTGAACTTATAAATAATTAAATCAATTAATTACTATACATAATTATATCATCTAATTATATCAAATCCACATGCATAAGTAATGTTCCAAGGCTCTTGTTACCTTCCTCTGTTTTTCCCATATCTAATTACCTGACATCTCTCATTACTCCCTAGTGCAGACTTTTTATTACTAGATTCCAAAATACCCAATTGCTGCTCTCAACATACAATATTAATGTTTACACCAGTCTGAACTGCTCTGTCCTTCATAGCCAATTTATGTCCTTTCAAAAATCACTCCTTCAATAAAGGTAACCCTGTGATTCTGACAATTCCATCCATATTTGCATTTCATCAGTTTTTACATGGCTTTACATCTATAGAGGTATAATTACTATATACTTCTTACTACATTTTTTTTGTACATATTCTTGGGGGTCTATATATTTTTAGTCCACCTTCTTTATTCATCGTAAACCTGATCGGAGATGCAACCGCGTAGTCCTGTGTGGAAATCTTGCTTCCCAGGACATATCAAGTTCGAGGGTTTAAACGAAGGGATGATGTAACAATCAAAGACTACAAAGAAAATAATCTATGTCTTTTTCCTAGCCTTCCACCACCCTACAGCAGAAAAATATTAAGTATAAGTAGATATAGGGTGTTAATTAAGCAGAAAAACCAGGTAATCAGGTGGGAAGTTTCCAAAAATATGGAAATATAAGCTGATACAGATTTTGTTTCCTCATTAATAGGAAAAATGTTAGAAAGGTATGAAAATTAACCTTCAGCTTTTATTTTTAAAACTCTGTTTTTTAAAAATAAAAATATATGAAATAAGTACTCAACGATTACCACAGTTATAAGATAGTAATCTAGAGTCACTTTATAAAAGGTTAACTCTGAGCCAGAAAAGTGCCTTTTCTCACATAAATAAGGAGATTTGCAGGTGACACCTAGATTTTGTATACGCATGCAAATAAGCATGGGCTAGTGAAGAATATCCATCGTGTCTGGGGTTACATTGGTCCATATTAAATCCACTGCTTTCTGTAGGGAAGCTACAGCTAGATAGGCTGTATTTTTTACTCTTTTACCGTAAAAGGCTTCCCACACTGCAATTCTCCTTCAATAAGAAAGATTCTAAAGCCAAGGGAGAACTGGCAAAACACGTGTAAACTCAGATTAACCTGGTAAGACAGGATAGAACACTCTTTATCAAAGCGTTCTGAATACTTTTCAAGGTTAAAAGTACTTTTCAAGTATCCTGGGGGATATTGGATGGCAGGATGGACAATCCAATCTAGATAAGGAAAAAAGTAAAACCCTGACAAATGGGTGCAACAGAATGGTGTAGGGCAGGGGTTGACAAATTTTTTCTGTAAAATGTCAGTTATTAAATATTTTAGGTATTGGAGCCGTACAGTCTCTGTCCCAACTACTCAACTGTGTGATTGTAGAGTGAAAGCAGACAGACAATATATAATGAATGAGCATGGCTGTGTTCCAGTAAAATATTATTATTGGAACAAATTTAAATTTTATATAATTTTCACATGTCAAAAAATATTAATCATCTTCAACCATTTAAAAATATTAAAACAATCAGTGGGTCCAATTTAACCCACAGGCCATAGTTTGCTGACTCTCAATGTAGCATACAGAATGTTTTAAGATTTTAGAAAATTAATGATAAAAGAGAAATTAGCTATGGAAGAAAATACCGTATCATTACTTTGCAGGATAGTTATTTTATTTATTTATTTTTTTTTTTTTTTTGAGTTAGGAAGGTCAGCTTTATTACGCCGGTGGGCTCAGCGGGATCTTTCCCAAAGTACTGAGCCAGGATGGTTATTTTATAAGGAATATTTTGAACTAGTAAGAAAGGAGGGATATAAAGCAATTGAACAATATTTATAGGTATTAGTTTGTACCATTTTCTTATGTATTTTGTCTTCCCCCATTCAGACTAGCTGTAGGCATACATTGCCTCCATGGAAGATTGTCGCAGCCAGTAACTCTAGAAACAAAAGATTAAAAAATTCAAGATAAAAGATTAAAATCAGTAAGGGCAATTCCTACCCCTCACAATTGACCTGGGTGGAAAAAGGAAGAAT
The DNA here is from genome assembly GCF_004115265.2 of Rhinolophus ferrumequinum. Classification (NCBI taxonomy): domain Eukaryota; kingdom Metazoa; phylum Chordata; class Mammalia; order Chiroptera; family Rhinolophidae; genus Rhinolophus; species Rhinolophus ferrumequinum. Next base: position 73,045,971 of record NC_046287.1, on the reverse strand, counting down.
TGATGGGAAATCAACAGAACTTGATGATTTCTCCTGCATCTCTGAAAAGGAAGAGGAGGAAGGTGCCATGTGTGTGGACTGATGACTGAGGAGGACTTGGAGAGCCCGGTGACAGCAGCAGGAATAGATGGGTAGAGTGGCACTATGCAAACCTCACTTACCATAAGCCCTGGAAGTCAACTCCAGACCAAGGATGGAGAGAGACTCTAAATTGTCTGATATGATACTGAATTGAGTGAGATTACAGGTTTCTCCAAGCCCATAGAATACAGTCCTGAAATCCAATTAGAAAAACAAGAGTACATGTATCTTTCACATTCAAGTTTGTGGCATGAGAAACACACCCACTTTATTTACATACTTCAAATGTCAGCTACTTGAATGTTCCCAAGCCCTTGAAGTTGTTGGTTAACCAGATCTCCATCACATGTACAGCAGGAAACCAACTCTCACTTGCTGACGGCTTCCAGGATCCTTGGAGCTAATGTTTTCCTATTATTTATTGCTTCTGCTGAATTCTTCATTTCCCTCAAGTCTGGCCTCTTTTGGCTGTTCTTTTTCTCCATCCCACCTCATCCCCATGGCAGAATACAGCTTCTTCCCCCTTTGTTTCTCAGAATACATGGACACAAGGCACCTCTGAGTAATAGCTTTGGCATTAACAGTGGAAGAGAGAAGAGGAAGAGGAATTTACACTGCAACAAACGTCTTAAAACTGAGTACTTGACACCCTGTTTTTTAAAGATCTTTGTCCGTAGCCTGTAACTTCTCTTGGCTGCCTCTTGTCCACTTCCTGTCATCCTGATGGATTCTGTCTTCACATTCTACTCCTCATTCTAATCTCATTTACCCCTAGCTTTCACCCTCTTCCTCTTGGGTTACCTATGCAAACTCCAAATTCGTCTTTAACAGAACAATTTTGTTCCCTTGTTCTCCCTTCTAGACCCACTATTTAAATAAACACTGTTCTTTCTCTGCTCCACTAATTAGTATGCCCCATTTACTCAGCATGGAGGTCAAAGAAAGTTATATCTTCTTTGATTACTAAAGTTAGTTGCGTAAGACCCTTTACTCTTCTATTTAACATGTATTGTAAGAAGAAAACATTTCCATTTCCCTGACTTCTTCTCCTCCCTTGTTACTTAAGACTGGAATGAGAGAGAGCTAATTCAGTTCTTGGGGGCCAGTCATTACTCCAAACTCATAATGGAGAGAGGAATGGAGACTATATCTAGTTTTCTAAGTAGGTCTCTTTCTCCATTCTTTGTTACACTCCCTTCATCTTGTCATTTTTGAAAACATTTGCATGGGCTCTGGGGCTATCATTATCCTCTGTAGCAGTGATTCTATTATCTTCTGGTCTCAGAAGCGTCTCATGGAGTGTGTGCGCGCGCGTGTGTGTGTGTGTGTGTGTGTGCTGGGTACGGGAATTGCAGGGCACTGGGAAGATGTGAAGACAAGGATTCTCCTTATAATGTTATGCTCCAGGTTTAGGTTGCCCTCAGCCACCACTGGCTTGGGCTTCCACTTTTTGCCTCTGATTAGCATACATCCCTGCGCAGGCTGTAATCATGTTCTAAGGTTGGGCGACCTCACTGCCTCCGTTTGCAGTTAGTGACGCACTAGAGCAAGTGGATAAGAGCATGCTTGTAGAGCCAGCATACTTCTAGTCAAATTCTGGCATATGTGACCTTGAGCAAGTTGCTTGCCTTGTCTCAGTTATCTCATTGGCAAAGTAGGGATTAAAAATAATACATATATGTCAAAGGGCTGCTACATGGATTCAATGAATTAATATACAGAAAGTGTTCCGATAGTAGCTGGCTCACAGTACATGACATATGTGTGTTTATACTTACTAAGCTTACAAAGAAAGCTCTGTAACAATACTGACTTGGGCCGCCAAGTTTTCAGGATCCATTCCCGTACTCACATTTTAGCATAGATTTCAAAGCCTCCACACCATGTCAGGATGGCTGGACCCAGGATGGCTTTAACTACAGGGACTACATAACTACCTCTGGATACTGACACAGGCTAGATCACCAGATGAAAGAAATTAGATTTTATCTTGTTGATTATGGAGGGTCACCAAGCCTTTTTAAGTAGAGGAGTGATGTGGTCACATTTGTTTTTATAGAGACCACATTTTTGTTATTTTTACTGCCTACGAGATGGTCTGCATGGGAAAGAAACCGGAAGTAGATTGATCTACTAAGAGGTACTAACACGTTATGCTAAGGTGGGAAGGACATAAATTAAAGTGGCAGTGGCATTGAGGTTGTAGCAATGGCACTGATAATGGATGTCAGGTGGTCTGGACACGTGAACATTTTTTTCTAAGTTCTTCAGAGGGTTAGCTATATTTATATCTATATCCACATCTATATATCCAGGCATTTATGCTCAACAGACAAGTTCAAAGGGTTAAGTCCTGAGGCTAGTTCAAGTAAACTAAAATCTATTCCTCATGCTTTAGCCTATTTTGCCTGAACCAGTTTCGTCAGCTTGACTACACAGACTCCATTTTAAGTCAGCTTAGCTATACTGACTTTATCCTGTTTTCTTCAGTCATTCCTCAGATGAGAAACCTCTGGAGAGCAGAATAGTGACTAAGTAATCCATTTTGTCTTAACTGTATGCAAGGGAGGATGCAGGTTTTGTGGGATCTGAAGCAATACATTTTGGGGGATCTGTCTTGTGTCTCTCAATATTATATTTTACATGCTTCATGGAGCCCTCCGAGTTGGGAAATGGTCCAGACTTGAGCAAAAGAATAGTGGACTCTGGCAGGGAGACGTCCAAAAAACAACAGTGCATTTGAAAAATTCCTTCTCAGGCATTTGGCTTTCCTGTTTGGCTCCTGTTTGTAAGAGAGTTCAATCAGAGAAGCAGAGCCTCTAGGATATATAAAGGATGATCTTATGTGTATGCAATTGTGGGAGCTGGTTAAGCAGTCTTTGAAAGGCTCTTTTCTTCACATATGATGCTGGAGCTCCAAGTCTGCAAGGCAGGTAAGTGAGAAGGGTAGATGACTGTGAGGGAAGTAGGAGCTGGAGACCATGAAGACGGACTGAAACCCGTGGCAGTTCTTGTTGCCACTGACCTTGGTGATGTGGAGGTCCTGTAGGAGCAGAACTCCTTGTCCTGTGCTGAGGAAGATCCAGGGAAGACTGGGCAGTTGCAGGCCTGATCACCAATATAGGCGAACGAGATGAGGCAACAGATAGCCAACAGCATGTGAGAGCTACAAAGGTTGCCTCTTCATTTCTGCCCTCCAAATATCCCATAAGAATTCCAACTGTGGTCAAACTGGAAACAAAGGAAGGGGGATTCTGGGAAATGTAGTTTAGCCTAGCCAAATTGCCACATGACAAAACCCCCCACTTTTTCTTGATTCCTTTTCCTTCACCCTTATTTTTTTTAGATCGTATTGTCAAACTCTCAGAAAGGCTAGGTGAAGGTAAATTTCTTTGTTGTTCTTGCATGTCTGAAATGTTTTTTTTCTATTTTCATACATAATTGCTAGCTTGGCTATATAGAGTCCTGATTTGTAAAATGTAAATTCCCTCAGAATTTAAGGCATTCTTTCTGTGGAGAAACATGACACCATTCTGAGTCTTGGTACTTTTTATGTGATTTCACTCCTTCTGAAACCTTTTTGCATATTTTCACTATCACTGTTCAAAATTTCATGATAATATGCCCAAGGGTGAGTGGTTTTTTTGTTTTGTTTTTGAAAGTAATAGTGCTGGGCCCTAAATAGGCTCTTTCAGCTTCCTCTAGTTCAGTTCTGGGAATTATTTTCCTATTGTTTCTTTGATAATTTGCTCTCCATTGTTTCCTGTGTCTTTTTTGCAAGTTTTATTAGGTGCATGCTTCACTTACTAAAATTAAACCTCTAATTTTCTTCTTTTTTTTTAAATTTATTGGGGTGACAATTGTTAGTGAAATTACATAGATTTCAGGTGTACAATTCTGTATTACATCATCTATAAATCCCATTGTGTGTTCACCACCCAGAGTCAGTTCTCCTTCCATCACCATATATTTGATCCCCCTTACCCTCATCTCCCACCCCCCCACCCCCCTTACCCTCTGGTAACCACTAAACTATTGTCTGTGTCTATGAGTTTTTGTAAACCTCTAATTTTCTTATCTTTTCTCTCTTATTTTTCTTAACTTGTTTTTAATTCTATTTTCTAGGAAGTTTTCTTGAATATACATTCTAATCCATTTAGTGAAGTTTTATTTTTGAAATAATTTTGACTATTTTATTTAATTTATTTGAGTTCTTTCTTCTTTGGGCTAATGTTCCTTTTTAAAAAGAAATAACTGAATTCTATTATTGTTTCTTATTTCTCTGATAATACTGAAAATATTATCAGTTTTCTTTTGCAAATGTCTCCCATCTTAAAAACAACAACAACAACAACAAAATCTTTTCTTTACTTCCCTTCATAGCAATAGTATCCCTATTTCTCAGTCCTTCTTTTCAGCTGTTTCCAATTTCTCCCTTTCCATTCTCTCTTAAATTCAGTTGGACTAGGCTTTCACCCTCACTATACCACTGAAACTGACCTCTTCACAGTTTCCAGTGAACTCCTTATTGTTTAATTCAAGGATCAGTTCTATTACCTTATCTCCTAGACACATAAACTAATTCCTTCTTGAAACATCTTCTCACCTGGTTTCTAGGACATCATTGACTCCTGGGTTTCTGCCTACCTTACTGACCACTCATTTCTACTTTCCTTGTCTCTTTTTTTCTCATCCCCCCCCCCAACTTCTTAACATTGGATGAGCCCAGGGCTCAGTTTTTGTACTCCTTCCTTTCTGAATCTGTACTTACTTCCTTGGTGTCCTCATCTATCTTATGACTTTATTTTATTTTTTTATCAGTTTCATGTGTACAAAACAGCATAGTAATTAGACATTTATATACCTCACAAAGTAATAACCCCAATAAGTCTATCACCCATCTGACACTTTACATATTCATCACAATATTATTGACTATATTCCCTATGCTGTACTTTATATCCCCGTGACTTTTTAAAAATTATAGTTGACATGCAATATTATTTTATACTAGTTTCAGTTGTATAGCATAGTGGTTAGAAATTTAAATAATTTATGAAGTGATCCCCCCAATAAATCCAGTACCCATCTGATACTATACATAGTTTTTACAATATAATTGACTATATTCCCCATACTGTACTTTATATCCCCATGACTATTTTGTAACTACCAGTTTGTACTTATTAATCCCTTCATCTTTCTCACGCAGCCCTCCAAACCCCCTCCCATCTAGGAACCATCAATTTGTTCTCTGTATCTATAAGTCTGTTTCTGTTTTGTTTGTTCGTTTATTTTGTTCTTCAGATTCCACATATAAGTGAGATCATATGGTTTTTGTCTTTCTCAGTCTGACTTACTTCACTTAGCATAATATCCTCTAGGTCCATCCATGTGGTTTCAAATGGTAAGATTTCATCCTGTTTTATGACAGAGTACTATTCCATTGTATATACATACCACCTCTTCTTATCCAATATCTGTTAATGGGCATTTCAGTTGTTTCCATATCTTGGCTATTGTAAATACCATTGCAGTGAACATAGGGGTGCATATATCTCTTTGAATTAGTGTTTTGGATTTCTTTGAATAAATACCAGCAGTGGAATTGCTGGGTGATAGGGTAGTTCTATTTTTAATTTTTTCACGAATCTCCATACTGTTTTCCATAGTGGCTGCCCCAAATTGCAATCCCACCAACTCAGAATTTTCTGAGTGCAGTATTTTGATAGGGATTGCATTGAGTCTATAGATTCCTTTGGGTAGTATGGACATTTTAATTATATTTATTCTTTCTATCCATGAGGATGGTATATGCTTCCATTTATTTAATTCTTCTTTAATTTCTCTTTTCAATGTCTGATAATTTTCTGAGTGCAAGTCTTTTACTTCCTTGGTTAAATTTATTCCTAGGTATTTTTTAATGCAATTTTTTAATGCAAAAAGGAAACCCAGTGCACATGGGTTTCCTTTTCTCCACATCCTCGCCAACACTTGATGTTTGTTGACTTATTGATGATAGCCATTTTGACAGGTGTGAGGTGATATCTTAGTATTGTGGTTTTTATTTTCATTTATCTGATGATCAGTGATGTTGAGCATCTTTTCATATGTCTATTGGCCACTTGTATGTCCTCTTTGGAGAAATGTCTATTCAGGTCCTCCGCCCATTTGCTAATTGAATTGTTTGCGTTTTTTGGTGTTGAGACATATGAGGTCTTTATAAATTTTGGATATTAACCCCTTATTAGATATATCATTGGTGAATATCTTCTCCCATTCAGCAGGATGTCTTTTCATTTTGTTGATGGTTTTCTTTGCTGTACAAAAACTTTTTAGTTTGATATAGTCCCATTTGTTTATTTTTTATTTTGCTTCCCTTGCCTGAGGAGATATATCAATAAAAATATTACTAAGGGTAATATTTGAGAGTTTACTGCCTATGTTTTCTTCCAGTAGTTTTAGGGCTTTGGGTCTTACATGTAAGTCTTTAATCCGTTTTGAGTTTATTCTTGTATATGGAATAAGATGGTGTCCAGGTTCATTTTTTTTGCATGTATCTGTCCAGTTTTCCCAGCACCATTTATTACATAGACTGTATTTGCCCTAGTGTATATTCTTGTTTCTTTTGTCATAGTTTGTATGACCATATAGGTATGGATTTATTTCTGAGCTCTCTATTCTTTTCTACTGATGTATGTGTCTGTTTTGATTACTTGTAGTATAGTTTGATATCAGGTAGTGTGATATTTCCAGCTTTGTTCTTCTTTCTCAAGATAGAACAAATGTGTCTATTCAGGGTCTTATGGTTCCATATAAATTTTAGGATTATTTGTTCTAGTTCTGTGAAAAATGCCCTTGGTATTTTGATAGGGATTGCATTGAGTCTATAGATTCCTTTGGGTAGAATGGACATTTTAATTATATTTACTCTTTCTATCAATGAGGATGGTATATGCTTCCATTTATTTAATTCTTCTTTAATTTCTCTTTTCAATGTCTGATAATTTTCTGAGTGCAGGTCTTTTACTTCCTTGGTTAAATTTATTCCTAGGTATTTTTTAATGCAATTGTAAATAGGATTGTTTTCTTGATTTCTCTTTCTGACAGTTCATTATTTGTGTATAAAAATGCAACTGATTTCAGAATATTAATTTTGTATCCTGCTACTTTACTGAGTTCGTTCATCAGTTCTAATAGTTTTTGTGGAATCTTTGGGATTCTCTATATAGAGTATTATGTCATCTGCAAATAATGAGTTTTACTTCTTTCCAATTTGGATGCCTTTTATTTCTTTTTCTTATCTAATTGGTGTAGCTAGGACTTGTAGTACTATGTTGAATAAAAGTGATGAAAGTGGGCATCCTTGTCTTGTTCCTGATCTTAAGGAGAATGCTTTTAGTTTTTCCCCATTGAGTATGATGTTAGCTGTAGGTTTGTCATATATGACAAAGAGAGATATGTTCTCTCTATTCCCACTTTGCTGAGAGTTTTTATCATAAGTGGATGCTGGATTTTGTCAAATAATTTTTTTGCATCTATTGATATGAGCACACGATTTTTATTTAGGTCATTTTGGTTATGTTGTATATCACATTGATCGATTTATAGATGTTGAACCAATCATACCAGGAATAAATTCTACTTGATAATGGTGTATGAAATTTTTAATGTGTTGCTGAATTCAATTTGAAAAATAAATATTTTGCTGAGAAATGTTGGCATCTGTGTTCATCAGAGATATCAGTCTATAGTTTTCTTTTTTTTGTTATGTGTTTGTCTCGTTTTGGAATCAGTGTAATTGTGGCCTTATAGAATGAACTTGGGAGTCTGCCCTCTTCAATTTTTTGGAATCGTTTGAGAAGAATATGTGTCAATTCTTTTTTGAATGTTTGGTAAAATTCACCTGTGAAGCCATCTGACCCAGGACTTTTCTTTGTTGGAAGCTTATTGATTATTGTTTCAATTGCATTAGTGGTAATTGTTCAGTTTAGATTTTCTGTTTCTTCTTAATTCAGTCTTGGAAGATTGTAAGCTTCTAGGAATTTATCCATTTCTTCCAGATTGTCCAATTAGTTAGTGTGTAATTACTTGTTGTATTTTATTAACATTTTTTGTATTTCTGTAGTGTTGGTTGTCACTTCTCTCTCTCTTTATATATATATATATATATACACACACACACACACACACACATATACATACATATATATGTGTATATATATATATACACACATACATATATATATATTTTTTTAATTTTATTGGGGAATATTGGGAAACAGTGTGTTTCTCCAGGGCCAATCAGCTCCAAGTCATTGTCCTTCAATCTAGTTGTGGAAGTGCGCAGCTCAACTCCAAGTCCAGTCACCATTTTCAGTCTTTAGTTGCAGGGGCCGCAGCCCACCATCCCATGTGGGAATTGAACCTGCAACCTTGTTGTTGAGAGCTCGCGCTCTAACCAACAGAGCCATCCGGCCGCCCCATCACTTCTCTCTTATTTCTAATTTTGTTTATCTGGGTTCTCTCTCTGTCTTTTTCTTGTGGATTGATGAGCTTCAATATGATTAAATGGTGAGCTGGCGTATCTGTGGAGGAACCACTGTATTTCAGTATCATTACATTTTTTTCTATGGGGTCATTCCATTACTTCCAAAGAGAACCCTTGTCTCCTGCCAGGAAATATAAGCCTGCCTGACAGCAATCTGGCTGAAAGAAGTGTTTTACTCTTTCTGTGCATATTTTCACTTAATTTCTGTTTATGACTCCTTTCTTCCAATATTCCTGATATCCCCAAATGAAAATACTTTCCAGATCAAATTCTCTTAGGAATAAAAGATGGGCAAGGGGTAGGTGGTATATGAATAAGGAGGGTGGGAGTTACATAAGGTGGGGAAGGGGCTGTAGGGTACAACTGCACTTTATATATTATTTCACCATTCCCCCTATTTTCAGCCTTGACAGTCACCCTTGAATTTTGTGGTTTCTGCAGCAAGTTTTCCAATAAGTTGTTGTTATCTTTTATCTCCTTATGCGTCATTACTGTTTGTTTGACATTGTAGGCTTATGCCTTTTTATTTATTTGCTGTCATATGAAAGGGATTGGGGGAGGGAGTACAGATAAAAATGTGTGGTCAATCTACCATATTTAACAAGAAGATTTTAATAACAATTTTCTGCTTAGGGGCAGTACCAAATTTATCTTTGGGAAAAACATTCCTTTTTCTTGGTGGGTGACACTTTCATGAGCTTTTATGATGCAAAAGTTCAGCCTAGATTATATTCTGAAATGGAAACTTTGTGGTAATAAAAAGCAAAATTTCTCTGCATAATCCTATAAATGGTTCTCTGTATTGTGCCTATAGCTGTATCACTAGTGCTTATTACTTTACTGACTAGGGAGCTACAAATGTCTTTTCCTTATGAAGAAAGATAGGAAGTAGGGGTAAGACATGACCAAGGACTTTTTTTTTCAGGACTTTGCTGGAGATGATATCCAAACCAACACTTCAGGAAAGAGTTTTATTACCTGTACCGGAGAAGGCTCTGTTGCCTGGAATGAAGATTATTCCTAATGACCTCTTTCTTGAGAATTACAATATGCTTCATTCTAAATATTTTAATAAAAGGCACATTTTAAGTTTAAAATATCATTGTATCCACAGTATAGGATTTTATAAGTCTCATAATTGGGAGTCAGGGTACATAAATGTAACCATCAGAAATATGTGCTGGTAGAATACACTATAGGATGTAAGATCAGTCGTCTGAGTCTAGTTCACGATAGGGTTGAGAACAGACATGATCACTGATGCAGGCGTGAGTGTACTGGAGATGGAGAGACCTGGAATTAAACCTTCCCACTGGGACTGGGTCTGGTATCAGGTAATGGGCAGGTGTTCAATCCACCAGACACAATACAGAGTCCAGAGGGTTTGGATGACAATTGTGCTATAACTGATATATTAATTGAGAGAGTCCTATGAATAAGGTCTCCCAAAAGAGGAAGAAAAGAACTTGTCAGTGCTCATCTAATCCTGTCCAGGAGCCAGAATGACCTGATCTTGGTACAACTGAACCTGTTGTCCAATGGAAATATTCCAGGGCCAGAGAAAAGTATATTTAATTACTTTACTTTGAAAAAAAGCCTCTAAGACTATCCAATACCCTTTATGCATGTTCTTTGTTCACCAAAACTCCTTTCACTTGATTTACTCTCCAGGCTGATTTTACCCACTATGAGGAAGTCTTCTGGCAAATAACTAAATGGGTTATTTTACCAAGTACGTCTCTTTTTCTAAATTAATGTATTAGCTTTTCTGTTTTATATATCCCTTGAGAAACTATTAAGTGTAAGTTAGTTCCCCAGAAACTAATCACTCATAGGGTAAGTGCATAAAATCCAACTTCTAGACAAGCTAATCTAAGATGTAAGCCTTAATGAGTTCACTATTCTGGTCAAGGTGTGCCTTAAATTATGCATCCCAACCCTTCTGTTTCTGGTCCATCTCCTCAAACACTGGATCCAACCTGCTCCTCTTACATCATTCTTTTCTCATACAAGTACTTCTTTCAGCATCTCAGATCTCATTCTCATCTCGTAGCTTCAGTACAATCGTACAAGGTCACAAATTTGGATGACAGTCCTTCCTTCCACCATGTTCTGACAGTCCATGGACTAAAGGAAGGATATTCTTGCCAGCAAGTTCAGTTTCTGGCATGCCTTCCCAGAACATTGACCTTGATTCTGCCCTTTGTCTAATTAGCTTTCTCCAGGTTTCTTAGAAGGCAGTGATCCTGGCTAAGTCCTTGACAGACAGCATTGCCTATCTTTAATGGTGGAGAGCACAGATTCTGAGCTAGTCTGCCTTTGAATCCTGGCCACATCTTTCTTGCTAGCTGTGTGACCTTGGGAAAGCTACTTAAACCTCTGTGCCTCAGTTTCCTCATTTGGGAAATAGAGATAGTAGCGAGACCTTCTCATAGGGCTGTTGTGGCTGAATCACTTAATATATTTATCATGTGTGGCACATAATATGTGTATCACATGTGCTAGCTACTGTTAGTGTTATTATTGTCTCTCCTCTGAAGAAGTGAGCACAGCACTCATTAAATGCTTGAAAAGGGAGAAGATGAAAGGGATACAAGGAGGAAAAAATAGATTTCTATTTCAAAATATTTCATTTTACCGCATCAAATCAGCCAAATAATCCTATACCTTTGCTTTTGAAGTTTAATGTCAGCAGCTTTGAATTCACTACAATTATGAATGTATAATCTCCACTTCGCCTGTGGATGTAAAGCACTTCAATCTAACTGACTTTTTATTTCCAGTAAATCATCAGGATTACCTTTTCCTCAATAAACTTCAAAAATTCTGAGTGAATGACAGAAAAATGTTTAATGGGAAGGTCAAACATCGGCAACACTTGAGTCCAGAGAACAACAAAGAACAGAAAGAAAACAGCGTCAGTATTTTACTGGAATATGAGTTAAGAAATAGGGATCACAGAACAAATAACAAACAACAGCTTGAGTTACATCAGAATGAAAAACGAAATGATGAACCTGTATTTGCAGTCAGAAACCATTATGCAATATGATGAACAGAGCTAACAAGATATCTCTTACACATTAGAAAATCCTCTAGAGTTTAAAACAAAAGGAAAAATTCATTCCGGGGATAATTGATGCTTACAGTTACATTTCACAATTTTGCACCTCAGGGAGTCCTTTTGCTTTTCTTAAAGATCAAATAAACTGTTTTATCTGGACAATTTATTAACTGGTCCTATATTTTATAACTAGAAAAATTTGGCTTGTCTCCATGTTGTAGTTGAAATGACATCTTAATTCATATCTTTATAGGTAAAATTTTATTATCATTAGTTCTATAAAACAAAGCTTCAACTGAACTTTGGTTTTATTTAATTTTTAAGTGATGATGACTGAAGTTAATCAAAGTACAAAAATTCCCTGAATGAGCACAATAATAAGAGGTTAAATTATCAGAGATGTATTTTTATAAAGATATACAGAGCGTGCCAAAAAAATGTATACATATTTTAAGAAAGGAACAAACTGTATTAAAATTGTGATAATATATACTGATAACAAAAGATGAATACAAGTCACATTTGACTTCTGCAATTATAAGAGGTACTCAAAGTAGTTACCATCAGTGTAATTTTAATAGTTTTTTTCCTTTCTTAAAAAGTGTATGCATTTTTTGGGCACTCCTTGTATTATTGGATCTGTCATAAAAATTCATACAAATAGGAGGAAAAAAGAAAATATCAGAGTATTGGGATTTGTCCTTGAATCTTTTCTTTTAGTGTTCCTTCCAGTTAAACTGATTTCCTCACATATTTATTTCTGGATTAAAGCCACAATCAATATTGCCCCTACTTCTAATCAAATAATGGAGAAACAATTACAAACTCTGAGTGCAGTTAGAGGATCCTGGCAAGCCGAGTCGCTGGACGTGACCTGAGCTCTATCTCCGACTCGTTTCTAGCTTTAAGCAAGGTATTTAACATCTCTGCACATTTGACATAATTGTAATAATGCTAATTTATCTCATAGGTATGATATTCAGCAGAACTCAAGAAACCATCATCAGCTATTGAGAGAGGTAATGTTGATTAGAGAGAAGGCTGCTTCTGCAGCTTGGAAAAGAGATTTAGAAATATATTTACTTTCCATTACCAGTACATTTTAAGTGAATTGGGTGGAAATTTGATGTAAATAATAGGATTTGCAGTTTCATTATACAAAATGGAAAATAAGTGAATGCTTCAGAAATATTTTTATTTCTATCTTTGGGAATCAAACTCATTTAGCTTTTCCAGGCTTTCCTTGAATATTCTCTATTTCCTTGAGTAATTCTTAAGATAAATAAGAAAGATATTGTTATTTTCCATTTTCAGAAAAAGAAAAAAGGCTGGTAAAAAATAGCATAGAAAGAGTCTTTAACTCTGTGTTCCTGGGTAAATTTTTAACTAACTGTCCTCCATTAAGGATGTACTCCATTTATGAGTGCTATCTTATTAAACATGCTTTCTTCAATAACTTTTTCTTCCTTTTTTATTTCTTTTATATTCTTTCACAATAGCCCACTTAAAACATACAGTTTTGAGATTTTGCATGCCACTAATGTACTTTTGTTTTGTAATTGTGTTTTTAAAACTTACCTATGAGCTGTGTAATTTTTTAAGTTCCAAACTTAATATTTTTGACTTTAAATTTACTTCACTATAATCATCTAACTTAAAAAAAAATTTAGTGGGGAATCAATTAGACTTTGTAGACTTAGAATAATTTATATTAAATAATATGGGAAATCAAAGAATAGCCATTGGAAAGCTATTTTAATTTTATAATAACAAAGTTTTGAAACATCCCAAAGCAAAAACATTGTAAAAGAAATACAAATAGTTACATAGTGAGGAACTAAATCATCTGATATCACTTTACCACAAGCCAGATTTGCAGAATAATACTTGTTTACTCTAGTGAATGATGGAGACTAGATTTTCAAAGCAAATTTCTTAAAACCTAAACATTTCTTCAGTACTGTAGAAGATGGTTAGAATTACAAAGTAGGGCACTGGGGAATTTTAGAGGACTTAAGATATTTTTAGGAATTATTTTAAATTTGATCGAATTAATATAATGACTTTTAAAATATATATAAGGGCATTTTGAAATGCTTTATTATTTAAATATCTGCCAAACTAGAGGCTGCTTTCTTTCTCTGGGAATGATCAGATTTGATTATTTTAATGACAATGAGATGGAAATTTCAGGACACCCAGAGACAGACTTGTAAAAACATTTCTTTGTCCCTTTATTTTATATCAAATCTAATATAAAGCAATATGTATATATATTATATAATTTCCAAGCATCTCCCAGAGCACTTTTTAAAAATAGCTGTTTTTATTTTTCAATTATAGTTGACATACAATATTATATTAGATTCAGGTGTAAAACATAGTGATTAGACATTTATATAATGTGATATATATATATGGGATTTTGAAGATTATGTAAAGCCTTATAGGTAGGTGACCATATATCCCAATTTGCCCAGGTAAGGCTCAGTTTGGACTGTGGTCCTGGTGTCATTTTCAAAAAATGTTCAGGTTTGGATCACTGAAATCTTTCGGTAGTGACTTGGACGAGATGGTAGCAACAGAGGTAGTTCAGAGGTGGTTGGATATTGCATAAATTTTGAATGTAGAGCCTTTCCATGGAAAAGTTACTTTGCTTTTCTACTTTTTCCCTTAGTTAAAAGTGAATATTGTGATTTCTCTTTTAAAGACATCCTGAGGATTGGCTTGTGACAGAACCATGAGATTCCACATGCTGACTATGTGTTAGGAATTTTTGTTTACATATTTTAATTGTCATATTAAATTGGTGCATTAACATGGAGGCAGCATTCATATAAAAATAGGTTGTTACTAAACTGTTTTCTTTCATTAAATAAGTTACAAATATTTTGTTTTAAAACTATCTCCTGGCACTCATTTAAATATAAAAGACTGCAATGATTTCAAGTGTGTTCTTTCCATCTAACCATCTTCATATGATTAATTTGAATCATATGAAATTGCCAATTTTGTAGATCAAAAATATTCAAACATATGCCATTTGTTATATTCCACTTACTATATTAAGAATGGAACAACTAGACACTAAGAAAGAAGCTCAGGAGACCTAAAGGGGCTCTGGAGTGGGGTTTTGTGAGAAAAAAAAATCATGTGTTTAATTCAATCAAAAATCCCTAACTCTTTCTTAACACTTTCAAAAATGCACTTAGTCCATTGTTTTCCCCTTGACCAGAATAAGCATTGAGGAGGAAGTATGTCACTATAAACAGACTGTGGTTTTATGGGAGGGAAATCACATTTTCCCCTCTGAGAAAGATTTTCCCTCTTGGGGAATATTTTCTGCAGAGGCAACAAATAAACATTTATCAGAGTCACCATAGTAAGTTAGATGTTGGGAATACAACAATTAGCAATTAGCAAGGTGTGGCTTTTGCCTTTAAAAATTTTATTCGAAGCAAAACAACATCGATAAAGGGAAACAGTTGGAGAAACACATGTAAAAGACTGACTAAATGATAATTCCATCACCTGGCACAGTGCCTAGAACATAGCAGGGAAGCACACAGTTTATTAAGTGAATAAATGCTGTATTGGTCTATAAATATAGCATGGGATCACAGTGCAGGAAGTAATTAATTTTGTCTTTAAGGGTGGTCTGGGAGAGTTTAGTTTTTATATTTAATTACACATGATGTCATATATACTGAATTTACATTGTCTTTCATTTCCATGTTAGTGCTTATTTTCATTTCTTCCTCAAAACATTGCCTTGCTGGGGCAGCCATGTTTTATTCTCTCACATCATTTAGCATAGTCCTGAGCAGGTAGCTGATGATCAATAAACTCGTGCTGATGCTATCATTCCCTAGGATCGCTTCTGCTTTAATGCAGCTGTCTCCTCTCCTCAAGTTAACTTAATGTTCACTTGGAGAAGCATGTGTCTCAAGAATAAGTCACAGCACGTTCAGGAGTGAGTGATGTTCAGTGGAGAAGGCCAAGTAGATGGCAGAGATATAAGTAGGTAGAAAAGAAGACCATGTAGAGTACACGCTGGGGGCACAAGCCTTCAAGGTGGAAAGCTCAACTGTTTGGTCTTCCATACACCATTTGAGTGATCTTAGGAAGTTACTTAACCTCTCCGATCTAGTATTCATTTGTATGATGAGGATAATAATACTTGCCTTGTACAGTTATTTGAGGAAGAAATAAGATGCTTATAAAATGCATAACACAGTTCTAGGTATGTAGTTATATAAAAATGTCAGCCAGAGGTAAAAATGTGTGAAGTGAAAATTATACAGTTATATCTAGCAGACTATTATGATCTGTAATGCACAAATTTCACATATTCTAAAAATTCACATTATATTTTACAATGCTTCCCAATGTGGCCATGCATGCTATTTGTCACTGAATTTAAGTAATGCCTATCCCATTCTGTAACTGTTTTGTTGGTCTCAGAAAGACTGAGGACTACTTACTTTATTAACAAAGACTAAAAAAATTTTGTCTACTAAGTCCTTAAATCAATTATTGCTTCTCAGTTTTTGCTGAACATTGGAATCAGCTGGGAGTCTTTACAAAAAATTCCAAAGCCCGATGGCCGCCTTTAGACATTTGATTCAATCCCTGGGCATGGAGATTTTTTTAAAAGCTTCCCAAGAGATCCTAATAGACAGCAAAGTTTAGGAATCATTTCTCTAATTATATAAAAATTGATAAAGAGACACATTAAAAGGACCTAGTGGTCATAGGTTCTATAAGAATAAAAATAGACAAGCAAATAACAATTCAGTTGATTCCAGTTTTTTATTTTTTAGCAGAAACCATAGGTAAAATGTGTTTAAAGATTATGCAGATATTTCTGTCCTTCTAGGCTCCTTTGCTTCAAAAATTAATGAAAATTCACCACTGGCAGCACACAGAAGTTATTTTGAGGATGAGTGAAGTTTTTCATCAAGACTAATGACTTCAAGATTGTTTTTAAAATAATCTTGAGAAGTGGTAAAGCGAAATTTCCTCCATAACTTTAAATAGGGCTTAACGTTTTTATATCTTGATAGCTTCCCTATAGAGACATTAAGAAAAACAATTTATATCACCTATTTGTTGTAACCTTTTTCTTCTTTTAAAAATAAAAGCTGTCTTCCATATACAAAATTGTGGGGAGCCATGATTTCTTGATGCTTTGGAACTTTGAGAACTGGCTCAGTTTATGATTAACTTGTTTCTGCTCCTGAGGCATTGTCTTGCCTGCACCTGGAGGGTGCTTGCACACTGCTGAGGTATGTGGTGGGAACGGCCAGTTTCTCGGACACAGATCACTGATGGCTATCAGGATAATGGATAGACTCTGTCATGGGATAATTGCTTTTGGGGAGTTCTTTAGTGATTTTGTAAGTTTCTGAGTAGAAGTTAAAATTTTACTTTCTGTGAGGTAATGCACACTCGTGATTGTTAAACTGCACGTACTCAAAGGGTATATAAACGGTGGTAATAAATAAAGACGGTGCTTCAGGATCACTGAAGACCGGCCGCATCATCATTTGTGTGAGTGTCTCTTTTTCATTCCCACTCCCCTTGTCAGGTACTGATCGATTTGTGACGGCTGGCTCGTCACACAAAATGAGTTACTATTTATTTAACATTTATCATATGCCAGCAATCTAAAAATATTACATCAAAATTGCCACAGTCCTATAAGGTAGGAATTAGTTCCATTTTACAGATCAGAAGCATTTTAGTAAGTAGCATGTGGCTAAACAACACTGAAAGCGGCTCAGCCAAAATAGGAACCCAGGTCTTCAAGTTTACAGAGCCTGTGCCTTTTCCACACTTTCATACAAGTAGCACATTAGGACCACCCAGAGATCCAGAATCTCTCCTTTATTTTTGCAATTGAACAGGCTCAATTCTATTGAAGGTAAAAGCGGGCATGATTCTGTGTGAGGGAAGCCTGGGAAAGTCCAGGAGAATATCCTGGGGGCATGACTCTCACGTAGGTGGCCTGGAACTGCATCGACCTCCCTGATTGCCTTGAGCCTTAACCTAACTGAACTCATGAAAAATTCACAGGAAATAACTGTCTGAAATTCTTTTTGCTCTTGCAGTTCTTCAATGGGAAAAATGGCAAAGATGTTTAGTTTTATCCTTGTCACCACTACCCTGGTAATAAACAGGGAAAGCTGGGTAAGTTCATTACAAAAACTGTTGAATTTATAATGCTTGCTTTGACCTGAATTTTCATTTATTTTGCAGAAAACCTATAGTAAGTTTTCACTGAAAAAATCTAAGGGGTGGGGAGAAATAAAAAAGTTTGTGGAAGTACCTCACACATAATAGGCACTTACCAAATACTTTTTAAAATTTTTAAAGTAAAAATCAGTATTCACAACAAATAAGTAAAATCTTTTTTAATTTACTGGGGTTATTTGGGCAGTTACATAATATAAGGAATTTAAAACTGTCCATTAAAATTGACCTTGGGCTTTCCAATATTGGACACTATTAGTGTAAACTAAACAGATTGTTTGAAAGTAATTACAATGAATGTGTGCCCTCTTTCATTCATGAGTAAAAAAGTGAAAATACTCATTCGCTCCAAGTTCTGGGAGAAAGAAAATTCATAAGTTTTAAATAAGCTTATTAACACTGTATATCCAGTCACATAAAGATTGAACATACTTGCTCTGTAATCCCTTCAGTTATTTTTAAAATGCCAAGTCTACTATTTTTAACAATATCACTACCAGTTTCCCACTATCAGAAATCAAGACAGGATTCCAAACTCACCATAAAATGTGTTTGCTGTTCATTCGATAGACATTTATGACTCGGGGGCCTGAGCAAATAACTCAAAGAGGCTAAATCAAAGAGTGAGGAGAAGAGAACATCAAGAGCAATAAAAAATAGTCCTAGAGAAATACCTGGGAGAGATTCAGTGACCTGGACGAGGAGATGAGAGAGAGGAGGCCTCTTTTACCTCTCCATTCTCTTGTTATATGACTTTCAGTTTCGAGGCTAAGTTGCTATGTTTATATTCTAGTCCTTTACAGGAAAGCAGTGTACCTCTTCCCTTTGTCCCAAATTGGATATCTGATTATGCTGTTCTGACTGCCTAGCAGAGTACCTGGAATACAGTACATCCTCGTATTTATGGAAGAGTACAAGGTAGCACATAAGGATAGGAACAGAAAGTAACGCACATATAAATTGGGAAATATATCTGACTATAACCAAATGCCTATTTTAGGAAATAATGTATATAAAAGTAGTATGATGCACTTACACATTAAAAGTCATAATTTCTCAGAAGTGAACATTTATACTTATCACAGGAGATCATGAGATGGGCTGCAAATAGAGATATCAAGGTAAAAATTGAAAAATGGCTAAAATTTGTCTTTTGTCCTTTTTTAAAACTACCCCTATTAACTCTCCCAACATTGAGCATTCGAGAACCTTTATTAAAGTTTCTTAGCTTTAGCACCTCTTGCCAGGAGACTCACCTCTGCAACTGTCCTTCCCAATTCACCTCCCCATTTGCTTTATCTTTGGAGGGCTCTGCCACATTATCTTTGGAGTGGCTCAGATGCCACTTTAGAAAGAAGCTGATAAACTCTCTCACTGTGCAATATTCTTGGGTTATTTGCCTTTTTAGAGAAAATAAATGACTTAACTGGAAGACTGAGTCTCCTCCCATCTCTTTTTAAAGTGATTGAGGAAAAAATAAATAATCAAAAAGTTAAAGTGACTCCAGTAGAATTTTCAGCAACAAGTAAATGGGTAAGATAACTAGCGTCCCTAATGAAGGTGGCCATATGTTATCAGATTATAAGCATTCAATTATATTTGAAAACATTAACACCAAAAGATCATTCAAAAGCCTCATTGATTTTACTCTTAAGAAAGCACTTACGCAGCGTCATGCAGACATTGAGAACAGAAACCTTGAACTTGCTATAAATTCTGACTCCTCTTGCCCACTGGTGATTCTTGAGTCCATTCCTACCTTATGGAATCATTATGAGACTCAAATGCAACCACGATTCTAATGCTTTTAGCATAGTCATTCAGATTATTTTATTATATAATTTTTTAGTTCTAACACTTCAATATAAGCCATAATTTCTTATTCTTCAAATAACAAATAGTATTAGAATTTTCAAACTATTTTCTTGTTGGAAAAATATTCTGAAATGGGAGTTGGGGACAAAATTGAATCATTAATTTATCCAACTTACTTGGAGCATTTATTTTCCATGGGAACAAGATGCATGTTACTTTGCAGGCTCTCGAGAACTGTTTCCAGGAGCAGGCACGTCTTAGAGCCCAGGTGCGCCTGCTTGAGACCCGGGTCAAACAGCAACAAGTCAAGATCACGCAGCTTTTGCATGAGAAGGAAATCCAGTTCCTGGAAAACGAAGAAGAGAGTAGTGTCATTGACCTTGGCAGCAAGAGGCAATATGCAGGTCAGAATCTATTTTTCTTAAGTGTTTCAATAACTTATGTCATATACCCATGTGCAATGATGGTGCTAGTTATTCGAACACATCAGGTTTTGCTAAAGAGCTTTTCCTATTCCAGTTACAAGCTACATGAAGCATTATACCAAATTTGAATGTCTTCAAGCATTTTTTATCCTTTTTTTGTCTATTATCTCAGCAGGGTACATTTAATATCAATGCTCAATATTTGAGAATTTCTATAGTTTTATAAGAACCAAGACAATAGATTGTTTAAATATCAGTGCAAGTGACAGATTATATTTGTGAAATTTTACAGTTGAGCTTTGTTTTTATTTGTGTATCGTTTCTTCTTACATTTATACAGTTTTTCCTTCTGAAACTCTGGTGTGCCTTAGGGTAATAAATAAGGTTATTGAATAAAAGATTAGAGAAAGAAAAAGAATGAGAATTATTTAGGAAATAAAAGAATTGTTTTTAAGTGTGTATTTTTATGGTTTGGCAATTTTCCTTTTGATGAGGCCAGTATTTTCCCCCAGAGACTAAATGATCTTCAACTGTCAACACATATACACATCACTGCCCATGTCATTATTCCCTATAGAAAACTATTCACCTGACTTCCTGCAGGCATCTTTTAAAGTAGACAAACAGTAGTTGTCAGAAACAACAAGAAACAACTAGAGCACTTTGTTGATATGTCTATTCCAACTACTGCTATGATGTTTTATAATTTCTCTGTTTATGAATTTATCTTTGTCAATTAGCTGGGGACTTTTAAGGTCTGGGATGATGTTTAATGCACTTCCCTCCCTATTGCCTATTCGAGTGCCTGGAACGTAGATCTTCATACTTATGAATGAAAACAAGGTAATACCTAGAGATAGGAATAGCAAGATAATCAAATATAAATTGGAAAACACATTGGACTATAATTGAAAAGCTGTAGAGGCTAAACAGATGCCCAGCTGATGAGAATAACACCGTCTTCATTTTGTGTTTTCAAATATACTCACCAGTGATGGATATAAGAGTGGTGAGGATCTTAGAACGTATGCTTCGATAAAATGCTCCCTTTTTCTCTCTTTACCAAGATCCTAATCTCTTTTTGCTCAGACCCTCTGTTGTTTAGCAACTTGATCCTTTATCCTAAATCCTTGGAGTAAAATTGCCCTGTCCCATTAAGGATCAGAAGGAGGCCAGAGTCACTGGGAATGAGATATAAGGTGAAGATGGCCTGTGCTGGCCTGTGCCTCTGGAGCATGGAGCAAAAAGGAAACAAAAACAGTTTGGTAAAAACAGACTTGGAAAACAAAGGGACTGCCTTAATGAGTCACAGGGCAAAGAATCAGGAACTGGAACCTAAGAAGAGAACTAGTACAACGATTAGGCAAGACTGTGAAAGAAGGCTCTAGAAAGCCGTTAAACCAGAAGCAAAATCTATAGCAATTCCTTGAAAACAATGATTCTCAGCCATTAGAATCACCTGGTGATGTTTTAAAATGCTCATAAAGAACTGTGAGGGGTCTGAGATTTTACTCTATTTGCAAACTAACAAGTTAACCTGCCATGGTTTCAGGGACTCTGGCAAAAGACAAGAGACTCCTAGGTCAGAAACACGTCCTTCATGCTTTCACCAGTATTCCTTGCCTGCAAATCCTAAGGAAGCAGTGTGGAGTAATTCAGGTGGAAAATGTGCAGGCAGTGGGCTATGTCACAGCTGAGGCACCCTGCGCTTAGGAAACATCAATCTTTTCTAATGGGTGATAAACAATCCTGCCCAACCTTTGCCCCAGAGGAAGATGTTATCTTTATGAGTGGATAGCAAACAAACCTGCCATCTCCTCTAGAGGGAGACACTGCCCTTATCTTTCAAGGCTGTTCACTATACAAACATCCTTGAAAACAGTATTTTAGAACATATGCTCTGCTTCCAAATACGCAGAAATGCAAGTGACCCAAGAGAAACTGTACACAAATAGTGCCCAGGTTCCACTCCAGACCAATTAAATGAGAATCCCTACAGGGGTGAACAGGATTTGTGCTTTCACTGTTGGCTGTGGTTGAGATTGTTCAAGGCCAGAACCAGGTCATGCTTCCAACCAAATTTCTTCCCACAGGCTGAGAGGGCCAAGCTTTCCTGGGGTCACCTAGTAGAAAGCTTCACTTCTTTTCAGGAAGGAGGTGGGGTCTTGTGGCAGTTTGGTACCCTTTTCATTGCATGAAATTTGGGGCCTGGCTGTAATATAATCAGCTATCCGCTCAGCAGGCTTCAGTTACCTATCCAGAGACTGGGGGAAATGGCAAAAGACACAGGTTGGAGGGTAAAATCTCACTCAGTTGATTGGGTCAGTCATTGTGGGTGACAGAAATGAGTCACTGAGAAGGGGGTGATCAGAACAGTCAGGAGGCCATTTGATTGATGACCCCGCCTTATGGGCTGAATTCTATCCTCCACCACCCCCCATTTTATACAGTGAAGCCCTAACAAACCTGCTGACACCTTAATTTTTAGTCTTTCATGCTTCAGAACTGAGAAAATGAATTTCTGTTGTTTAAGCCAGCCCATCTGTGGTATTTTATCATGGCAGGCCTAGCAAACTAATACACCCCAAGTTTAGAAACCCCCATGGCTCATGGGCCCGGGCGAGAAGAGGGATACTTCTCGCAAGGGTTGCTGGTTTCACGTGAGTTGGTAGTCGAGAAATAACCCATTGGAGGTGAGGTGCGTGTTGTCTGGAATTGATTTGACTTAATGGGCTATGTAGGATCAACCATTGTATGTACTATGTAAAATCAAGCATTGACTTTAATCATAGATATTCATGTTCAGTAGTAATGTTATGTACGACTTCAATTAATGTCTTATGCAATATCTTAATTATACTGTACATGCTTATATGCATGGGGTAGATAATGTAATGTACAATTATACATAGTATGTACTATATAATGTATGTTCTAGTTAATGCCTTCAATATCAGCTTCTGGCCCAGGAAGGTAGTACTTTTATAAAGACAGGTAACTAGAAGTACCCTTTATTCAGGGCTCTCCAGGGCTCAGGGAGTGTGAAACCAGACAGCCAGCCCATCAAATTGGCATAGCCGACTCCAAGGATGAAAGTCTAGAAGGCTCTTTGTTGCCAGTGAACTTTCCTAAGGGAACAGCACAGGCTCTGATAGTGACAGTGAGGAGAGTGCACATGAGCTCTGGGCTCCATCCTGAGGGCCTGGATCCACCCGCTGTGTACAGCCCTGCTCTTTGTCACCCAAACGCACATTAGCAGTCTGTTTTTAAACCAAGCTTGTCTTACTTATTGTTTAGAGAATGGACTGCAGCACTACTAGCAAGGTTTCCTCAGACGAGTTATCATCTCTATGCCTCAATTTTCTCAGCTGAAAAAAGCAGATAATAATGGTGGCTAGTTTATAGGATTGTTGTAAGAATTAAATGAATGAATACATGTAAAGCATTTAGAACTGTGCCTGGCACATAGTATGTGCTCATAAGTATCGCTCTCATTTTTTTAATGTTTCAAAGATAAATTGTGTTACGCAAGAAACTAGGCATAAAATTAGGAAGGGATCCTAATAAAAATCAACAGATTTCTCTATCGTATCTATTTCTCTCCCACTCCAATTTCCTTGGGGAAAATGGATATAAAATTTTTGCCATTTAAGTTTGGCACAACCTCCCACATGACCATGATTTGTTGCTGTCACCCTCAGCCCCATCTTGTTCTCTCTCTTGTCACCTAGGTCAGAAATGGGATCAGGCCTGAGGGAGGATTGATCAGAGGAAGCAGAGATGGAAACCCCCTAGTGCATGATCAAAGCTAGAGAAAAAGAGGAAAGTGGGGTGGTACAAGAAGAAGAGAGAGGAGAGTCTTTGATTCCAAGGCTGGCCCCTCTTCTAGACCACAAGGACTCAAAGTGGAACCGTGAGGAGTTGAAAGTGTGTTTGGTGATGGAGGCAATTGCTCTGGCAGAGGGATTGCTAGTATTATGAGTGTGTTGGTTTTGTGGAAGCAGCATAGATATGGTGTCAGAAGTGTATGGTGGAACCAGAATTTGGACATTATCTGTTGGAATGTGTCTCTTTTGCATGTTACATTCCAGTTACACTAAACGTATTCCAGTTTCTCAGCAGCACCCTGCTCTCCTGAGCCATTGGAACTTTGCATTAGTCCTTTTCTCTATCTAGAACTCAACCCCTTCCCCCTGGGCTGATTCGTACTCTTCATTCTTCTGATCCCAGTTTAGCTCTTCAAGAAACTTTTCCTGACCCTGAAGTCTTGATCGAGTACCACTTCTATGCACTCCAAAAGCATCCTCTATTTTTCTGTCTTGGTACTAATCCTAGGGTATTGTCACTGCATGCTTAATATTTTCAGCACCTACCATGGTGACTGGCATATAGTAAATGTTCCACACATACAGAGGGTGCCAAAAAATGTATACATATTTTTAAAAAGGAAAACTATATTAAAATTGTAATGCTCAATATATACCAATAACAAAAGATGACTGCAAGTCATGTTTGACTTCTGCAATTGCAAGAGGTGCTCAAAGTGGTTACCATCAGCATTCAGACATTTCTGATTATGGTGAACTACTGCTTGAACAACGTTGACCGAAGTGTCCATACATTTTTTTTGGCACCCCCAGTATTTTTAAAATTTAATTGATGGAACAGATCAGGTGAAAGAAAGTGAGGGCAAATACTTCAAACTGACCCCTAGAGTAGAACAAGCTAGGTATTTGAATAACTGCTTGAGAGGAAGGCAACACGTTGGATATTCAAGGGACAAGCATACAGATATGTGAATGCAAAGCGAGGTACAAAACTGACCCCAAGGACAACGAACGGGTGGATGCAGGAGAGGTACCATTATTCCAAATTCTAAACCAAGGTCCTGATTCAGGGTATCTATTTAGACACAATCTGAGCATGTTATCAACACAGATTCTAATGTCTGATAATGGCCAGAGGCAGGCAAGTACATGTTTGGTCCTAGGATTGTGCCATCTGCCATGAGAAGACTGAAGTTTAAGAGAAAAAATCTGATCCCTGGGTTGAGAGTGCTGGGAATAGACCTTAGGAAACAAGAGGTCACCAAAGAGTAAGGCAAGAAATCAGTTACTAAGAAATTAAACTGTCAAGGTCAGAGCAGGACTGACTGCATAAGCAGGAATCAGATAGAAGACTCATATGGACAGGACCCAGACAAACCATTAGTGTGTGTGTGTGTGTGTGTGTTTCTTATAACATAACACTTAGAATAATGGAAGATAGACATTCTAGATGACTGTTTCTGGATATAACAGCTAAAAAGAAATCCAGAAGTCAGTAGATCCATGTTTAACATTAATCATCTGTGGTGAAAGCATGAAGGAGAAGAAGGAGGAATAAACTGTGAAATATAAATACAGTTCAATTGTGCTTTATTTTTCAGCATCTAGGCAATAGTGCTGGAGAGCCTACCAAAGGCAAACACTCGATAAATAAAATATATCACACATAAATTCTAATAAAATATATATTATAGCATATATGTTATATATAATTATATATAATACGTATTATATAAAATATATAAGGACTTGCTTACACCAAAATTTATGGTTTTGCTGTCCTTAAATTTAAAAACATTAAATATCCATGTATGTGATCTACAGAAACACAAATGTCTTTGTTCTTATTTACAAACTACTATATTATTACTAAATTAGTTATTTTCCGAATTCTAGTTCATCAATTGGGAGACAACACCTAATCACGTACAACCTAGCAATTTATGCAAACAACGCACAAACCACATGATTTCTATATAACATAATTAAGTGCATCTTTTTTTTTTAAGCTTTTGGGTGCTACTGAATTAGGTACCTAAATTAAAAGATTATAGTATCAAATTTGCATTCATCAGTGACAATCACAACAGCCTATGGTATCACAACATCTGTTTAGCCAACAAAAGCACTGGCTTAACCCTGTCCTATTCCGCAGGAGTTGCAAACTTGATGAAACAGCCTCTCGAGGCCATCTGTGATGTGGTTCAAGTATAGATTCAAGCCTGATTTCAAAGTCCAGCTGCCCATCGTACTAGCTGTGGCCTTTTGGAAAGTTACTTTACCTCTATGTGCTTCATTCCTCATCTGTATAATAGGAATGATAATAATACCTGTTTCTTTGTTGAAAAGATTAAATGAGTTAATGTACGTATACATGATTACAAAAGCATTTAGCTCAATAAATGTCAGCTATCTATCTATGTTATTAGAGGATTCCCCGCTTATCCACAGGAAATACGTTCCAAGATCCTCAGCATGCCTGAAACCCCAGGGCCAGATCCCATATAGACTGTGTTTTTCCTATACATACATACTTTTTCACCCTAAGGAAGCAGTTTATGGCTTGTCTTTGGCAAGTCCGAATGGCCAGCATCACTTCTCTTGTGCTTTGGGGCCGTTATGAAGTAAAATAAGGGCGACTTGAGCACAAGCACTGTGACACTCAGACAGTCACACTGGTCACTGAGAAAGCTGCTAAGTGACTAACGGTGAGGGGGGCACCTGCAACGTGCAGATGCTGGACACAGGGATGATTCACGGCCAGGCAGGACAGACGGACTGGGATTTGTGAGATTTCATCACACTACTCAGAATGGAGCACAATTTCAGACTTAGGAATTATTTCTGAAATTTTTCATTTCATATTTTTGGACTGCAGTTAACCACAGCTAACTAAAACAGTGCAAAGCAAACCATGGATAGCTAGGGGGATTACTGTATATTGTCTCTCCCTGGTTTTCAGAGGAGGGAGCCCACTCAGCCCACCCTACAAGAATACTGTACCCTCCAAGGAACCAACTTCCTTTCTCCTCTTATGTTTCCTTCTTATGTCTCCTGGGAGTTGAGAATGATGGTGGCAGGGCCAGTTCTGGCGTTTCCCAACATACCCTACGGAAAAGAAGAAGCTGGCCTTCTGTTGAGTTTACAATGTGGAATGCTTAGTGCCTTTAGTTCTTAGCTTTGAGCTCAGCCAGCGTTCTGGGACAAGGGGGAAAAGCCCATTTGGCAGATTATCCCGTCACTTTATGAAGTTTAAGCATTTATCCTTCCAACATAGCTTGTTTTCTGCATGATCAGAGAAAGTCCTGACCGCACCCAGTTTAACACAATGTTTGTCAAACCCGGCAGGAAGCCCTTGATTCACTCCAGTATTATGTAAGTATTCAAAATCCTTTTTTTTTTTTTAACTCCCACAAACACAGAGCTCTTTAGCCCATCCCCTCTCCTGCCTATTCTCCAGGGGGTTGAGTGGGTCAAAACATTTTGAAAATTATTGTTTTAGAAGGCAGCTATGCTCACCACTATACCACCAACGCCACACTAAGTCGAGAACCATATGATTTCACTCATATGTGGGATATAAAACTGAAAGGTAAAAACAAACAAGGGAAACAAACAAAAACCCATAGACACAGACAACAGATTAGTGGTTCTGAGAAAGTAAAGGGGGAGGAGAGGGTGGCAGAACAGGGTAAAGGGGTCAAATATATGGTGATAGAAGGGGAACCAACTCTGGGTGGTGAGCACACAATGCAATATATAGCAGATGTATTATAGAACTGTATGTTTGAAGCCTATATAATTTTACTAACCAATGTCACCCCAATAAATTTAATAAAAATTTTTTTTAAAGCAAGTGAACAAACAAACAAAAACTCATAGACACAAAGCAGTATGGTGGTTACCAGAGGGAAAGGAGGGCGGCGTAAGGTAGAAAAGGGAAAACAGGGTCAAATGCATGGTGATGGAAAGAGATGTGACTTTTGGTGGTGAACACACAATATAACATAGAGATGATGTATTGTGGAATTGTACATTTGAAACCTATATAATTATATTAGCCAATGTCACCCCAATAAATTTAATAAAATTTTAAAAATTATTGTTTTAAATATCTAGTTAATATTTAAAACTCTACATTGTTTCAACTTTATACTATCACAGTGTCAGTCACATTTCCCCAAGGTGGGCTTCTTAATCTATCTGCTATAAGCAATTTTGCTACAGACACTTATTTGATTTCTATTTATTTGTTGGTCGGTTGGTTTGTTTTTCTTTTTTGTTCAATTGAAAGCTTTCATCTGGATCTTAAGTTGTATTTGACATTTTCCTCTGGGAAGAAGGAAAGTTTCTTAAAAACACAAACTCACATTTGGCATAAAATAAAAACAAATATAAAATTCTGGCTGAAAACTCCATATTCACAAAGTTTTCCAGAGGCAAACGTTATAGCTAGTTATTTCCATATTTTCCTGGAAAATAGTCTGAACCTTATGAGCCTTTACTATTCAGCATTTTGGTAGGAAGTTAAATGTAAGTGAAGAGCTCCTTTCCTAACAAGGAAAGTTAAAATATGTCTACTGTAATGAATATACTTGTGCAATATACTTGACTATAAGAGGGAAACTTTTGAACAACATTGAACTTAGGTGATCGTTTTCCCATTGTTTTTCTTCATGTTTAATTGCCAGAATAGGATCTTTTTTAATACTTCAGCGCATATAAACAACACTTGGGCTTCTGAATCTCAAAAATAAATATGTGAATAAAGCTTAAATCATGACAAAAATGACATCTCACTAAAACAGTAGTGTATGATTGGTCTCAACGTGGGGAGGGCTTTAGAAGTGACTAAAGCTCTTTATTTTCTTTTGTCTTCTGATTCCTATTGCCTATTTAGTCTATTTAATGTGGAATATATTTATTTATAACAAAACAGAATTGTAGACAATTTGGCATCAAAACGATGGAATGATGAAAGAACTTAAAATATGCTAAAACGAATGGAGTTATTCAATCAGGAAGAGAAAACTTAACAAGAGGAAATTAACAAAATGATAAGGGTAAAATTAAAAAGTTAGTGATGCCATGTTATAGTATTTTTATTCAAAAGTCTGTGACTGGGTAGCGTTGAAAATATCTCTGTATAGTGGCCACTATTTCAACTACCCTAAAACACAGCTTCCTGGGCATCTAAAGATAGCAAAGTCCATTCTTGCCATATTCTCTAAGTCTGTAAAGATCAACCTAGCTGAGGCCCAATAATACTACTTTATTTCACCCTCAAGTGGTTTAAGAAACAGATATTGAATTTTGGTGACAAATTGGTAGCTATGTTTGCTTCAATGGTGAAAGAAATCCAGTAGCAAAGAAGAATGCTGGGATAAAATGAATAGCAGGCACTTGCAGTTTTTAGCAAAATATCTAAGAATACATGGACTGTTAGAAATTTCAGTGGGTTAGTAAAAACTCTGTTGAGACTGGGTGGTTGTAAGACTCTAACAAGAAGGGTACTATTTTGAGTTCATTTCCAAATGTTCTGAATGATTTATAATGCTCTAAGTCAAGGTAACCCATGTTAAATTATTTGTTTGGTGTCATATTTCTACTTTCATTTTAGCTTCATAAGAGGGAATTTCCAGTATTGTCTGATAAAGCTATAAGTTCTACGTATATATACTGTAATTAACTAAACACATATAATTTTTTAAAATTGTTTTCCACAAAAATTATAAATGACAAACCAGATCCCTATTTTACTCCTGTTTGTCCATGACCATATTAAGGAGTCAGATGATAATTAAATACTAGGAAAAGAAATAAGACTTCCCTAATATCCACTGGAAGATGCACAAGAGGCAATTTTAAAAAGCTGATTGTCTACATCATGTGTTTATCTGTCTCCATTAGTATTCAGTAATCTCATTCAGAGGCTCCATTTATTAATTTAAAAAAAGACACATAACAAATGTTACATTACCTTGTTTTGTAAACAGATTGTTCAGAGATTTTCAATGATGGACATAAACACAGTGGATTTTACAAAATCATACCTCTCGAGAGCCCAGCAGAATTCTCTGTTTATTGTGACATGTCTGATGGAGGAGGATGGACTGTAATTCAGAGACGATCTGATGGCAGTGAGAACTTTAGCAGGTATGCTAATTATGAAATAAGAATTTTTTTGGAGATTTATAATAAGTGATTTATAATAAGTAGATCTTTTTGCACTATCCTGAAGTCTATTAATTAGACAGACTTTCACTCTCTAAATAAGAATACTGAAAGTATATTAACTAATCAAGAAAATATTGGGGTTGGGAGCGGGGAACAGCAGTGGGGGTTTGTGACCAACTTGGGTACTGAATAGGTCTATTTGGATTTTGCTAAAATCAGCTTTCACTTTAAATTTTTTAGAGGCTGGGAAGACTATGAAAATGGCTTTGGAAATTTTGTCCAAAAAAATGGTGAATATTGGCTGGGTAATAAAAATCTTCACGTATTAACCATGCAAGGTAAGATTTGCCTAATGTCAAATTCATTTGGACTACAATAAAACAACACTAAAATGTTTTTCACTAAATCATAGGCAATAGAAATAATTCAGTAACTACCGTGATTTTTCAGATGACAATGATTCCTGTGGGGCAATAATCCCCTTTGCAAAATGTGACTGCTTAAAACTAAGAATCGAGGAAAAGAAACTAGACCTGGGTTGGGGGTGGGGAATTTCTCATATATGTATTTTCTATTTCTGGGAAAGAAATGTAATGTCATAGTCATTCTTTTTTTAATGCCCTGAGTGCCTCAAAATAAGTATGCTATACAGTTATCTATTGTCACAATAATACTGTGTAACAAGCCACTTCAAAAATTTAGCAGCTTAAAACCAGAACCATGTATTATGTCTCACAGATCTACAAGTTGGCTAGGTGGCTCTACTGATCTTAGCTGGGCTTGCTCATGGGTCTGTGATCAACCTCTGGTCAGCTGGAGGCTGGCTCTTCTAGGTTGGCCTCAGATGGAACAACTCAGCTCTGCTCCACATGGTCGTTCATCTTCCAGCGAGCTAGCCTATATTTGGACTTGTTGCACAGGCAGAATTCCGAGAGAGAGTGGAAGCACATAATTCTCTTGAGTCCTCAAGCTGGCACACAATGATTTTCACTGCTTTGTTTGGTGAAAGGACCAGCTCATATGTACAGTGAAAGAAAATCTACTTAATGAGAGACGTTACAAAGTGGAATTGCTAAGGGAAAGGTGAAAAATTGGGGGATTTGGGGCTGTTTTTGCCATTAAAACCATACTATACTAAATGTCCTTGTTTCCATCCCCCTTCCAATTTTATTTTGAAAATTTCAAAGATACAGCAAAACTGAAAGACGTTTCAACCTGCCACTTAAATTCTACAGTAACATTTTATGATGCTTGTTTTTATCCCGTATCTATCCATCTATCTGTCCATCGATTCATTTTATTTTTTTGACACTTTTCAAAGTAAATTGAAGACATCTGTAAAATTCCCCCTATATATTTTTGCCTGGATACCTTTAACTAGAGTTCAATATTTATCTAAAATATCATTAGTTTGATAACAATTTTCCACACTTCTGTTTCCTATGTTCTTTTGCTGCAATCCATTGTCTTCCATGCCTCATTTACAATCTGAGATTGTAGTCAGTTCCACTCAGGTCTGATTCTGAATGTTTTATAAAAGGCAATTGTATTGCTCAAGAAAGCATGCAAAATCACACTGGCAATGCATTAAATGTAAGAGCAAGGATGGTTTCATCCAAGTAAAGGGAAGTGGTTGGTATTTTTATATTCATAACAGTCAGTAGGATTATAATTACAGGGATTTTTGAGACTCCAGAATAATACTTTAGGATGGCTAATCCTAGAAACCTAATACTTTCTTTGTTTGTCCTTGTGTCCAATGCTCTCTAATTTTCAACATACTTATTATCCTACTTTTAAGTATTTTATGATAGATACGTAACATTTATCATAGCAGCTTCTGTTTTTTTCATTTGTTAATATGTATATGGTTTCTTACTGAAATTATGAAAATCTCAAAAAAGTCACCCCTGGCTCCTTCTAAATACTCAAAATTCTTACTTACTGTTTTTCAAATTATTATTAAATGCTTATTCACCCAGATGCACTTTGCCAACACATTTGCTTCCACTTCATGTTTTGATTAGTGTTCAGTCTGGCTACTCTCATGGCAGAAAAAAAATGTATTTATCAGTTCAAGGCTTTGCAACCATGTATGACATCATCCCAAGGAAAATCAGTGCCTTTGTCCCTGCATTCTTTAATTATGGGAATACTCAAGGTTAAGCAGTTGCCTCCAAAAATAGCGTTATCCCCATTGCAAAATTTTGACTGGAGGGGTTTGCAATAAGGTTCATTTAGAAATGGTCTGTAATTGTATTTTTATTTACTTTAATGACCAAAGAGATGGCTACCTGAAGAATTGAGACTGGTTTTTTATTTCTTCTATGATGCAAAGTAGTTTTTAGGAGAGTTAACAGTGCACATTACTGCTCCTCTCCACTTCATAGTCTTGGTTCATATACATTTTACTGCCTTTTGATCAGGTTAGAGGGGGCTCTTCCTTGGAACCCCATTCTAGAGAGCTCCATGGGATAAGGAATTTGTAAGGCCAAAGTGCAAGGCCAACAGACGCCCACATCCCTCCTAGACTCACTCCAGTAATGGAGAATCCAGCGTCCCAATCACCCATGAGCTTGTCTCCAGGATCCATTCATGCCTCTGTCCTGTGGGAAGGTGGGCTGCTGGTGTGTGTGCCCCTAAGCCTGAGGGGAGGTGAAGGAACAGCTTGTATTGTAGGTGTAAACAAAGCTTGGATGTTCAGTCTGGAAAGTCCACAAGTGTGGACAAGGTCCCTTGCTGTGTGTGATGGAGACAGTGCTGGGAAGAGAAGGGAGGCAGCCCACAGACCAGGCCTGAGTGGTGAGGCTCAGGGCCTCTCTCTCCTGGGCCTCCATGTTCCGGCCTGAAACCCTCAGGCCTCTAAGACTCTAAATTCAAACTTGGTCTTACAGGTCATTACGAAATTATATTTATCAAAGTAGGAGAATAGAACATACATTATTTAACATTTAGTTTGATTTATAACTTCCTATGTTCCAGACCGTAGTTGTGTTTCTGAAAAATAGTCTGTTATTTGCAAATGATGGGAGAACGAAGAAAAGATGATTACTTGAAGACACCAACTATTTAGTCATTATTTATGTTTAAGATCAACATTCTTACTGAAATTAAGAAAAAGAGGATAAACATTTACACTTCTTAAAACTGCTTATCTTTCACTGTTAGATTTCTAATTTATTAACTAAATGATAACATTTTCTGTTGTTCTTTGCCAAGTAAATTGCACTAGCTTTCACCTATGATAGATCTAGAAGAAATTTTCTACCTTTAACATTGTATCCTTAATTTTTTTCCAAGTAAAACACACAATAAAACGTTCGTGTTGTACATACAAGTCCGTGTTTAGTCTTTGAAAAACTGACTCATGGAAGAGGGAAATAGTCTAAGTAAAATAGAGCCATGAATTGTGGTTAAGTCTCAATAAATCAGTATCATCTCACACATTAAAAAAAATACCATTTCTTGTTATTTTCTTTTCCAGGAGATTACACTTTAAAAATAGACCTTGAAGATTTTGAAAAAAATAGTCGTTACGCCCAATATAAAAATTTCAAAGTTGGAGATGAAAAGGTACAAAATTTTCAATTAAGTACCACAAATTATGCTTAAAACATGCAAGATGATCCCTGAAGTCAGTGGAAACAAAAATATACAATAGAACCTATTCTTTTATTTACTAAATAAGCCCATTTTAAAAATAGTGATGACTGGTAGTAGAATTTGCCTCTGTTCCTTTAGGATTCCTATGAGTTGAATATCGGGGAATATTCTGGAACAGCTGGAGACGCGCTTGCCGTCAATTTTCATCCTGAGACGCAATGGTGGGGTAGTCACCAAAGCATGAAATTCAGCACATGGGACAGAGATAATGACAACTATGAAGGGAACTGTGCAGAAGAAGATCAGTCTGGCTGGTGGTTTAACAGGTTTGACATTTTATAAGCATAGCTGTAATGGCGTTGATGATATCTCTCTGGTGGGCATTAATTATAATACCTGTGTGAGGTAATGTTGATCTTCCTTGTCATACTGGTATTATTAAGTAATCAAATCATCTTTATTAGAATTCTTCAGTGATGAAGTATTTTGAGGATTTGTTCATTGTGTACATTTGTAAAGCTTGAAAGGTATGTGATGGAAATAAATCAAATTACTACTTTTACAAAGACTATGTGCAAACTGAATTATGGGTAAGTTATCATCATGAGTAGGCCACAGATTGCATAAAGAAATAGAGAGCATCTACATATAGAAAAAATATTTTCAGCATTCTAATACTCAAGTAGCTGTTCACCTTTTCCTATCATACAAAACGGTCATGTTATTGTCATAAATTTTCCTATATAATACTGCTTTTCAATTATTGTGACTTTCATTAAATCAATCCAAGTTCCTCCCAGGGCAGAAAAATTTCCTCTACAATATTCCTGAAGCCTAATTCCACCTTCTGATTGAATACTTCAGTGTTACTTTATCAACAAGCTCATTACATTGTTGACTGTACTTCTTTCTTTTATTAACCTGAAATTTGCCACCTGTACTTCACCAGTTTTTTCCCCAGTAGCTACAGGGTAATTTTAATTTCTTTTCAAGATAAGTTTTCGGGCATTGGATGAGAAGATATTTATTGTATTTCTCAATATTTTCTCTTCTCAAGGCCAGATATTCCTGATTCCTTTAAGTCATCTCCACCCAAGATGGCTTCCAGACAGCTCCCTTTGTCGTAATTGCAAGTTTAAAGTAGGAATGGAAGCTTCGTACAATCTTCTTTAAAAATAACCTAATGGGCCTGCTGTATCTGCAAAGCAGATATGCTCAAACTGTTAGGCAGTGCATGAGTTTTGAACATCTTTTCTCTTTAGAAGACAGGGGCCACCTCAAAATATCTGGACATGGAAACTTTCCATTACAGAATTGTCAGTAAGTGAATCTGAAATGCCAGGTTTTCTATGTAATCGAGAACTATCCAGTTAAATTCCACAATCCAAATGTTGATATTTATGTTATATAAGCACTTTTAAAACATTTAAGCGTCCTCTATCTTAGTAAGTGGAGGTATACCAGACACATGTTAATTTTCCCTAAAATCACGTGAGTTCTCTTTATGAACATCAGTTATTGTGAGGGGCTGAGTTAGAGTTGTATATTCTATGGAGATACAGCTAGCTGTAGGTAGTATCAAGTTGAATCTAAGTAGTTGTAAAAACAGTATTTTCTGTGGATTTTGCTTTTCTAAAAGTTAGAGTCCATTTAAGTTTTGGTCTTTTGTAAGGGAACTGGAGCACATACAACAGTGAGAGAGGACAGAGAAACTAAGTTATCTTTCCTATTTAGCAAATCAAAGGTAAATGACAGTCTTTTCTCCAGTGTTTTTTTTTGTTGTTGTTCTTTTAGAAACCATCTTTGTCACCTTCTCTTTCTCCTCATTTTTCTTCCCCTGTCCTTCTAAGTTAGTAGTATGTAAAAATGATCAGCATTATGTAAAACTTCCTATAATTCACAAAGTCGCAAGCATCCCTTATTGTTTGATTTCGAACAGAATTCCATATGCAGAAATAACAATCATATCAGTTAATATTACCATGAGATCAAAACTTTTCAGTTGATTGGCTTGTATCATGCCTGAATGACAACTGGCACACACAGTAACCTGGGAAAGTAAATGATTTACTTGACTTTAAAGATAGGGGTTCAGGGAAGACAAAGGCAGTTCAGTAGCTGGAGCCCCTCAGGGAGACAGCATTATCTTTGGAGTCAAAGGAGACGATGATAAGGCTGTGCAGGTGGAAAATCAGAAAAGCTGGAGAAAAAGTCACTTGTTCCAGAAGCTTGGTGTAGCTTCTACCATGCTTGCTACTACTGTAGGTTAACTTTATCATCCTTTCTTCTTATTATTTTTTTCTGCCCCATAGTTTTTCTAATTTACATGAAATGTTGGCACTTCATAATTATCACCCACCTACACGGTGTTCTTTCTCCACGTAGCAACCCAGTCACTGGATGTTGGTTGGTATCTTCTCTGCTTTGCTGGTGTAGCATAACATCTCATGTGGGTGCTCACAGCTACTGCTTTGCCAAGGGAGCCCCAACCATCTCCCCATCTGGTTCCAAGTCCAGGCTGTTCTAGAAACTGAAAGACGCTGGAAAATTAGTCTCAAAATAGCTAAGGTTTCCTCTGTTGACCATAATCATTTCCTAATGAAGACTCAAATCACAGACCAAATAAAAAAGTGTATGTAGTAGATGTCTCTAGGAAGACAGAGACACACCAAGATATATATCCTGAAGGCTCAATTTAGAGTATTTTCTTTTTTGATGTTCCTTTCCATGCAGTTTTAAAAACACAGTAGTACACTCTTCACACTTGCAGATTTAGTATACATGGTTTCGATAGTCACCTCTGTTTAAATTAGGAGGATGGTCAGCGGGAGTTAATCTCTAAGCTGGTAGGCGATCCAACCCAGCCGCTCCTCACTGATGGGTAAATTATATGGTGTCTTGATTCAATAATGTGGGTGCCTTCCATAGATTTTTTTTAGAACTATCCTTTGTGAGTGTTTCCCTTACATTCTATTGCCTGACATCTTTTCATTGGTTATATCATAAAGAAATATGTAACAATTCATTTCATAATAGTACACAGAAAATTATCACGTACTCTTAATTGATCCATATCAGGGACAAATTTCACATATTTTAAAGGAGGAAGGGAGACATTTTAAAATTTATGATAACCTAACCAACTTATCTAGATTGGAGCAATATGTATATTAGAGTAAAAAATTAACTTAGCAACTCAGACAAGTGATTATTGGTTGATGTCTGGTAAAACTTTAAATGGTAGGTTTAAGCTTTGTTTTACTACCCTTGAGGTTAAAATAATTCACATGCTAGCGATTTTAAAAAGGGGAGGAAGAAAGTTTGAATTATGAAACCTAAGTTTTGGCAGCAGATGGATGAAAGTGTAAGTGCAAATTATCCAGGAAATCTGGCAGTAGAGCACTGTGCTTTGTTAACCCAAACCATTCTTGCTAAGGCTGAGGGTTACAAGGTTATATTTTTGTTTGCTTGGTTTTATTGTTTGTTTGTTTGTTTTAGGGCTATTAAGAACGGAGATGCTTCTTTATTAATACACTACAAGGGTCTTGCCTTGTATTCTTGAATCTGTTATGGCACTAAAATCCACTAGTTTAAAAAAGCCCATTTTTTGTAGAAATATCTTGGCTTCTGAAAACTGATCAATATTTTCTTGTCTGAAAATGGCAGAATTCATAGTTAAAATGTTTTTGATCATTTGCTAGTAAAATAAAAGGGTATGAGAAGGATATTTTTCTAGTCTGATCGTTCCGTGTTTATTTTTTCCTCCCACTAGGTGTCACTCTGCAAACCTGAATGGTTTATACTACCCAGGCCCCTACCGTGCTGAAACCGACAACGGGGTTGTCTGGCACACTTGGCATGGATGGTGGTATTCTTTGAAATCCGTGGTTATGAAAATTAGGCCAAATGATTTTATTCCAAATATTGTTTAATTGTCGCCTGTGGGCTTTCATTTCTGTAATTCATCTTGGTTTAAAAGGATGTGAAAAATAGCAATTCTGAACATACAGATATACAATGGTGATAATTGTGATGTGTGCTACTTTTCATTCTTAACTTGCTTGTATTACTGCAGATTCAGTACAGCAATTATGTGATATTCACCAAATAAATGTATATTATGTTAATATTGATTGCATTCCTGTGTACAGAGGGCTATGATGAGAGCTTATATTAAATAAAAGATTAAAAGCATAGAACATATGCCACAACTTGGGATATGACACAAGCATAAATGCACAACAAATTAAGTATGAATGCAGTTGGAAAAAAAAACACCTGAAAAAAAAATCCAGCAAATAATGGATTGCCAAATCAATTGCATGGACAATAAAAATTGTGAGTAGGGATTTGAACTCAGGTCTCTGATTACAGAGCTGGAATTCTTATAAACACAACCTGGGATCTTAATCACTCACTATAAAGTACCATCTCATATTTTTAGGATGTTTATCCAGGTTATACTCTCCTTTCAGAAGCCTCACTTATACCAGTTCTATGAGGTATTATTATCCCCATTTAACAGAGCTGAGAATTTATGGATCTGAGATTTTGTGACTGCTCAAAGTTGCAAAGCTAATAAATACGGGAGCAAGGACTCAAATCCAAGTCTTCTGATGCTAAATGAAATGTTTTGCTACCATGCTACAAGTTACTCTGCATAGAACTTGGATAGGTGAAGTGGAGAGAGAACCTTTCAAGAGAGAGTAAAAGCATGACTAATGGCAAGATATTACCCCAAAACATTTGAGTATCAAAAAGTATCAGGCACAGAGGCCACAGTTGAAGCCCACATGAAACTCAGGGTCTTTTTACATAAAGACATACACTAATCATGTAATCACAAAAATAGAAATAATTTTAAAAGCTGATAAGTATGAAGGAAAAATATGTACCTGGGGACTGTATAGCAGAGGACCTGACCTGGCTTGCGGGGAGAGGATCAGAAAAATTTCCTGGAAGAAACTTTTTGAGCTGAGATCTTTTAATTAGGTGTATGTGGGAAATCATTGCAGGCAAAAAGTACACAAAGCATGAAAGTGAATGGAAACAAAAAAAGTTTGAGAACCAATATCACTTAGTGATCCTATGTCCTAAACCACTTATGTCCTAAACCAGGATTCTGCCACTTAATAGCTGGGTGACCTTGAGTAGGCTACTTAACTTCTCTGAACCTCAGCTATCTCATCTGTAAGATGAAGATTATAATATAGTACCTGCCTCATAGGGTTAAGTGAGAATTACACAAGTAAAGTACTTAGAATAACGCCCTGCACAAAGTTAGCAGTCAGTAAGAACTAGTAGCTGTGATTATTAGCGAAGCAGGCATTAAGTGACAATAATAATAGATGTCTTGAAATAATGGGTCCATAAAGATGTTAGTTAGGATTAGTTGTACTTTATCCTCTAACCAGTGTTTTCTGAAGTGGTGCTTCTCCACCTTTAATATCATACAAGTCACCTGGGGATCTTGTTAAACTGTAGACTATGATTCTGGGCTGGGTGGCCCTAAGATTCTGGTTTTTTAACAAGT
The DNA here is from genome assembly GCF_004115265.2 of Rhinolophus ferrumequinum. Lineage (NCBI taxonomy): Eukaryota > Metazoa > Chordata > Mammalia > Chiroptera > Rhinolophidae > Rhinolophus > Rhinolophus ferrumequinum. The sequence goes on along the minus strand of NC_046287.1, from coordinate 73,006,640 downwards.
TTCCAGATGCTGCAGATGTTGCCGCTGTAGGAATCACACTTTGAAAAGCAAGGATGTGGGATAGTACTAGTTAACACAGGAAGAAAAGGGCTCCTCAAACAAATGAGTTTAGGAGATGATATAGTGAACAAAATTCCATGGATTTCTTTTCTTATTTCTCAGTTCCTTTAATATTCTAATGTGCATTCTGAACTTCCAAGAGGGACATATAGTATGTTGAATTTTTATATCTAGTTAGAAGTGTATTCAGCTGCAAGGTCACCTGATTTTGGAAATCCAAACAAATAGGGATTTGTTCATCTTACGTAACAAGAACTCGGGAGATAGAAGGTCGCTGGCCCAGGCTCAGTGCACTGCAGTGCGGAAGCTGATATGTCTGCAATTCACTTTGTCCTTCCTTCAAAATGACAAGCTATCTACTGCAGTTCCTGCTTCCAGTCCACGTTTAAAAGCATGAAGAAGAGTGAAGTGTCAACAGACTTCCGTTTCTGCCTTATTGGCAAGAATTATGTCATCTGGTCACTCCATCTGGAAGTAAGATCATGAAAGAGAATATTTAGTCTTACAGTCTCTAGAATGTGCAAGGCAAGAGAAGTGTTTGCCATGGTTCCTGAACATTTGTTACTTAGTGCAGTCTTGTGGATATAGTGTTCCACAGGTCACACTTTGGGAAGGTATAAATAACGGGGCACCAGTGACAATTTTAAATATAGGTACGAGTATTATTTGCTCAAGTACTAGCCTGAAGAACTCATAAAATTAGGAAATCAAAAGAAGAAAAGCTTTTAAAGGTGAAAAAAATGTGATTCCACACAAAAGTAGGAGGAGAGCTAAATAAGTATAGTATTACATAAATCTCAGTGTAATAGTTTTTCAATGCAGAAGGAATTATTAAAAAAAAACACAAAAATCTTTAATGCCATAAAAAGATGGAAGAGAAAGCGTTCTAATGAAAGACCATTGGATTTAATGATAATCTTATTTGTGTCCTTACGTCCATTTCCTGGACTAGTGGGGAGAACAGTCAGAGGCCAGGAAATAAAAAGCAGACAGATTAGATAGTTCACTTAAGGAGTTTAGGTGTGAAAGAGGGAAATAATTGCTTTATGTGAAGCCAAAATATCAGGAAGATCCCAATCTTAAATAAATTCCTCTGAAATTTCCTCATTAGAGAGTTACTTATGAGACTTTATCATTTTTTAAATTGCAAATACACTTTTAACTTATATAAGCTGATTACACATTAGAACCAACACATTCATGAATGGTTTTTTTTTTGTTTGTTGTTTGTTTAATAGAGCGAGGTATAGAAAAAATGTAAGAATTCTGATTGTCTGACATGGACAGAAGGTGTTTCCACGGAGAGACAAAAAGTATTTTTAAGAAAAGGGGAGGCGTTCCTGAAAATACAAACTTCACAAATTTGTCCAAGAGGTACAGCTTCAGAAAGGCTGTGAATCATGAAATCAATAAATATCCATACAGTTCATCATCTATTGTTTGACCAACACAAAATTAGGGAGAAAGGCAAGTCAACATACTATTATTACCCATGGTTACAGTCACTCTGTTTGGGGTTTAAATTTTATCCTTGCCATTTTTTAGGTGACAAATTTTTTAGGTGAACAGATGAGAACGTTCTGGGGTAAACGTTCTCATCTCAAAAATAGGAATAATAACACAGCTATCCCACAGTAGTGTCATGAGGATTAAATGAGAAAATATGGTGTTTGGCCCATACTAAATGCTCCATAAATATTTACTGTGGTGATGATGAGGAGGAGAAGGAGGAGGAAGATAAAAAAGGAATGTGGTAACAATGAATTGTAGTGCTGTGTGACCTTCGCCAAGAGTTGAAGGTGAAAAGAGAGATATTCAGAGGTTTTCCAGACAAGGAAGCATATAAAATGAATTATGACTCTTGGTAAATTATATCTTCTTTAAGAGCTCAGCAGTTCAGGTTCTTAATATTAGTGAAATTTAAACTACTCAAAAATTAGTAGTTAAAATCTGGTTTAGAGATTACCAGTGGTCCAATGGTCTCTAAATTCGGCTCAGGGGAGGCTTCCATTCTGACAGCATGCCTTAGGGTCTGGGGGGACAGAGGCCCAGAGAGCAGTTTCCAGGCTCTCGGCCTCACGTGGAAAGGTGCTGGCTGAGGTAGTAGATGGCCATCAGCTGTAATCAGATGTCCATCTGCGGTGGCTGGGTGGCCATCAGTGTTACCGGTTAACCCTTAGCCACTAATATAACTGCTGTGGCTATGCTAGGGGGTTGGTTGGTTGGTAGAGAAGAGGACAGTGGATTACACCTGGCAAGTGTGGTTAGCAAGCGGATTACATTGTGGATCATGTGGATCCTACTTCCTGTCTCTCGCCTGGCCGCCAGCGAGACTGGGGTGCAGGAAGACCCCTTGTTGGGGTACTGACGGATGTTTGCTTTGTTTCTCGACCAGCCGCCATGTAGAATATAGTAGTATGACTCCCCTATCTGTGGCTCCATTGGTGTTCCTTTTTGGCCTGACCATGTCCTGAGTTCTTATGTGGGGAGCGGGAGCTGAGACCCTGCATGACACGGTCACTTCTGGGAACAGGAAGATCTTCCCCTTTCTCCTTTCATTCCACATAGGTCAGTTTTTATTCACTTTCTGTATTTAGATTCCACATAAAACTCTGTGATTTTGTTTGTTTGTTTGTTTGTTTGTTTCTTTGGGGGGAAAAAAAAGGAAGCTTTTCTTCTCTAAAAGAAGGTTTAGACCTCTCCCTTCATTTTATAGATCAAGAAATTTTCTGCATTTTCCAAATCACAGGTATTTCTAGGGAAGGACTTACTCCCTTGACTCCAATGAATTAATAAGCATCATAAACCCAAGACTGTACCCTGTGTCCTAATGAATGTCGCCACTTCATTTAGAATACTGCCTTAAAGTGTATACACCAGTAAAACTATGCTTCGTGGTGGGCAAGTCCAAGACAAGCTACAGCCTTTCAAAGAAGATAAAAGAGGGAATTAAGTATTCAGTCATAACAAGCCGACTTCTTCTCAGGGAGCAAATGACACAGGGTATTGTTTCTTAACTCGTGGGGTGTTGGCACTATTTGCAGTCTCTTGGCCTTTCTAATTATAGATGTGCTGTGTAACATTGCCTCCACCTGCACCTATAACAATAACAATATTCAGCACTTAACATTATCAAAGACCTTTCTAGCTTGAACTAATTAATTCATACAATTCCAACCATCTGGGACAGATAGTATTATTATCCAGGTTTTATAGACGGAGAAAACTTCAAAAGAGTTTTCTCCAAGGTCATATAGCACTGGAAGGAGGCCAAGAGTATATCTTAGACGTACTAGATTTTTAAGTTCATAAGAAGATGACAACCTTACACAGTTTTGATTTAGAGGTCATTTGATTTTTTTTTCTTCAGGGTGCTAAACAGATACCCCTTTGTTGGATAGAGCTGACGTTTTGGTTTCTGCTGTGGCTTCTCTCCCAGAAGGAATGATTATACCCTCTGGAATTATCACGCATGCCATAATTCTTTGGAATACCAGGTAGTTTAGGAGCTCTTAAAAGTGACTAACATATGCCAGCTGTTTCATCTCTTTTATTCTCCTCCTTTAGTACACCTACAGTGTCTCTTTTCAGTTGAATGATATTAGAACACAGGGCTCTTGAAATGTAAAATGAAACCTCAGAAAAGTCAGTTAGTTATAAAGGCTTCTCTGTCCCTTTCTAGTGACCAACTAACTAAGATTCTTAGGAATCACATATGCCTCAAAGAAGGGCCTGTAGAGATAATACCAGCTTTTCACCATTAGTTTTTTTTTTTTTTTTAAAGATTAAAAATAGCCCATGTTCCCCTAGTTACGAGAAAGTTAAATTTGAAACAACACTAAGTAGCTCATTGGTGGAAAATCACCATTCCCCCTGCAACTTTTGTCCCATTCTAATAGTTGTGATTTGAAAGAGCATTATGTCCTTGTGTATTTACTCATGCTGATGAGGCAGAAAATCGTATACTTTTTTTTTTAAATGATATCTATCTAAAAGTCAAAAGCTGATAGACTTTTATATACACAATAATTATGCAAAATAAAGCAATGTCAAATTAAAATACAATCTTAACAAGAATTCCATGTTGACCCAGACACCAGTGGGACCAGAGAAAGCATAATTCTGAAAATTTTCAGAATATGTAAGGAATTTGGGGACTATGATTAAGAAGAACTTTTTCTAAATAGGGATCTTTTGAAACCTAGGTTCAGAGATCATCTGCATATAGTTTGTATGTGAGTCAGCATGTAGTAGAATGTGTAACTCGGAGGAGCTCGGAGTTTGGAAGGAGAACATGTTTTCCTCTCAAGGCTGTTTTTAATATCAAGTTGTAAACCTGGGCCACTTAAACTTTAACAAGTTCCATAAATACATATGATTCACCCCAAAGTTTAAAGATCCTTGGTGTCATTCCTTAACAGTCATCTCATTCAGGGAAGTTGAGCAGTTTGACATATTCGTTCAAGGACAATCTTCCAGGATAAACCTAAATGTGACAAAAGCCTATGTGGTAAGTTTAGATCCATATTCTCACACAGTTTTCTGAAACAGAGCAAGAAAAAAGCAATCCAGTGATGATTACAGCATGCAGATGCCTCTCAGGTGTGCCCGCCCAAATTCTTCAGGGGATCAAATGCCTGAGCCAGGATGCTTAGACAGCTTGTGATCTCGCCACACTCATTCCTTCAGTCAGCAAGCCTGGATCAGAATACCTGCCAAGGGGGCATGAATGCCAGCTGTCCTTCTCCTTGTTTCATAATTTAGTAAAAGACTGGTTTCTGGAGCTCACGATCACTTTAGATTTTCAAAGGACAATATTAATCAGAGCTGAAGTTAGGGTGACTAACTCTCTTCATACCATCTTCACCATCATCCAAAACTTCCTGAAAGAGTCTATTTAGAGATTAAAACTTTTCCATGCTGGCAGCAGGCCCAGAGCAAAAAAAAAAAAAAAAAAAAAAAAAAAAAGCTGTGTAATAACGTGTAGGGCAGTCTACTTGGCCATTTTCAGTTACTCCTTTTTTCCTATAAGCATAAATAAAACCGGCCAAAACAGTCTTCCACTCTAATCTTCAAAAAAGAATATTTTCTGTGCTAGAGAGTGCTTTAAAATATAAACATTTAAATATTTTAAAATAAATATTTGTGTATTTTACCTGAAAAATATTTTGTTCAAGTTTCCTAAAGTGGGAAAGAAAAAAAAGCACGAGAAGCCTTCTGCATTAGGAGGGGATTTTGTGGTTGATGGAAAAATGTTCCAGCAGTGGTAGGATACGAAGACACTCTTGTTAGCTTTTCCTAGCACTGGTGTTGATGAGTTTAGCAGGAAAGTGGGTACCAGACCTGAGGTCCTTCCTGAGTGGCTGTGACCTGGCTTCTGCCATCTCGGTGAGAAACGATGACCACTGTTGGCAGAATTGGCTGCAGTTTAGGCCTCGTCTGTCTCCCTGTCTGCACAGTGTGGTTCTGACAGAGAAACTGCTTTGTCTTGTTGCTCACAGGCAGCTTTGTGTGCCTGCTCCTGCTGCTTCCCAGGTGGGAGTGTGGTGTGGATTCGTAACAGAGCTCTGCTTACCCTGCAAAGTCACAGAGGCAAAGGACGCCACCCACAGACAACTTCCTTCACGGATCAAATCCTAGGTGAATCCAGGCTTTTTCCTCTTCCCTCTTTAGTCATTCCTCCCTGAGGTGCCAGCCCATTGAACTTTCTAGACATTGGCCCGAGGCCTTCATGCCTCACCACTGCTTGGCATTCTCTGCCTCCGTCTGCTCAGGGTCTTCTTGACTTTCAAAACTCCATGTCTGGGCCTGGGGACAAGTTCAGTCCCTGAGAACTGATTGTCAGGGACTTAGTCCCTCAGATAGAGTCTCTCTTGTACCGTCTCAGGTGTTGATTCACCAACGCCTAGAATGTCTTCCTTTTCTTCTCAGGTAATGGAAATGCCCTTCAGTAATCAAGCAATAAGCTCTATTTATTTTGATTCTAACTTTACTGATGGGAATTTCTGGACAGAAATGAAAGGAGCTGTGACTGGATGCACCCTGTAAACCACATCAAAGACATGTACCCTATTTTTTCAGTGTTTCAAATCTCCTCAGTACCACAGGACCTCATTGTCAGGAGAACTTGTTTCAACATTTTTTTAAAATTTATTCTGACTTGAAAGTATTGCTAAGCTGGAAGTTGAATATCAAGATTGCAACATCCAGTAGAATTTGGAATTTGAGGTCTTAAGGTAGCTGTTCCTGTGTTCAATATAGCAGCTGTTACCAAAGAATGTTTGTTAACAAAAAGCAATTAAGAATGGATACACGGTACAAATAAAAACACAGACATGGAACCATAATTTTCTAGGTCCCTAGTGTTTAAGGTCAGATTTGTTGCAATCTCCTGAAAGCCATGCTTATTCTCTAAGTTTTCTTGGTCCAGACTGTGGGAGGATGTAACTGCCAAAGCAGCAGAATTCACTGAAAGATTCCAGCATCAGGTTTCTTTGGAACAGGTTTCTACATGGCTTCAGTCTTCTAAAGCTGATTACTTTGCCATGCTGGGTGCTAAATCTGCACAGTAATCCAGACTGTCACATATTATTTCCAATAGTTGTACAGTTGGAGGCATACATAGGGTATATGTTTGACTAAGCTATTGGATTTTATAATCCCTTTTCCTGATGTTCATAAGACTCAAGTTATACAACTCTTCAGCTAAATGGTTTGGCATAAGCAGACCTCTAGGAAAGGAGATGGGCTTATGAATTTCTGTGGGCCTCTTCTATCAAAATTTTCATGTGACATTATGGTACAGTGATTTTTTTTAACTAGTTACAAATATAGTGCTTTAAAAAGCACTATAAAGGAATTAATTCAACATTATTTGACAACCATATTTTGAGTAACAGATAAGTTATTCCACTAAAATAAAATAATGAAAAACACCTATGCAGAGTTCATTGTCAAATGTAAGAGCAGAATAAAATAATTTGAATAAATTAAAATTAAAACAATCAAATAATTAGAATACCTTTACACGTTGTCGTACAATAGGACTCTGTACAAAATGCTATGGAAGTTCCAAAGAATGAGCTATTAATAGATCTGAATTGGGATAGTCATTTGGTCAGAATTAATACAATACTATTCACAAAGATGATGTAGCTACCAAAAACAAGCTAATATGATCTTGAAGTTTATTAATGCAAGCATAGTATCTAGAATCTAGAATGATATAGGTAGTAACAACTTTGGACTTATCTAACTATATATGGAATATTGGGTTCAATGTCAGACCAAAATGAAAAGGATATTAATAAAGCATAAGCTCATTCAGAAGAGACCATCCACAATCACAAAGATGAGTCTTCTTTAGCTCACATGGGATAGCCAGAGAGAACTCCAGGAGAAACATGCTAGTAATCAGCAAATATCTGAAGGGTCTTTATGGAAGGATATATTTATTCCACAAGACCTTAAGAATAACTTAATGAATCAATTAAAAAACATGATGGATGGAAACTGCATGTATGCTACTTTTGACTAAAAGTAGAAAGAACTTCCCGAGAATCACAGCTACGTACCTGAAAGATAAAGGAAGCTGCCTCTTGAGTCCCTGAGATGATTATCATGAGGTTTAGTTAATTGAAGCTGGACTTTTTGTAGAGAATATTGCAAAAATACACTGGGAAGTTAAACTAAGTGATCTTTTTGGTCTTACACTTTATGATTTGGAGTTGTGGCTTTAGTATTACACATTATTTCCAAAACACAACAAAGTAGATGAGTAGTTTTTTAATCTGTGCCTTTTGATTGTCTTATGACCAACCAAAGCATGACAATTGTGGGTAATAAATGAATCACTTAGCGAGTGACAGAATTAACATATTTTACCAAGGTCTTGGTAGTCAATAAAGGTCATTCTCTATCATGCAGAGACTCTTATGATTCAAAATTGTTGGCAAAAATGTACACCAAGAAACAAACAATGACGTCAGCATGTTGATGTAGAGGGAAGGAAATGCAAGAGAATACAATGCTCAGTCCTTTCTCTGGATCCTAGGTATTTCTCTCCCCCTGATTTGGTACAGTTAGGACCGAGAGAAACAGCGACAGGAAGAGGCAAATTGTGGGGTGAAAGGTACAAGAGAATCCCTCAGGAAGAACGGGAATACAGCTGACACTTAAAGTGGTGTTTACCAAGTGCCAGATGCTATTCTTGGTCCTCATCACTGCTTATTCATCAATCCTCCCAACAATGCTACCAGCTAGGTTTTATTATAATTGTCCCCTTTCGGTGAATGAAGAAACATAGGCACAGAGAAGTTATGTAATAATGCCCAAGATCACATTGCCAGGATGTAATGAGTTGGCATTTGAATCTAAGTATCCTGGCGCTAGAATTCACACATTTCACACCTGTGTAAAGTGTCTCTAAACTCAGGAGAAAGAAGTAAGGGAAAGTATAAAGAAAACCAAGGTTACAACTCGCTGAAGGCTCAGATGATGGTTAGCATTTTTTTAGCAATAAAGTATTTTTTAATTAAAAAGTTAAAAGAAAACCACTGAGGAAAAATGAGCTAGCAATTGCAGTTTCTCTAAATTCCACTTTAAAAAAGAAAGGTAAATAACTGTTAAACACAAATGTTTTATTTGAAGTCGGGGTAAATGGAAAGATGTTCTTAATACAATTCTAATTCTCTGTTAGAATAACTTTGACAAATTCACTTTTGGATGTCATTTAGCCACTTGGTATTTGTGCCTCACGAATCTGACCTCACAGCCCAAAGATAAAAGCCTTAAAAAATTCTTTTGCAACCATCTACAAGGACAAAGGTAAGGAAGCACCTCTTTCAATCATTGTCTCTGTATTGAAGTCCACACTCAGTATGAATGAGGATTCAGGCACTCTCGGTCTCAGAGCACTTAGAAAAGATTATGTTTTTCACACGGCTGGCGGCATTGAGCTGGAGGAATAGTCACAATGTCTAAATGATGTTCCACCAAATAAGCATCCAAGGTCATACAATGCTCAGTCCTTCCTCTGGATCCTAGGTATTTCTCTCCCCCTGAGTTGGTACAGTCTGTGTTGAGTGGGGGAAGAGCTCACAAGTATTCTTTACTATTTCTAATGTGCTGGCCTTGCAGAACCTCTCAGCCATGCTGCCATGCAGAAATTCCAGCTTGTCCCTTTCACCTACCGGGCAGGATGTATCCTTGCACCTGAGGGTAGGAGCTAACTGTATTCTGCCTTTACCAGTTGTGTTTAGTATGTTCCAGGTTAGTTTTACAAAATGCAGCACATAATACACCAACATGTTGTTAACCTTCACAGAGACATCCAAAAAAATTTTATTCTGGTGGATGTGACCTTTCAAACAATTTCTTAAAGTTTGTTCATTGAAATCCTCTGGACTGTACCTTAATAAAACCTCACCTAAAACCACTGCAACAATAGGCACATGAAAGTCCAAAGTAAAAGTCTAATTGCTGCCTGCTAATTCAAGTCCTAATGCTCAAATCTGTGTTACATTATGAATGAAGGGGGCTGAGAGTGGTTGGGCGGGGAGCAGTAGAGAACTGGCCCCCAGGGACCTCCAGGACACATCTAAAGGCATCTGCGGGCCTTAGCCATGTGTCATTTATTTATACAACTTGTGTTTTAGAATGTGGAAAACCATAAAATCTGACAGAAAACCCCTAATAAGCGTCAAAGCCAAGAATTTGTGGTCAGTAGGGGCGCCGTAGGGGAGAAGGAGGGAATGGTTCCACTCCCTTCTCCTCCAGAGTCTGACTCACACATTTAAAGAGTTAGAGGCAAGCATTACTCAACAGAAAGCATATTCACTGTGTATTAGTTATTCAATATTCTCCCCCAAATGTTCCACTGATGCATTGCACATAATGCCATGGTAAAGTGTAATTTTACCATGTCAATTCCATATTTAGCAGTCACCTGTGGATCCTCCTGACTCGGTTAATATTCAATAATTTTTCAGTCTTTTCAGCTTTCCCCAGAAATTATTTAGCAGGGAAATATAGAATTCATAATATTAATGAGAGAGATTGGCTTTTTCTTTCTTATTGAGGTGTAGCATATATACATTAAAAAGCATAAGTCTTAACTGTACAGCTTGATGGATTTTCATACGTATTCACCTGTATAACAACCACCTAAATCAAAATATAGACCCTCCAACATTCAAGCACAATCACTATTCTCACTTCTATCACCATAGATTTTCCTGTTCTTGAATTTCATATATATGTAATTTTTATATATGCATATATGTGTGTGTGTGTATGTGTGTGTGTCTGTGTGTGTGTAAACATACACATACATATACATAGAGAAAACAGTAAAGTAGATACTTTTGTGCCTGGCTTCTTTTACTAAACATTTTGTCAGAGAGATTCACCCATTATGTTTCAGGCAATGGTAGTTCATTCCTTTTTAGTATATTCCTATTGTGTGAGAATATCACAACTTATTTATTTTACTGTTGAACATTTTGGGGTGCTTTCAGTTTGGGTTTATCATGAATTTAGCTGCTATAAATATTCCTGGGACATTGTTGAGTATGCCTTTTTGGGGACAAACACATTAATTTTTCTGATGTATGTACCTGATTCACAGGGTAGGCTTGTTTCTCTTTAGTAATTTTGCCAAGCAGCTTTTCAAAGTGGTATTCCAATTTAAATCTCCATAAGCAATGTATGAGAGTTCTATCTAGTTGCTCTACATCATCCCCAATGGTTGGCATTGTTAGATGTTTTGTTTTGTTTGTTTTCACATGTAGCCATTCTGAGGGGTATGTAGGTTATCCGTGTGGTTTTACAGCTGTTTTCCTGATGACTAAGAGGCTGATCGCCTTTTCATATACCTATGCCATTATGATCAGTTGGATATCATTTTTTAGGTAGTACCTATTCAAGTCGTTTTCCCATTTTTCAATTCAGATGCTTATCTTTTTCCTAAGGATTTCTTTATATATTCTAGATATAAGATTTTTTGCTATATATAAGTTCTGAAAATATTTTCTCCCAGTCTGTGACTTGCCTCGTAGTGGTATTTTTTTGATGAATAGTTCTTAATTTTAATGAGACATAATTATCACTCTTGTTTCTGTCATTAGTGTTTTTTTGTGTTTTTTAAGAACTCTTAGTCTATGCCCAGAAAAGGATGAATTTCTGATAAAGTACAAGATTATGAAGGCTCATCCTATCATTCTGAATTTATAGTGTTTGATAGATTGGTTAGTGGTTGTATTCCAAAATAACAATTTCTCTGGCGACATAAATGAGCTAATGAAGTACTTCCTTCAGCGTTTGTCTGACATTCTTGATAATTATTCCATATCTATACTTGGTGAATACTCCTATTTGGATGAAAACGTTTCTTCCTCCTTATGTATTAGTTGCGTAATAAAATGTAAAAAATCTACTAGGAACTAGAGAAGAGTATAATAACCAATGAATATTCACTAGATGTTGTCTGGGTTTAACAGTCTTCTATGCCCTGGTCTTCAGATACATACTAACTACATTGTGCACACACACACACACACACACACACACAAACACGCAGTCACATATGTATATGTGTTTTCCATGCATTTATAAGAACTTATAAAGAACATATCTGGACAACATATTAAAATAATAAAAGAACAGAAGGTAATTATATGTCCTGCTGTCACGTCCCACGCGACAAGAGTTGTGGGGAGCCAGGAGAGCGGCGCAGAGTTAAGGAAAGACAGTAGTCAATAATAGATTATAAGCAGATCCAAGGGACCCCCAGTCTCAAGGACTGGATGCCCCGAATCAGGCCTATGCTTTAGCTTTTTTTAATTAGGTGGGGAAGTAAAGGAGATAAAGCTTGTCAATCTCAAGATCTGTGAATCCCACACATCATAATAGGAAAGTGATTCAAGCCAATCACCCTTGCCTGCAGGCAGCTGGGCCAATAAGTCTCAGGATGTGTGTACTTCCCCAAGGGACAAAACTTATATGTATATGAATAGATGGAGAGCACATCCTTGAATCACTTCCCTTGCAGGTTGTGGGAAGGAATGCAGCCACAGAGGCAGAGGCTTTCCTTAGCCAGGGGAAGGTGGGGGGCTGTGCTCACCTCTATGAATCCCGTGGGTTCTCCTGTTGATCCCCACTCGACCGCGCCTGGCTTGAGTTGTCCCCCCCACCCAACCCCCCGTGGGGAATCTTACTCGTCATTGACTCTCCAGCCATCTTTTGGGGACCAAACAGGGAGACAGGAGGTGCAAACACAAAGGTGAAGCAAAGTCCCTGAAAGGATCCGTCTCACAGACTCTCGTTTCTTTAGGAGCAGGTACAAGGAGACAGACGGGTAGGCTGCTGCATGGCCACATCCTACTAAGGGTAGGTAAGAAAGATTTATCTTCACCTCCAACTGCCAGTATAACATGGCAATTACCAGAAAAGCACAGGTATTCAAATCCTGACTCTATTGCTTACTGACTGAGTAACGTGGAAAAGCTTCTTAATCTCGCTAGGCTTCTGTTTACTCATCTGGAAATGGGAATGATAATAGTACATATCTTATAGGGTTGTTGTGGAAAATAAATGAATGAATGCATATAAAGTATTAGTAAGTGTTCAATGTCTAGTACATAGTAAGTGTTCAGTATGTATTAAATGTAATTTTTACCATCGCGGACCAACAAACTTGGGGTATTTATAATTTTAGATGAAAAAACAGTATGAGAGAAGTTAAGCTTATATGACATTAGCTGTAACTGTTTCTTTAAATCCACATCTGTATTTCATGGGCTTTCGGTCTACCATGAAAAAACTGTAAATTATTCACTGAGCATGACAGATCTAAATTTGGGTAGACATTAATGAGTAATAAATACAAGGGACGCTAAAACTTGTCATAAAACTCCTTGAGTTATACTTCCTATGTAACTTAGTGTGAGGACAAACATTTAAATCCATCAACAAAAAGGGACTCTTCATTTGTTTAAATTAGACCCAAAGCTTCTTGATAGCAGAGCAGGCTCTTAGATGTCATGTACTATTCTTAACACATAGCTGAGTGCTTGGCACGGTGTTGATATATGGATCACTGAGAAGACCTTAGGAAAGCGATTTGCCTAGAAAGGTTATCTGCAGGTTCTGTTACATTTTAAACCTATAAGATTTTGCTTATGTTTTCCATAGTCTAACTCATCATACATTTTTATTTCTGCTTTGGGTGTGAAGAGAAGTTTTACAGTACCGGTGATTCATTATGTAACGGCGAGGACCATGGTTCTCAAAATATGGTCCCCAACCCAGCAGCAGCATCGCCTAGGAAGTCGTTTGGCCCCATGCCAGGTCTTGTGAATCAGAAACTCTTCAGGGTAAGACCAAACTGTATTTCCAACAAGCCCTGGGTGATTCTGATACATGCGAAAGTTTGGGATGAATGTGCTGGAGAAGGATTACTATCTTATCCTCCTGACAACATGACATAAATTGCTTACTTATTAACACAATCAACATCAACTCTCCAGAAACCATGTCAAAGATAACCTTTTTTTTTTTTTGCCATCATTTGATTTGTTTGTCTGCTTATTGGACTACATAACTAACATGAATCAAATTAAAGAAAAATACAAAAGGGCATACAAAGAAATTTCTCCCCTTTACTCCTGTGTCCTAGAGGCAAACCATAATTAACAGTTTGTTTTATATCCTTCCAGATTTATTTTGTACATACACTAGCAAATAGGTGTCTTCTTCTTCACCTTTTCTACACAAGTGTAGCACGCTCTACACACTATTAATATGCAGCCATTATAATAGTATTCAAATGTACATGGTTTCAACATTAAGTTTTATGGTTTTTCTTATGTTTTGCAAAAAAAGGTATGCTTTATAGAAACTTCTTAAAATAGGGATTTCTTTTGCATTTACATGCTTCCATTAAATACATTCTAATGCTTTATACTAACAATGTCTTTTAACTTGATTTTCATATATCCCATTTAAATCATCAAATATATAGAATTATCATTATCACCAGGTGCTGTTTCCCTTACGTCATGCCCCAAAATCTCAGCTTTCTACAGATGTCAAGATCTCATCACATAGAACTGATTTTATTTTTAGATTAATATTTGAACCATGTGTTATTCATTCAATAATTCTGGAATTTATTCCAAATTATGTAGGAGTCCACTTGCTTTTAGCCTCCTATCAAGAGTTAGATTGAAACTCCTTTTTGAATTTACTTCTATTCTGTTCTCACACATCTGGCATAGTGCCAATTCATTTTTTAATAAAAAAATGTAGCCATATTGTCCTTTATTCTTTTAGCAATATTATGATTCTGACATTTGATCTCTGCAAGCAATTATCTGGTTTCTTCAATTCTCCTTTCAATATTCTTTAAAGGAGCTGAAACATTTAAAATAGCCCTTTGGTCTATGCCAAAACGTTCCCAGCTGTCTCAAAATATGAATCAAATTATACAAAGGGGCTTATCTTAAAAAAAATAAAGTCCACAGGAGTGATTTTAAATCCCTTAACTTAGAATTCAAGGCCTGCAATATTTGCTTTTTTCAGAAATCTCTCTCATAATTGAGCTTTCAGCTCAATAAAGATTATGTTATTTTTAGTTTCCTGTATCTTCGTGCTGTATTTCTCTTTCCATGACTTCATGAAGGCCATTCCCCATGCTAGCCTGTCACCGGGTTTGTGACCCATATGTCAAGTTTCCACCATGCAGCTGAGATGCTCCTGATCTCTTAATAAAACTACTTTTTATTTGTAAGTGCACATACTTTATCTTACTGGGTTTTAAAACCACCCTCTGAGATAAAAGGTGTGACTATTGTTACCCCATGTTACAAATGTGGAAATTGAGGCTTAGCGGCCTTAATTCTTCTGAACTCTTCTGTATTGACAAGCTGCTTTACTCATTTGGTACTCACTCTATACTACCTCATAACATCTTTTTACGTGTGTGTGACTTGTCATCACAGTTCAATCTCCTTAAGGGCACAGAGTTTATCTGATTGTTCTTTGTGTTCTCCCCCCAACCCCCCAACCCGTGGCTTGAACAGGAAAGGAACTCAGTAAATATTAGTTGTTAGACTTGTTAGAATGAAAGAATCTAACTAAAACTTTGAGCAAAAAGGGAGCCATATAGATCACTTAATGAATATTTGTGTTTCTCAAAAGGTTGAGGTTTGTATAGCCATGGGGATAATTTGTACAATGCTATTCATTTTTACTAGAAGATTTGAGGAAAAATTACTTTCATTTTAAGTAAATGCTGATATATAATGGTATGGAATGTAAAATTTAAACAAGTTTTAAGATGAAACAAGTTTTTAAGATGAAACATGAAACTTCAAAGAAATTCCAGAGAAATGTCAGAATGGTAATTGGCTGCTTCAGGCTACCCCAGACTTCTGGGGGTAAAAGTTCTTTTTCTCCTCTGCAGTTGGTGTTATTTCTATTGAAAAGTTGAGAAGCATGAAGTGCAACACTAATCGAGGCCTGGAAAGGTTAAGTAATGTGCCCCAAATCACGTTATTTCAGCCAATATTGACTCAGCATCTGCTACTAACTGTACGAACACCAGCGCTAAAATGACCTGGAAAATAGACAAGGACACTGACCTTAAAAAGTCTGAATGCAAGTCAGGGTGAGGGGAGAGAGTCATTAAATTCAATGTGTGTAACCCATAGAAACCAGCCACTCTCTTGGTTTGCACAGCAGAACATATTAAATGAAAGCAACTCGAACTTTTATTATCGCCTCTCCAAAAATACCCAAGGGGAGTCTGTTCTTACTGCACCACAAAAGATCTTGAACATCGTTTCCTGTTCCTTACGTTCTCAATGTGGCTCTCAGCAGCTAGTCACTGACAAAAATGGATTTTCCCCAAGATCTTCCTGCCCCGCATCCTGAAGAGCTCCTAGCAATTTGGATTCCCATCCTCTCCTTTTTCATTCTGTCCATCTGTTTTATCCTCAATATAATAAATAAAGTTAGCTTCTGGCAAGTGATTTCTTTAGTGGTTGTGGTGATGGAAAAAATGTCATTTTTTCTTCTTTTTTCCGTCATTTTTTTTTTCTCTTTTATTCACACAGTATGGTAAATGTAAATGTGCAGAGTACCTGACCTAGCCTGGGAGATTAGGGCAGACTTCTCTAAGAAGGGGATCTATTAAGCTGAGCTCAGACTCTTAAATAAGCAATGATCAAGGAAAGGGATAAGAACATTCTAGGCTTAGGGATCATAATCAATGAGATCTCAGGTAGGAAGAAGCGTGGAAATGATAAACGGCCATTGTAGCTAGAACACAAGGTAAGAGGGTAAGGGGAAAAAGCTTGATAGGGAGGCAGGGGTCCAATTATGCAGGGCCATATGGACCATGTTTAAGATTTGATCTCCTTCTCAGGGAGCATTGAGAATTATCAAAAGGAAGCTGAGCAGTGGTGGGATCAGATTTGCATTCTGAAGCAAAGAACTTGTAGGGACTAAGAAATTTGGGGAATTTAAGGAGAACATCTGAGTAGACTTCTGTTGAATTGAGATAATGCCAGAGGAGAAGGAAAGAAAAATGAAAATCCAGAAGCTCTTTGGGAAGAAATGTCAGGACTTAGTGCACGATTGCATATGGCTGCTAAGGAGATTCTCGTCAAGGACAACTCCCAAGCTTCCATCTTGAGCAACTGGATAGGTGGTAATAATGATAGACTTGGACACAGGGAATTCTAAAAGACCGGATTTTGTGGAGTAATTTTGAAGGTCAAATGGCTTAAAAATGAGACAGAAAAAAAAATAGTGATTTTATTCTAGCAGGTCATGAATCTTCAAAATTATTTATGTATTCTTGTTTGAATTATTTCCTTTTATCCTTTTATCTCATCAATAACCACTTAAGTACATACAAAGCACTTTGAGTTTACTTGGATTTTTTTTCATTGATTTCACAGAATTACATGTATATAGTATCATTTAGCTTAGTAAAATTGGTAAGAAGCAGGTTTCCTTTTGGATTTCATCATTGGTGATGATCATTTTGATCATATGGTTAGGGTGATGTATAGAAGCTTTCTCTACTGTCAAGTTCCTATTTTTTCCCCCTCTTAAATGAAGGATATTGTGGGGAGAAACTGTAAATATCCTTTCCTCATGAAACTTCCAGTCATTGCATGACGTATTTCTAATTCCATTCCCTCAATATTTATTAGTTGGCACTGTAGACAGCATTCTCCTTTCATTTATACCAAGATGGACTCATCAATTCTAACTTTATTTAATAGGTTATAATCCATTACTATCACTATATTAATGCTCCGTTTGTCCCAGTTTTGGTGAGTCAGAGCCACTTAATGCCAACTTCTATATCTTTTGATTTGTGCTCATCATATTTTAAGCATATCCTTACAGCTCCAATAAGATGTTCCTGACTCATCTTACACTTCTCTTGCCCCAGTTTTAGAATCAGCGTTTCTCTAAGGAATTCAGGTTCCATTTAATGGAGAAAAGGTATTTAGAAACAATGATCTGGATAACAAGTGTGCTCTGTGCTAGGGGCACTTCTAAGGCCTTTGAGAGGACAAATCTAGGAAATCATACACAAACTAAACATACTTAACACATAAAACATACAAATATACACACATCTAGATTTATTTCCATATCTATAACTATCACTGCCTGTATCTATATCTTAGCCAGTTTGGGCTGCAATGATAAATCACCACCTTGCACTGGGTGGCTCAAATAGCAAACCTTTATTTCTTACTGCTCTGGAGGCTGGGAATCTAAGATCATGGTGCCAGCATTGTCAGGTTCTTGGTGAGTATCCTCTTTTAGGTTTACAGACAGCCATCTTCTTGTGGTGACCTCACACGGTGGAAAGAGGGCTAGCTAGCTCTCTGGCCTCTGCTTACGAAGGCACTAATCCCATTCATGACAGCTTCACCCTCATGACCTAATCACATCCCAAAAGCCCCACCTCCAAATACCATCACATTGGGATTAGGGTTTTCTTATATGAATTTGGAGAGGGGTGGCACAAACATTCCATCTGTTACCATCTATAAATCTACATCTAGATATTAAAAGCCATGTGTTAATATTTATACCTTCAATTCCAAGCCATTCCCACAGGATACAGTTTATTCTTCCCCCTTTCAATATTTCTAACTCCCTTCACCAATAATGAAAAACCTGGCTTTCATTAGCCTCAATATATTTATACATTTGCTCAAGTCTAGAATGCACAGAGAGTTGTCTTGGAATTGCTAACCCACTGAGAAAAGAAAACCTACTAGAGTTAAATATTTGTTTTGGGTTCTTTTGTCTTTAGGGTAAAATTTAAATACCATGAAATGCACAAATCTTAAATATATTGTCTTAGGGTTGCTATAAAAAGGACCATAGCCTGAGTGACTTATAAACACCAAACTTATTTCTTATACTTTGGAGACTAGAAATCTAAGATCATTGAGTGCTTGCATGGTCAGGTATGGTAAGAGCCCTCCTTTAGCTTGCAGATGGTTGACTTCTCATTGTATAACACGGCAGAAAGAGGGTGAGAGAGCTCTCCGGGGTCTCTTTTATAAGGGCATTAATTCCATTCATGAGAGTTCTACTCTCATGACCTAATCACTTCCCAAATGCTCCATCTCCTAATAATATCACCTTGGGGGTTAGAATTTCAACATGTGAATTTGGGGGGAACACACACATTCTGTCCATAACATATACAGTTTGATAAGTTTTGACAAATGCATACTTCCATATAACCCACACCTCTATCAAAATTTAGCACATTTCCTTCACTCTATAAAGTTCCTTATGCCTCTTCCCATTTTCACTGCACCAGAGACAAATGGTCTTCTAGTTTTTCTTCATCTTTGATTTATTTTTTACACCAAAGATTTTCAGCATAGATTTTTTTCACCTAGTCAAGAAATTCATATAAGTGGAATCACATAGTGTGTATTCTTTGTGCCTAGCTTCTTTCTTTCACACAGCATAATTTCTGAGATTCATTTATGGTTTTGGGTGTATTAGTAGTTCTTTCCTTCTGGATAGTTTTCCATTATTTGAATATACAACAGTTTGCTTATCCATTCACCTGTTAATGAGCATTTGGGTTGTTTTCAGTTTTTGGTGGCTATGAAAATTCTTGTTCATGCCTTTTCTGGATGTATGTTTTCATTCCTCTTTGGTAAGTATTTAGGAATATAATCTCTGAGTCATAGGATAGTTTGTATGTTTAACTTTATAGTAAGTCATCAAATCTTTTCTGAAAATGGCTGTACCATTTTAGATCTTATTAGCAATATGTGGGAATTCTATTTCCTGCACATCTTGGCCAATATTTTGTACTTTCAGTATTTTTAATTTTAGCCATTGTAACTGGATATGAAGTAGTATCTCACAGCTTTCATTTACATTTCCCTGATTACTAATAATATTGAGCACTTCATTTTGTGCTTATTGGACATTAATAAAGCTTTCTTTGTCGTGTGTCTCATAAAATTTTTTTATCCACTTTTTTTCTTGGATTGCTGTCTTTTTATTATTGAGTTGTAGCAACTATTTTTTTATTCTGGATACAAGTCCTTGGTCAGATATGTATTTTACATACATCTTGCAATCTGTCACTTCTTTTAATTTTCTTGTGCTTTTTAATGAGTTTTTAATTTTGAGGAAATTTAATTTAACAATTTTTTTTATTTTATGTTTTTTTCTTTTCCTGTCTTATATAAGAAATCTTTGCCTTTCCCCAGGTTTTAACGATATATTTATGTTTTCCCTTTAGAATCTTTATAGTTTTATCCTTTACATTTATGTCTATGATTTATCTTGAATTAATGAGGTACAGGTTACAATTTTTTTGTTTCCATGCAGATATTCAATTTTCCAGCATAATTTATTGCAGATTTTCCTTTCTTCACTGAATCGCTTTGATACCTTTGTCCAAAATGAAATCACCGTATAGGTATTGGACTATTTCTGCTCTGTATTCTGTTCCATTGATCTATGAGTTTATTGCTAACATTACACTTTTTGATTGCCATAACTTTATATTAAGTTTTGAAATTAAGCAGTATAAATTCTCCAGTTTTATCCTTTTATTTCATTATGCTCTAGCTATTCTAGACTCTTTGTATTTCCAAATGTTCTCACGTTTAGAACATTTTCACTTTTACAAAGATATTTGCTGGGATTATGGTTAGAATTACATTAGATCTTTAGATCAGTTTGGGAAAAATTGGCATTTTCACAATATTGAGTCTTCCAAAACATGAATATATTGTACCTCTATAGTTATTTAGGTGTTATGTAATTGCTCTTAACAGTATTTATCATTTTTAGCATTGAGATTTTGCATGTATTTTGTTAAATTTGTACCTAAGTATTTTATGTTTTTAATACTATTGTTAATAGATACATTCTTATTTATTTATTTATTTATTTATTTATTTATTTATTTACTTATTTGGGAATGTTGGGGAACAGTGTGTTTCTCCAAGGCCCATCAGCTCCAAGTTGTTATCCTTCAATCTAGTGGTTGGGGGTGCAGCTCAGCTTCAAGTCCAGTCACCGTTTTCAATCTTTAGTTGCAGGGGGCACAGCCCACCATCCCATGTTGGAACTGAACCAGCAACCTTGTTGTTGAGAGCTCGCACTTTAACCAACTGAACCATCCAGCTGCCCCAATAGATTTATTCTTTAATTTGATTCTCAGGCTTGTTTACTGTGAGTATGTGGAAAACAAATGGTTCTTGATATTGACTTTATATCCTGAAATCTTGCTAAAATACATATTAGTTCCAGTAACTTTTTGAAGATTTCTTAAGATGTTTCATACAAACAATTATATTACCAGCAAATAGGAATCATTTTCCTTCTTCTAATTGTTTTATCTTTTGTTCAAACTGGTCAGACTACCAATAGAATAGAGACAAAGGGGGAGTGGACATTTTTGCCTTGTCTCCAACCTTAGGGGAAAAGCAATCTTTCACAGGTGAAGGGGTACAAAATGTGCCACTTTGGCACGAGGATTATTTTGAGCTGAAGGCAATCGAGAATCAACAAATGCAGGAAAAGTCCTCATCCCTCCCCTTATCTGCCTAAAAGCAGGGCATTCCTTTCCCTTTGTGAAGGTGTCATTGGCAGAAATGACACCTCTCGTCTCTCCCTGCGTATTGTACCAGGAAGAGGAGAGCAACCTGTAACACCAGAGATGGAGGGCCAGCACAAAGATGAGGCTGCATAAACAAACCTTACTAAAATAATCCTTATCTCACATTAGTTTCTCCCATATATTTCCTGGTTACTTTCCCACAATTTATCCCAGAAGCCCAAACTCCCTTTCCTAGAAGTCTAGTCACTTCTTCACAATGTATCGCCCTTTGTTAAGATGGTATATACGCACCCAAGTCTAAACACTCCTTTGGATCATCACTTTTCTGTGATGTTCCCATGCACACAAAAATATTAACATCAATAACACGGGTGTTCTTTTCTCCTGTTAATCTGTCTTTTGTCAGTTTAATTTGCAGTCCCCAGACACTAGCCACTGAACCTAAGAGGGTAAAGAAAGTTTATTTTCCTCCCCTACACCATCAAGTATGATGTTAGCTAAAGTGTTTTCATATATACACTTTATCAGGTTGAGGAAGTTCCCTTTTATTCCTAGTGTGTTGAGGGTTTTCTCATGAGTGCATCTATTTTATCATGTACCCCAAATTCTGTCCTTTTACTCTTTGAGCCATTAAGACTGTATTTTTCTGCCTGTGTTTTAGCTGTTCTTCATCACAGGGCAGTATCTTCAATTAAAAAGTCATATATAGTTCTCTTCTTACAAGACTTGACTCTCCTCTAGTTTCTGCCTGCTTTTGGTCACTCTGCAATGCCTTCCAATAGACATTACTTATATTTTGTTCATAGAGTATAATTGTTTTCTGCAGAAGGTCTAGTCTGATGCAAACTGCTTTGCCATTACCAAAATCAAAAATACAGATGACCACTTTAAAAAATAATCTTTTATGTTCAGTGCATTTGATAAAGTCCTGAACAACATGGCTTGTTTCAGTGCTCATAGATAACTAGATTCCTAATCACCGGCACATGTCCGGAGCAGCAAAGGCGGAGGGCTTAGAACCTAGAACCTCAGATAACTGCACTTGAAATGATTTAGCTTCAAGTTCTTTGATGAATACTACTATGGTGACAGTTCCTGAATGACTGGTTTAGTAAAATGTACAGTAAGGACAATGCTCGTCATTAAAATAATTTATTGAAATTCTTAAAGGAATTGTGGTGATAGAGGAAAATGAAGGATATTTCACAGGTTACTTGCAATTTCGGATCACAACCAGAGTAGAAAATGGGTATATGGAGCCTAAATAATAAAATAATCCATTAACAGGATAAAGAAAAGGAAGAAAATGCTTTACATGAAATCCAAATAATTATTATATCTATTAGTTCATTTAGGACAAGAACTACATTTCATCCTTTGCTTTATACTTTGTACAGTGGATTTTTTAGAGTAGTAGCCACAAAAGATAAAGCACATAGAGAACATAGTATCTATTTAATAAACATTTTTGGATTAGCTATAATAAAAAGAAAGTGACACATACACCTTAAACTTATACAATGGTATATGTTCATTATCTCTCAATAAAGCTGGAAAACAAAGAAAGTTACTATTACATGTATCTATGTATTTTTTTCCATGATAATAATTGGCCTCTCTTAAATATTTACCACATCAAATATGTAATTAACGTATTTGAGATTGTAGAGGGCACTATTTCATATAAATCTACTTTATGGAAGAAAATACATATACATTCAAGCCAAATGGATGAACCTGGATACATCTGTGAAAACTGTCCTGTAAAAAGGTACTGAGGCTGCTTGGGAGGATTGTATAAATCACAAGCTCAGGTCTAAACCAGTTGTAAGTAAATCTTGATAAAGGACCTTCTCGGCTAAATAAAACTATTTAGTTCATTCCCAAAGAAGGCAAAAATATACCTGAACCCTAAGCTTCAGGCCTCCCTGAAGGCTCCATTCTTCATTGGTTGCATAACTTCTTTTTAAAACAATCATGTCTGGTAAAAGCATGCAATATAGTCCTGTTTCCTATTTTAATATTCTTGTAAATAGATAGAGTTCAGTTACAGTTCAGTATAATTTGAGGTCTTCATTAATAATGAGAGTGTAGACTAGATGAAAAAAATAAGGATCTAACATTCTATGTTTGAACTAAGAAGAAAAATATAGTTGCCAGTCATGTGGTAAACCTAAGTATCATTCAAAACCAATCAACCTACTGAAAGCTTTTCCCAAGGACAACCCAGGAATCAATATAAAACAGTAAAGTGACTGCTTTGTTTGCCTTCCAAAAAGCACTGTAGAAAATGAATATTTAATGATAGACAAACCAATATGCTGAATGTAAGGAATAATAGCTTGGGAAAGCAGATAGAAGGATTTTGTTACATTGAAGGATCAAGTGAATTACAATTAGTCTAATGATGAAACCTTTTAAGTCTTTGCTTTATGGCTGTTGTCCTGAAATACTAGCCATGGGTTTATTATAAATCCTATTTTCATGGTCCACAGAGCTTCAGCACATGCATGCAGATAATATGTACTCATAATTATCCACAATGGGTCCATGAACCTGAGATTGAGTTTAACTTTATTTCTTTTCCTTGGTTTATCATTTTTACCTGGGGTACAAAACAGAAGACATGTCAACAGTATATGATGTTTTTAAAAAGCGGTTTCAAAGAGCTCCCAGTTTCCAGTTCACCTTGGTCTCTGAATAAAAGATAAGGAATAATTCAATCAAGCAGCAACAAAGAAATCTGACAGGTCAGGCTTACCTGGGGACAGTCAACCTACACAAGGTTTGGAATCAATCGAATTGGGAAAATTTCCCCATTTAAAAGCAGTAGATTTCCCTCTTATCCACCCCCGCCCATCTAGCAACCCTCAGTTTTTCCTCTATGTCTCCAAAACTGTTTCTGATTAGTTCATTGACTTATTCTTTTCTTTAGATTCCACATATAAGTGAGATCATATGGTATATGTCTTTCTCTGTCTGACTTATTTCACTTAACATAATGTTCTCTAGGTCCATCCATGTAGGTGAGGGGATTAGAAAATAGTCGGTAACCACAAGATTGCCACGGGGTTTTGAAAATTAATTTGGGGAATGTAATCAATAATGTTGTAAAGATTTTGTAGGGTATCCGATGGACACGTGTCCCATTAGGGAGACCACCTCAGGGATGCTGTAGATGCCTGATCACTGCACTGTACACCTAAGCTGAAGCTGAACAATAATGAATGTCAACTATAATTATATATATATATATATACACACACACATATATATACTATGTATATATATGTATATATATGTATGTATATACTTACAAGAAGCGGAATACAGCATTAGGAGTGGAGACAGTGGAAATGTGATGGCTCTGTGCGATGTCAGAGGGATGGTGGATGGGGGGAGGGGGGTCCACAGTGTGAGGGATATAAATGATAAACGTCTAAGTATTACTTTGTCTTGTGCACCTGAAACTAATAAAAAAAAAAAGCAGTGGATTTCTTAGTCCATTTTCTGAGCATTGAAATGGCCAGTCCTTTTATCCTTTTGTTCCATATTTCATGAGACTTTTTTGAGGAGTTCTAACCTTTTTCTGAGAGGGCACTGCTTGATTTTCTCAAAGCCTTGGGATTTGGGGGGCCAGTGGGTATATATGTGAGCAATTTGTTGAATCAGGGGATGAAGAGGGAGATGATTCTGTGTGCGCGCGCGCGTGTGTGTGTGTGTGTGTGTGTGTGTGTGTGTCTGTAGTGGAGAGGTGGCTGTGGAAAAGACTCTCTTTTGAATACCAGAATATCTTTACTATCTCATTATTATATTGATCTCCCTAAATAAACTTTTTACGGATATGGTTCTTCTTTCTCCTTTCAAATTCTGTATTCAATAATTCATTGTTTTGACTTCTTGGAATGCTCTTGAGATTTTCAGTTCCTACTTTTCTTTTTTCACTCTAGAGGAATGAATGGGGATATTAACAAGAGATGTAAGTCCCAGAATTTGGGGGGAAGTTAAAGCAAGCAACTAAGAGAATCGTCTAAGTTATTCTTAAGACTGTCACTTTGGAACAGTTAAGCTAAACAATGTAACCTGGAGTAATTTATTTGACTATTCTCAATTTATTCATCCATAAAATGGAGCTTAAAAATAGTGTCCAGTACATAGGATTGTTGCAAAGATCAAATAAAATTAATATATGTACAAACACAAACAGAACAATGCCTGGCACATAGCAAATGTTCTATAAATGTTGTACATCATTATTGTAATTGTTTGCATTTTCTTTAAAAAAAAAAAGGTAAAGGAATTTAATGAACAGTGTCACGTCCTTTCTATTAATCAAAATCCTTTTCTGATCTGGATCAGATATTTCTATATAATTTTGCAATATTATCATGGGTTTGAATTGTTTTATTTTACTTTAGCTCATAGAAACACATCCACGTATTACATCCTCCACTTGTCATTTTAATTTGTATATGGTAATATACCATGGTTTACTGAACATTTAAATATTTTGGGGCATTTGAACTGATGCAAATTTTCCCCATTATAGGTAATACTACACTGCAAATTACTACATAAGTTAGTTTCCTTCCTCAGACAGAGGAAATGGGTGATGGGTCACAGAGCATGTTATAGATTACCCTCCAGAAAAATATAACCATTTATATTTCTACCATTAATGTATAAAGTATATCTTCTCTCTCTCCCCAAAGACTTAAGATTCAGTTTTACAATTTTTAAAATTTCTTCCAATTTAATATGTCTCTAAGGAAGATGTTAAGTTTGTTGGGTTTGCCATTTTCTTTTTCATTTTTAATACAACTGTGATTTTTTTTAAAAGAAAAACATGATATAGTCTATATTTTCTCGATCCCACACTTTGGGACCATTCATCAAGTAGCACGTGGTTATTGACTTACATAATCATTTATTTCCTCATATATTTTGGGGGAAACTCTATTATCAGGTTATGTTTGTAACACATCTAGTCTATATTAGAAATTTTCCTTTTACATTTTGTTGCATGAAAATAAAAAGATTAAAAGTATATCCAATTAATCTACCTTATTCTTGGTAACAACCTTCATTTCTCCAGTGATTGTTCTCTCCACATATGGGATAAATAAGGTACTCTTCAGTTTATTTTTAAATGCTTTTCCTTTTTTATATCGTTGGAATTTATTGCAGTGTTCGGGCCTCATGTGTTTATCTATCTAAGTTTATTCTTTCTAATTTGTTAGCTAACTATTTGGAACAGTGTATGAAGCAGTTATCCTTGACCTATGTCTGTTTTGTCTCTATTATAGATCAGGTTCATATTTCAAACTATGATGACTTAACATTGCATGATTTTGATTGTTGTTGCAGTATATTCATGTTTCCAAATCTGTTAGGCTGAATCTACTCGTATTACCTTTGAAAAGATTTGATATTATTATCCATTTATTTTTCACTAATAGTTCTCTCAGGAATGTTAGTTGTGCTGCAATAAATCTAGATGTTAGAATGCAAAATACTGATGTCTATTTAATCTCTCTAAAAACATAGCACAGTTCTTTAGTTATGGTTTTAATTTTATTTTTCCATTAGGATTTAATCATTAAAAAAAAGCTGTTTCAAATTAAATTTATGCATTGTATTTAATGCATTTGTTCATATGGTGATTTCTGATTTCTTGCTGTGTATAATAACTGTTTTTGTTTGATTCTGTTGAAATTTTAAATATGCAAATTTAGATTTATTTTCATTCCCTATTTAGTGACAGTGGTAACAGGAGTACCTCCTTATGTTTCTGGTTTTTTTACGTAAATTGATTCAAATGCGACCTGACTAGTGTTTCTTTGTTAAGAGATCTTTAAAAAAAAACACTGTAAAATTACTCTGGTCCTTTTCATTTAAAAATGACCTTTACTTTTATAGTTGTGTATTATATTTTGAGCTATACATCTGGGGTAGGAGCACAAAAGTAAATCTAAAACAAAATATGAAGAATTATAAAGACACAGTTGTTTGGTGCTTGGAAGTCAGACTGACCTGGGTTTCCATCCTAATCCTGTTATTCATTAGCTCTGTGACACTAGGCATATTTATAACCAGATTGCATTTCAATTTTATCATTTATAAAATGAGTATATGAATACTTACATAATAAGGTTGTCATGAGTAATTAACAATTAACCTATATCAAGTGTAAAATGCCTACAAAAGTGCATGGTATATAATCAAGGTTTGGTATTGTTGTTTTTATCATCATCATAATTAATCTGAATAATGCAGAATTTTAACCAAGGAATTCTTGAATCCACGCTACCTATGAAGCTACTGTTTACTGCTGTTTAAATTAATAACTTCTCAGGAGTCTGTTTCTATACCATCTGAATTCTCTGCTTTCATAGTAGTATCTTTATTATCAAATACACTCCTTTTACATTTTAGTAAATATATGTTTTCTATGCTTTTTATTTTTACCTGTATCATTCTTTGCATTTTAATGATTTTTCATAATCTTACTTCAAGGATCTAACCGAACAACAAAGTTTTGACAAAAGCAAGAGAACTTAACAGGGTTCTCTAATGCTGCAGGAACTATCTCCACTCAGGTGCACTGTAATCAATTCCTGTTCCTTCACAGGAATTCAATTTCTTACAATCCCAAGTGAAGTGAGCATAGGGCTTACAAACGCCTGGATCTAAATTCTACTTCAGAAGGTTGTGGTGATGATTAGATTAAATTGAATCAAATAATGTACGTGGAAACTACCACCAACATATTTGACACACACACACACACACACACACACACACACAGACACATACACATGGAAAAAGAAAAGAAAAAATATATATCTGGCACATATTACACTACAAATAAAAGCTGGTTGCCTTCCGCTATTTTCCCTTTTTTCTCTTTGGCACCCTTTTAGCGTCCACCGGGGGCCTCCGCCAACTTATCTGAGCATTTCATTCTCTGTTCTGTCAAGAAGTGCCCACTATACAGGGTCTGTGGCTACTAAGAGCTTCCATTTGATTGTCACATGTGTCTGGAAGATGGGAGGTCATCCATTTTTGAATTTTTCCAATCCCCACATAAAATCAGAGGGCCACGGAAAGCAAAATCAAAACCCATGGACAACATCTATAACAAAACATATATCTGCATGAACCCCAAAATACGAGTAATTAAGGAAAACTACAAGAGCTGGGTTCTATCAGCAGCACATAGTAGAAAGCAGAGGGAAGCAGTGAGGCATTGATAGGTCTGAGAATCTCAAAATAGCCAACAAGTGCTCACTGGAAAGCTCGAGGTTCAACCTGAGAATGACAGCTGAAACTGGAAAAAGTTTGGACACTCCAATGGCTGGGAGTAAAAAGTATCTGGAGGGATACAGGAATGTTTAAAACTAACCAGCCAAATTTCCACTCCAGGACCAGCACTGCACAGAGGACGAATTTCTGGGAACATAATGCTAATTGAGTAGAACAGAGACAATGGACACAAAGGAAAGAGAGGGTCCACATAAAAGTGAGGAAGAAAAGAGCCAAAAGATCTCAGAAAGTAAGCTGCTATATTTTTAAACACTACACAAAAACAATAAAAAGAGCAATAGAGCTGTGAAATTAGAAAAGCTTTTACAAATCCTGCCCCTTTCCAAAAATTCAGGAAAACTATTTCACATAAAAAATGAACAAAAAATTATCGAGGTTAGATCCCATAGAAAATTACTATACGGAAAAAGAGAACAAGAAACTTAATAACAACTCTACAATGACAAAAATGTCAGAAAGGCACACCCACAAAACAGGTGAAGATCATTACCTACTATTTCAATATGAGCTAAAAGACATTAAAGAAATCACACAAGAATAAAACCAAAGCAATGGACAAAATCATTACAAAAATAAACAAACAAAAAAACAACACATAATCAAGGACTTTTTTTTGAAATTAAAAAATCTATATATTTGAAGCTACATATGAAAAGTTATACCACATACCTGTGGTCTAATTGATCCAGAACTAGCAACATAAATATATGCTATGGTATAAGTACTAGATTTTAAAGAAAATAATTATTTGGGGGCATCTAGGCAAAAAAGTCCACTTATAGAAGAAAAAAATCAGACTTGTCATTAAACTTTTGACAGCAATGACTTAGAACAAAATGGAATAACATTTAATATATTCAAAGAAATAAAATGTGAATTGAAGGCTTTCAAAGATAAAGTCTGCATATAAAATGTTATTACTGCAAAAATTCAAGGAGTACGAGTTGTTCCCATGAGCTCTTCCTGAGGAATCCTCTTGATAACAAGCTTAGACAGTCACAATGATGAGAGAGATTGACATGAGGCTTGGGGGTAAGCATTAAACAGATATACCCGCACATATAGGTATACATGCACATATATACATATGTGTGTCTGATGCTCAATAAGACTAATAAGGATATGTGAGAGTACAATCTGTAATGGCAATACACTTGACAGTATAGATAACATACAACTTAAAAACATGGAAAGATAATGGGGGAAGCAAATACAAAACATTTTCAGTTGTTTTCAGTCATCTTGCTGGAGTTAGTATTAATGGTATGATATTCTGGGACCATTGAGTGGGTATACTGTGTGATTAAACAAATAATCAGGCGATATGCTAATTCAATCATCTCTTTTGTCCTTGTAAACCAAGATTCTCAGTGTGAAAAAAATTCATTTATTAGAGAAGAAAAATTTAACCAAGTAATTTTAAAGACCTAATTGACTTTCTTGAATGATTCATGAATCAGGCAGCATCCCATAGTAAATAGAAAGATGCTCTGAGGTACAAAATGGAACGCGTTTGTAGGTAGAAATGGGGGCAGAACACAAAAATTTAAAAAGTGGATTATTTCAGGCAAGGTCACCTTCCCTTGGGGAAAGATACGAGGTCTTATCAGGCAGATTACCTCACTAGTGCTGATCAAGAAATTCCAGATTGGTTTAAAATTCCACTCCTGGGAGAGGCTGAAACTGCTAGGCGGTTAGGTTAGGTATTGAGTTGTGGTGGGCTTAGCATGAGTGACTCCATTTTGGACCTGTTGTCTCTTTTTCACACAACGATATCTTTCTGGATGCAAAGTTTGATCTTGTTAAATTAATATTTAAAGGATGGCTTCTAGGTACATGCATTTTAATGAAAGCCTGTTGAAGGATGCCAAACTTTTAAACTAGGTAGCTCTAGGTATTTACACTAATAATGGTATTTATTTTTGCCCTTTAACTTCACCAATGAAAAATTTCTTCTTCAATAAATACCATTAAGAGAAATGGGACCAGAAAGTATCTGGTGGGATATGGGAAGAAAATATGAGAACTTTTTTCTAGCTATCTGTTTATCTATTTTTAAATCTTACCCTTTTCTATTTTGATATATGGTTTATTGTGTACATAATATGTCAGTACTCTAGTGCTTAATTTATAAATAAAGAAATAGTGGACATGCATACTCAATTTGTTTTATAGATAGGGAAGTAGAAGCAAAATGGATTAGAGCCTATTAGTCTACTCATTTGAATAGTTCAGGCGTGAACCAAAAGGCTGAACTGGGGAGGGATGGCAGGCATTGGTAGACTGGAGGGAATGATGTTTTCGGGAAGACAAGTTTTTCTGTAGCCTCAAGTTCATAGGCCAATGGGAAGAGAAATGAGTGATATCAGTAATTCCAAACATGGGCTCATACACAAATCATAAATACATAAGTAATATATTTTATGCTCACAACCCCATGATATATAAAGAACTAATTTTATAAAAGAGAAACGGAGATTCAGAGAGGTCAAATCAATTAAAACAAATCTCAGTGTCAAAACTAAATCTTCTAACTTCAATTTGTGTCCTCATTTTTGGAGTGATAATGATATTTTTGGTGTTCGTAGTAGATTTATTTCCCTGTTTAAGGTATGCAGACAATAAAGTTTTCCCCCTGGGTGAAACAACAAATAACAATTAGCTGTGGGTTTTTAGAGCAGATAATTGGATTGTAAATTATTGGGGATTAACTATAATTTTGTAGGTATTCAAGAAACTATCAGAAATATACTTATCCAAAATAGATAACTATTTGGTGGTGTTAAATTACTGTCCTGGATTAGCAACCTGACTTCTCAGTGTTCCAGACACGCAAAGGTAAGATTGTCTTACTTTCTGGTAACTAATCAGGCACTGACTTGCAATGTTGGCACGCTGCAATGTGATTTAGGCAAATATAGTGTTAGTCCTACTCGCTACATGGAGAAAATAATGACGATAATATTTTCAATGGCTTTGAATTGCCAGCCTATGTTTAAGAGAGTGATTGTAACAGCATGAAGGCTAATTGCTGTTGTTCATTTAGTTTACAGCTCTTCCTACATCATTATGATTTGCAAACATTTGTTACAGCTTAGAGCACCAGGCCCACTTTACTGCATACATTTTGCAAGGGGTGGAGGATCTCAGAGTCAAGTATGAATCAGGAACTATGAATCAAGACCAAAAGTTGCAAAAGGAATGAAACAAAAGTCGATTAGTAGACCAGGCCTGGATGCTGGGTACCAGTCACAATGCAGCAACACTGAACGCATTCAGTTTCATGGGTCTCCACTCCTTGCACTCTTTTCAGGTGCTCTCTCATCACTTAGCAGGGCCCACGGGGGATGGGAGCAAGTTGGAAAGCTACCCCGGCTCTCTGTGGGTTTAGATTTGGCCAAGGGAACAAGACCACAAGCATAAATTAAAAGCAAATTCAAAAAAGCCTAAGTAGATTGTGACAGTCTCAAAGGTATGAGACTGCAAAGCCACAGACTTATTATTGTATTTTTTCATAAAGCAATAAATACTTTGAAATTGAAACTACATCCTTCCTTTAAGGAAGGACTCCATCTGATTGGAGCAAAGACTAACCAATTCCCAGTGTGACACAGTTATGATTCATTGTCAGGAGTGGATCACGCAGACCAGTAGTTACTTTATTCATGACATTTTAAGCACTCAGAGTAAACACTTTCAAAGTGGTTGCATAACAAACTGATGGTGCTATATTTTTCTTAATTTCTTCCTAATATGAAGAGGTCAAAAAAAGAATTACAGAACAACTTGTTTGTGTATGAGCTAAAATAATTTTGGCATCATGCTATAAGAATGGTTCGTTCTACAGAGTCTATAAATGGAATAGAAGGATTGTTGAAGATGCCTTCCCCAGTGTGGGAGGAATTTCTCAGATGCTCTCAGGTCATTTTGATAAGAGGAAGCTGCATTTCCTTGTTATTGCTACTACTCTGAACTTGCAACAAGGAACTCTTTTCTTTCTTGAGCTGCTTTATTTATAAATCTGTAGACTTAAGAACATCCCTACTCTGATAGTTGCCCTCCAGGAACATTGAGAGGAGAGTCTCCAAGTCCAGTTGAGTCTCCAAGTCCACTAGGAGGAAGAATGGATTAGGAACCCACGAGTTATGTATAAATAAATCTGGATCGGTGACTGCTTTCATGCTGTTTTCTGGCTAGGCAGTCATTGCTACAGATAATCAGTTTCTATACTGGACCATAGATGTCTCACCACCTTGGGATACAAAAATTAAAAGTCATGTGGATATTTGTAATATACGTTTTCTTTCAACAGAAATAGGAAAAAAGTCACCAACAGTATCACAAAATTCCAGCATTTTGGGTCTTTGTCACTTCTAACAATTCTTCAGCACCTACGAATGGCTGGCTGACTAGAAAATTTCTGGAATGCTGTACAAAGCAACTGTGTCTCTCTCTGAGGCAAGGGATTTGTGAACGTGTTAGAATTTTAGAATTTTACCATAACCAAATTTGACTTTCAAAAGCATATACCAAGGAACTGCTTATCCACACACACACACCTCTATTTACAGGCAATCCTTGATTCCACTATGCTGTTACAAGGCTTGGCCTGGTTCCCGACTGGGTGACTACCTTCATCAAGCTGAGTTTTATTATAATACTTTTGGTTTATATTCTAAGCCACTATGAAAAATAACCATATGAAGTTTCTTAAAGTATTATCAATACTTTATTGTTTTCCATTCCATAATCTTGATCTGAAACATGAGTGAAAAAAATTTCTCTTTGAATCCAGTGCTAGGAAAGTTTTGCTTCCCTTGAAGAACTATTAGCCTCTTTTGAAAAAGGCAATTATGTAACTGGTTGGGGCACTTGGCCAACAGGAAACTCAGTGGTTTAATTTGTTATTCAATGGTATGTTTTTTCTTACCTGTATGTTTTTTCCTTGGATCCTATTTTAATACTTCTAAATGTTTATTTTAAAAATTCGCTGTGCCTGTCGTTAGAGTTGTTCAGATACCTCATTCATTTAAATGGTGGTGTAAGTAAATATAAATAACAAATAAAAAAGGGGATCAAGTTTAGTAAGAAAATAAAACGACTGCATGGAATTACTTCCTTACTACTCAGGTCAATGTAGGAATTAAGTAAGCCTGGAATTCTTTTTTCATTTCTGATTGAATGTGACTGGGAAAACTAACTGGAAGCTCTATCCCAGGGAGATGTCAATGTTAATAAAATTCTAAGGAATTTGCTAACTCATCATTTTAACCCAAATCACAGCATGTTAGAGTTTTATGTACTAAGGTCTTCCTTTTTAGAGAAACTAGAAAATATTTTGAAAGAATTTTTTTAGCATTTTGCTTTCTTCCCCATTAATGCATGAGAAATTTGATCATTTATTTTACCTGTAAGTCAAATTAGTAGGGAGAGAATCTGAGTCATTCCTGATGGAAAAACTTCAAGTGTTGAAAAATTTTTAAATATTGGAATGTGTACTAGTATTTACTTTGTTCAAAATTGAAAAAACACTAAATTACATTTAGTGAAAAGTTTCTCTTCAAACCCTGTCCTTGATCTGTCCAGGTCCCTTCCCAAGATACAACCAATCTTACCCATTTCTGATTTGTCTTTTCAGAGCTATTTTACCCATATACAAACCGATACATGTAATATACATACAACTGTATATATTTTCCTCCTTTTCAGTAGAAAGTGTAGCATACTTGTTTTGCATTTCAAAAAGTTGTGTACATAATGTCTCTTGAAGATCATTTCATAAAAGTGTAAAGAGCTTTCTCATTTTTTAACACCTTCATAGGATGTAATGTTATGGCTGTTTCACAATTTACCAGTCCTTTATTAAAGAACATTTACACTTTTTTTTTCAATCTTATTATAAATGATGCTAATATGGACTTGCCATTTCTCATGTGTGTTGTAAGATAAATTCTTATATGTAGACTTACTGGCTCACAGGATATATGCATGTATAATTTTGTTAGGTATTGTGAAGTACCCTCAATGGAGGTCATTTCAACCTACATACACATCTGCTTTGCGACTAGCCATTCCTCCACACGATTGCCAGTGGTTATGAAGCTTTCTAATCTTTGCCAATCTGATAAGTAAAAAACTAGTTTCTCAATGTAGCTTTAATTTGCAATTTTCTAATGGAGAAATAAAAATTATGCTAACCTTTTTTAGGGCAAAGGGCCACAACGTTTTGTGGAGTTATTATCAGACCCTTAATATTGTTTATGAAGTCTGTAGCAGGTCACCATTAAAGTTCAGAGATCAAGAACATGGCAACATGCCCAGAACTAAGATGGAAAGAAAAGTCAGCAGGCTCCATTCAAGCATACTTGCCTTGACAGAGTCCCTAATGATGTCCCTAAAAGGTAACTTCTGTTTTTATTTGGATGCACTTAGAAGCTAATTTTCAGATTATCCAATGGCCACAAAAGTTGCTTCGGATTACTTAGAGAAGGGTGTGTTTGTTTGTTGTTTTGTTTTTCTTGAATCTATTTCATGGAAAAATGAAGTAAAACAGGTTCCATATTTATAGATATAAGTAAACCACACAGTAGAACTGTGTGTGTTTGGTGGGGGAGTTGGTCCAAATCATCTGGGTCACCTGAGGGTTACGCAGATTAAATGGTATGTTTAACACTTGGAGTATTCTACTTAAGGAGGAGGGATGTTACTGATTAGCATAACTGCCTGATGACTTGCAGAAACAATGTCAGTGGTTTGTTTTTGTTTTGTTTTTTGGTGCTTTTGCATAGGGAATCATTCAATGGTGTTTAATGCTGTATCTTTAAAAATAATCACATGCCTTTTCCTAGAGTCATACTTATGTTAGTTACCAGTCTGTCTTTACAGCAGGAACTTCAAAAGCACGTGAGTGGTGTCATCATGTAATGGGATAAAAAGAGATTAGGAGTTAGGCCTGTTGGGTTTACTCTTGACCTTCACTAGCTGTGTGACCTTTAGAAAGTCTCTTGGCCTTTCTGTGCTTCCATTTCCTCAGCTGAAAAATGGAGATAATAATCTGACCATATACCCCTGGGTCTTGTCGAGGAAATAATGGAGCACTGGACACGTGAAAAGGCTTTACAACTGTAAATGGCAATACAGCTGTTAGTTGATCTAATGTTGATAGTATAGAAACTGTCAAATACAGTATCCTCAGATTAATTCCCAGAAAAAAGCTTACTTCTCTTACAAAAGCTTTCAAATCCAAACCAGGTGATTATTATTATTTTTTAAATTTTGGACTCAGGTTGTCTGACTTAATGATTCAGTAATGTTACATCTCTTGTAAGTGCAAGAACATCTGTGAAAAAGCTTTGAATTAAAAATATGCCTAAAAATGGGCCTAATAAGAATGAAATTTGCTGGGTTTAGAAAAGAGGAAGGACTTGATTTGCTTATTGACAAATGGGTTGGGCCTCGTTTCTCCCTCTGGTGTTCTATTCTCCTTCACACTTTTTATTCGAAGTTCTAACAGCTGGAGCTCATTTCTTTAGTGAATAAAATAGACCCGGAGTGTGATACTCTGAAGCAACAATCCACTCTGGTTTCTTGCAAACCTTCGCCCCGAGAATTCTGCAACCTTCCCACGCCCTACCCCACAGCCGGACTTCCCTCGCTGCAATGCCCCTCCGCTAGCGCGAAGTCTGAGAGTTCGCACCGGGAACCCAGGTGCCAGGAGGGCGGTAGGGGGCAGATCCTCTCCGCAGCCCGGCCTGGGGCCCCCAGCACTGGGAGCAGCACAGTTCCAGTAGCCCGCGGGGACCTGCGTGGTGTGGGATGTGAGGTTCAGCCAGGTGCGCAGGCGGCCACCCCGGGCGCAGCGTCGCACGTGGCAACAGGTGCAGCGCAGTCCTGGGCGAACGCCGGGGGCACGGGGCGCGTCAGCATTTAGCCCGGGCGCGCGCGGGCCTCGGCACTGGGACCTAGGAGCGCGAGGAGAGAGGCGGCGGGCGGGCTGAGCGCTGCGGGAGCCCCCGGAGTTGGCGTGCCGAGGTACAGCCTCGCGCGGCTTTGAAGTTTTTCGGGGCGCAGCCCCCTCGGACGCCGCCTGGCCTTTGTCTCCAGCTGCGCGGCGCAGGCTGGGGCCGCCTGGAAGGAGCCGCAGCGGGTGCAGCGGGCAGAGGCGGCGGAGCCTGTGTATTTACAAGTTTCCCGAACTCCCCGCCCTTGCTCCACCCCCAGGCAGCCTGAGAGGCGGGGGCCTGGGGCGCCCCGGACTCACGGATCCCGCCGGGCAGAAACCGCCGGCGGCGTGCGGGTGGGGGTGGGGACAAGCCGCGTGTCCCCAGGTGCAGACGCTGCCCGGCGGGCACAGATTGCACCGCGGGCCTCCAGGGTGGGCCTGAAGAGCCTCCGCCGAGGGTCCAAAGGGCGCTTGGGCTCCGAGTGCTGATCTCCCCGCAATTGCTGGTTTTCGGGAGGGCTCGCGGTTGGATACGAGGAGCTGCGGGTAAGTGTGGAGTTGAGTCGATTCCTGCTGCCCAGCCTGTCCGTGGTGGGGATCGCGGGTGAAGGTGCGGAGAGGACTTGGCGAACACGACCGTCACAGGGTGACTAGCTTTCGGGGAGGGGGCGGGTAATCTAGCAGCTTGGGTGCCAAAGTTGGGGAAGTGGGGAGGCAGCCACAGCGGAGGGGAGGTTGTAGAGAGCAGGTCTCACGTGGGCACAGCGAAGCTCGTGCGGAAGAGACGGATGCGGATCTCGTAGCTGTCACCTTGAAAGTGACCGAAGGGGTTTACTGTCGACTCAGTTACGCAGACTGACAAGCTTCTACCTTCAGCCGGAAGCCGCCCACCAGATGCTTGACCCGCCAGGGCCCAGCAGCCCCAGCCCTGTCGCTGGGCGGTTCGCTTGGGTCCATTCTCAGCATAAGTAATCAGGGCTGAAAATGGTTTAATAGGGTTGCTGCAATTCCCAAGGGCCTCTTGTCCCTTCCCTTATTGCTTCCTGCGGTTCACTTGTGTTTCTCTAGCTCTCTAGAAAAGTACACCCCGAAGGTCACCTGGTTGATCACTTTGTAGTAACCAGTGGATTTATGTTTACTTAAATCTTTTTGTCCTCTTCTTTTTAAGACATATTCTTTTCTACTAAGTTAGTTGTTGATTTTGACTCGGATTAATTGACTTTGGAGTAGGAATGGAGAGATTAATTCTTCATTTAGCTTTCAGAAAGTTTCACATGTTCTGTTAATATTGTTTATTTTAAGTAGTCAGCATACTAAGAAAGGAAATTCAGTGTGTTTTGTTTGTTTGAATAAAATCAAAGTTTTAGGCAGAACACGGGGGCGGGGGCGGGGGAAGGATGAAGGCGTTCTTGTTTCATCAGGTGATAGGGTTCAGTTAATCATCACGCTGAATCGTCTGGCCTGGGATGGAGGGTGGGCGTGGAGGTGTTAAGAGGAGAGCAAAGAAGAGGAGGGAGAGGGGAAAAGCGAAGTGAAAGTCGCTGCTGCTTGGGAACCTAGGACTTTCTTGAGGAGTCTAGATACACCCAGATAACAGTGTTTGTTAAAACTACAAGGGCAGGATAGGATGGCCAATTTAAATTGAAACAATGATGCTCTTTTTGTGTAGTGCTTTACAATGTATAAAGTGTTTATCGATTTTTTTTCTCAAGTGCAGTATTCCATAAGGGAAGTTATACGAAGAAATGATTAGAACTACTTATCCTAAAAACAAAACAAAACCAAAAACCTGAGGAGTGGAATTTAGTTTAAAATAATGTATTGTTACTTATGTAACTTGCACCAACTTCTCCATCTATTTTTTTTTTAAATCAGCATTACGTGGAGCAAATGGTGCTTGTAGGAGACTTCACCTTTTAATTATGTTATCAGTAATTGAAGGTTACAATTTTGGAATATTTTATAGGTTTATAAAATTCTAGCTAGATTTCTTTTGGTATATCTTAGAAATGAAACTGCCTTAAGCATTTAAAAAGCATGTCACTTAATGGCCCTGTTCTGTTGGCCTTGTTTGTTACAATTTCAAAACTAAGGCATGCTTGCTGTATAAAAATTGGTAGATTGAGAAAAAGTGTAAAAGTTCAATCATCCCACATCCAAAGATAATCACAATTAATATTTTCTTTATACTTGTTAATGTATAACACAAAATATTTATTTTTTACAATTATGTAATTTATGCAAATATACTGTTGCATATGATTTTTTTTTGCTTAACATATTATGAAAAAATTCCTGTGCTGTTATAGTTCTTCAAGAATCTTATTTTAGTGGCTACATAATATTGCATTATCTCAATGTCACAATAAATGTAACAATGTATTTAGCCATTTTCTTACAGCTAAACTTTTAACTTATTTCCAATTATTGTTATTAAATATATACTGGAGCAACAAATATCCTTTATAAAATTTTATCTACCGGACATAGTTCCTTAGATGGAGTCCTTGAAATATAGTTGATGGTTCAAAGATCTCTTGATACAGGTTGACTATTTGCTTTCCAAAATATGTTATACCCAAGTATGCTCCCACCAGCACTCTGAGAGTACCTGTGTTACTATATTCTTGTTACTATGGGAAAGTATCCTTAAAAAGAAAAATAATTATTGCCAGCTTTATAGGTGAACAGTGTTATCTCAATATTTACATTTCTATTTCTTTGATTACAAATGATGTTGAACACCAAAAATCTGGTTATTGTCCATTTTTCTTCCCTTTTAATTGAATGTAGTGCCGAATTTTTCTCCTGGCATATTAGTATTTTTCTATTCATAAGAGCTTTTTATGGATTGATAGTAAACTTTTGCCTTTCATATTGCAGGT
Source organism: Rhinolophus ferrumequinum (assembly GCF_004115265.2). Lineage (NCBI taxonomy): Eukaryota > Metazoa > Chordata > Mammalia > Chiroptera > Rhinolophidae > Rhinolophus > Rhinolophus ferrumequinum. The sequence continues at coordinate 72,967,288 of NC_046287.1, read as the reverse complement.
ATTTTTTCCCATTTTGTCTTTGCCTTATAAAGACAAACACATAGCATGTGTTAATAGTGGTTTTGACTTACAGACGTTGTATACTTTAATGTTGACTTTCTCAAAAACAAAATTTTACTGCTCCTGAATCATAGCTTAAGAACTATATAGGACAGTGGCAGAAGATGACTTTTGAAAGAATCCCCACCCCCCCAAATTCTGAATCAGATTCTTTTCAAATGCATTGTAAGAACTCCATGCCCTGGAGTAGAGACTGTTGCAAAACAGATTGTGTTTGTGGATGAGAAATAGTTGTGTATAGTATAGACCATCAGGAAAAATATTCTTGGAAATCAAAGCAGAAAGTTTTAAATTCCAGGGAATGAAAGTCTTTCAGAGCTGTTATTCTGTGGTTATATAAATTAGGCTCACAATCCATTTATTTTTCCATTGTTCATAGGTAGTATTATTTTGCTAGAATTTTTTTAATATTCATTATTGTAGTTTCATCCTAAATTTTCTTTCTTGATGTGTAGTTGGATGTATATATAGTTATAAATTTTCCCAAATTGATTTTCTAACATTATTTAAAAATTAAACTGTTTATATGAAGAGGGGAAAATAAGCCTGACTGATTCCCCAAACTTGAGTTATCTTTCCATGCTATGGACGCTTACATATACCCTGAAAACTTGTAGAGGCCTCACTGAGAGTGCTCTCCTTCAGCGCCTGTCCCTTTTCTTTCACTCTCCATCTTTCAGAGCCTAAGAATAAGCCAGGGGACCGACCATAGCTGAGTGGCGAGGATAAGGCTGGTGTATGGTGTGTGGAGGCACTAGGAAACAGGCCCAGACTTTCTATCAAAGCAATGGAGGAGACCCCACCTGACCTGGGCGGGCAGGTGCTTGGGCACTTGTGTCTTTTGGCCTTCAGAGGAATGACTGAGGATGAGTGACTCCACCCTGTTTCTTTTGTTTGAAAAAAAAATGAAAGAAAGAAAGAAAAGAAAAAGGGATTAGATGATATGTTATGGCTTTAGCCAGCCTGAAATTTGGTTCAATAAAGTCAGCTTTGACGAGGGTTCCCCATCCTTGGCTTATGGCAGTCCAGGATAACTAGGAACTGAGTCTGATTCTCAGCTACTGCTTCTAAAACTGTGTTTCTAAATCAAGTTTTATGAAAGGTTGTCCTGATGATAGTTATTTTTTTAAATGACCTCAATGTTCTTTGAAATCAGTGGTTATTACTCCTTTCTGTGGGCGGTAATCCATGATGTTCATACACGACATTTTCTTCATTTGGCTGAAGATAAAAAAGAGTTTTTTCCCCACTTTGAGGATGAGAGATTTGGATGCTAATCTTCACTATGTAGATAGATACATACCATGAAATTTCGTTTTCATACGCTTTCAGCTAATTTGCAATTTGTGATTGCTCGGATGGCTGTTACACAATCAAGTAAGAAAGGGTTTGTTCAGCAAATTTGGAGTGTAAACAAGCTTGAATCTAGAGGTGTTCTACTAAAGTAAATAGCTTTCAAGCACTTCAGACGTACATATTTATTTGCATATAAATCTCTGATTCTGAAACCTTATTTTTGTTCATTAAAGCTAATAGATTTTCCTTAACCTTTAGTTTAGCCCCATGTTGAAGAGAAATGAAAATGTGTTTATTTACTTAAAGATAAACTGTATTTAACTCTTGTTAAGAGGCCCAGATCTAAATCAATGAATGTTTTTATGCGCACATTACTTTGGTGAGTGAAAGTAAGAAAAGTCACACATCCTAATTTCATTCTAACCTAGGAGTTTTATTTCATTTTGAAGCTATAAAACAAAGAGCGTTTTAAAGTCACTTAAAGTTTCCCTTGAGGAAATATGTTTACTTCTTGAGTAGGGGTGAATATATATATTGTTTTGGGCCAGTGAAAGATGAAGTGCAAGTACAGGTTGTAAGTTTCTCAGACTAGCAGGAAAGGGCAAAGGAGTTGCAAGGAAATGACTTCCAGGTAGTGTAATTTTGTTTGAAATTGTACTGATTTCATGTTTCAGTAAGAATTGTTCTGAGTGGCAGGGCAGGCCTGGCCAGTCTCCATTGTATGCACACAGCTAGAGGAAGAGCGAAGACGGGGAACAAAACTGGGAACAACACGTCAGTCTTCCAGGTAAGGTGCCATGAGAAGATGGTTGTAAAGCCATTAAATTACCTTATGGTTATTCTTTTAAATACTTTTACATATTTGTACCTTGTCAGTTTATAGTTAAGCTCACTGCAAAGAAAAGAAAATTAGTGTTTAGGTTTGAAGGCCAATCAATCGTAATTACCCTGATCTTCTACAATTAACAAAAACATTTTAAGACATTTTGTGTCCTCTGTTGTCGTTGAGAAAAGATTTCCTCTGGGAGAGAGTCACACGTATCAGAAGAGCAGGAAGGAGAGGTGTAAATATATATTCTTGGATAAATAAGCGTCTAGCTTAAAATACGTTTATGGCAGTGTTCATTGAGTCTTGACTCAATGTTAGCTTGCTTCTATACTTTTCCTGCATTGGAAACTTGGTAATATTTAACTCTGGCATTATTTACATATATACCAGTTCGGAAAGAAAAGTCAATATTTCTTGACCTCATTTCAGATAAGCAGTTCTGAACATGTGTTTAACAGTGGTCCGTGACAAATGAGTTCTTGCTTATGTTTATCTCGTAGATAGTTTTGATGATTGTTAACAATGAATGATATCGAGTTGAAACTGCCTGCCCTTTTAACACATAGCTCGCTTGGCCAGCTTTATGGAATAGAAGCCAGTTTAGGTAGAAGCAGTCTAAGAGATGCCGTGCAAACGTGGGCTGAACCCCTTACCCAGCCTCTGTGTGTCACACTCAGCTATAAAAAGTCTATATTTTATTATGCACTATATTATATTATGCAAACTATTATTCCCCAGTCATCTCATTCTTAGGTAAATTATAGAACTGAACCATGTTTGCACATTTCTACTAACCTATCCCAATAGAAGGTCATTTAAAGGAGGATTGTGGAAGTCCTACTTGTTAGTGAGAGAGGAAGATTGGACAAACGGGAAATAGGTTACAAAGGGTAAGATAAAATTTTCCACTAAGAAAAATGTACTTGTTTTATTAGATCCTCAATCTAGACCTGTATGTAGAACCAAGTCGTATATACAGTAATGTGTAGTTAGGATTATGTTTTCATGTTAAGTGGTCAGTAAAAGACATGAGTAAAAATCCTTGCTGTTAGAATCTTAAGTTGGATTTCCATCAGCCTCAAACCATGTATTGAGCGTGTTCCATGGGCCAAACACCGTGCAAAGTAGACACGGTTCTCAGGGCAGTCAGTCAGAAAAGCCTCAACCATTGTGAAAAGTACAGTTTTGGAAATGTTTAGGTTGCTAGAAATAGTCTCCCACGTCGTTAACGTTGTACCATACGTCGGGGATTCTGTCGCTGCCTCGACCAAATTTTGGTAAACCTGAGCCTGTTTTGACATTTTTGGTTATGTACGGACTCCTGATCCTTGATCACCTTTCTCTTTTCCTTCTCACCAAAAGAGTTGACAGGCAAGATACTTAGCACTACCGTCTGTGGTTTCACTCACTTTCTCTGGATAATCTTTTTAGTGACCTTTTCCAATAACTTTTGGTTACATCTTGTTTCTTGAGAATAGGGTCTAAACCGTATGATGCTGGGTGTATTTGCACTTTTAGAATTATTTGTACTAGATGTAGCCTGGAATAAATCAAGAGCTCTGATGGCATGGGAGTTTGAAATTCCTTCTTCAATTAGTCACAGCTACTAGAAGGTCTTTTAAGCCAGAGCTGTTAGTTTCCTTACTGCTTTTCTCGATTTTCCTCCTTGTCCTCTCCTGGTGCCCAGCCCCCTCATCCACTGTGAAATCTGCAGCAAGCAGAAGAGAGGGAGGCTGCTCAGGGTGGCCTTGTGTCTCTGAAAGACTGCTGTTAGAAGTTAGGCGAACGCAGAGCTGGAAGGTGTACAATTCTTATTCCTTCTGAGTTATAATTCTATGTTTTAATAAAGTGCCATTCTCAAAACACCTGGCCTATGCCTATGTGCCAATACTTGTACAGAATGAATTCCCCTTGTGAGAATTGGTGACCTTCTCCATTTGTGCAGATAGTCACAAGTTGACAATTTCTTATCAGTAGGGAGACTTGGGCTGTTCCTTGTTTAGAGAAACACATATTTACATTTTAAAGAGGAATTGAGATGAATTTTCAGTCTGGGGTTGTTCTTGCTCTTATTATGTTAATAAGATTTGAGTTTCAGAGTAGTTTTGCATTTCTGGGAAACTTTGATGGTTCACTAGAATCGCTGGTTGTTGGATTTGATTTAATACTCTTAAGTATTACATTTTTTGTTTAATACTTAAAAATTTCTGATGGTGCTTTATGGAGATTCATGACAACTATGCAGAGGGATTTACTAATTCATTTTAATTCCCAGATAAAAAGAGTGAGTCTAATCAATGAAAAAGGAATGGAGCTAGGAAAAGCCTGCATTTCTCTTGTTAAGAAAAACTTGAAATGTTTTGGTAGAAAAATGTTGGTTATATCTTGTGCTAAATATGTAACATTTATAACGTTATAGGTACTAATCAAATGAAAATTACTTTCTACTTATATGGTATAAGTAGAAGCCTACAGGGCAGGGTATTGCTTTTTTCCTCTCTTTCCTCCTGTTTTTATTAAAATTGGAGTAATAAAATGGAGACATGTCAACATTTTGCTAGATTTTTCTCACCCTGACGTCAATTATGAAACTTTGGAGACATACTTTGTTATAGAATTGAAAAAAATGTTACTGGAATCCAGAATGTTGGGTACAGGAATTCAGGAGAGTGCACAGACTTCAAAGTTAGACCAAAGTTAGACATGGCTGTCTATGTTAGGCCGCGTGATTTTGGGTAAGTTACATCCTTGCCTTTGTACCCGTCATCTCATCAGAACAGTGCAGATAACTCCTCTCTCCTGGGGTTATTCTACCACAATGTCAGGTATATAGTAGATAGTGAATAAGTGCTAATAACCTTCCTTTGTTTCTTGTTTTAAACCTTTTCCGATTCATGGACAGGAAATTTCATTTCATTCACTCACCTTTGTCGGAGTTGTTGCTTGGATCTGTTGGTGCTCTCTGTTGGGAATTAAATTCCAGGCGCAAGAGTCCAATATCATACTGGGAGTGGGGAATGGTTATCCCAGTATGATAACTTTCCTTCTTCCTTAAATAGAATTGGTTGGTACCCGTAGCAGTTGATAGGGTCTTATGTTAATTTTTGCTCCAGAAGACGCATTAGAGATGATGGTCTGGCTAGGTCTTATTTTCGGGGAAACACGGTATATGAAGAAATTGAGGACTGGACCTAGTTGGGTAGGTGTTTTATGTTACGGTGAGTTAAGGTATGGAACCAGGACAAGGACCCAAGTCTTCTTCCCTCTTGCTCCATTCCCCACTCCCAGTATGATACTGTTACTCGACTACTTTTAATTCTATAAGAAGTAACAAATTGGTGTTGCTAGAATTTTCTTCACATGGTGCTGAAATGAGATCAAAGACATGCAGTAGTTTGGATATGTAACATTTCAGATAACATAGCTTAGAATTATGAGTTGTTATTCTATTTTCTAACCACAGAACATAAAACAGAATGTTAAATCTTGTAAGCCATTAAATTAGTAGACAAATAGAAAATTGAGAGTTACATATCATTACAATGATACAGTACATTTCTATGAGATTTTATAGTTTTCAGACTTCTTTCAAGAAGAACCAAATAAAATCTATCAGAACAATCATTTGAATCATTGGATTGTACAATAATACACTGTAAAATTCACCCATTTTACAGGTAGCAATCCAAGGTTATGCATGTTGAATAGGGATGACTGTTTTTTCTGAACATTTTTTTTTTTTCTATAGAAATTTTGAATCCCATTTCATTATTTAAAGCTGCATGGGTAAATGGAGCTAATCCCAGTAGAAATTTAACTAGGAGAGGAGGGCTGGTGTCAATCAGAGCTGGGAAGAGAATGTCCCATAAAACCAGTTACACCCTGGGTATCAGTCGTGGTTGTAGCCCTGCAGTCAACAGTTCTGCATTACCAAAGAGACTTCTAAGGAATGGACAGTGTTAGGACTTGAAAAGTGCCTTTACTTAGATTAGCTCTTCCTTTGGGCTGCTTCTGTGAGTTCGGTGTGAACATACATTGACCTTTGTTAAGGAACTTTTATTTGCCAGTGGAAAACCTAACATAGGTAATCATTTTCAAGAAAAGGGCACAGGAAGTTGATGTTTAGTGAAGGTTGGGAGGTACAGTGTGAGGTGCCAACTTGCGTAACTACACACACACACACACACACACAACATGGCATTTTTCAATTGGCCTTGGCATCGCTCTAATGGAAAATTATTTCCTTTTAGCCAAGTGAACTTTGAAGAGATAAGGCAACTGGCTGAAAGATTATAAATGGAGTTGTTCGTGCTCATTTAACACTTTCAGGAAAAGATTTTATTTTAGTTTTAAACTCTGCCCTGCATATTCAGTCTACCCCCATTTCTCCCAAACAACCTGTGCTGCCCTTTGGGTAATTTCTTTAACTAGCTGTATATAATTTGGAAACAAACAGAATGCAGAGTCTTTACATCAAATTGTTTTATCAGCGCAGCTATACAGTCTCAGATGGTGGTCCTTGATAGGCACTGCATGTAAATGGTGGTTTGGTTTTATTTCTTTACTTTTATAGGGATAGTCTGTCCTGTGTTGGCTCAGTGCTATCCTGGGATTTAGTCTTATTGTTCTGATCTTACACTTTTTACTGATTTTCATAAAAAAGTTTACCTTTTGATGGAATTCTGAAAATTATCTACAATACGAGGTAATATCCATAGGAGTAAGAATTTAATTTTGTTTACCTATCTATCAGGAATACATAGAATAGTACATCCTTTATAAATAGTTGCTCAAAAAATGTTGAAGGAATGCTGACTTAGACTGAGAGATAATATTTTAAATTTTCAGGTATCTATTGGTTTGGGATTATAGACATCTGGTGTGTGGTCCTGACCTATTTTACAAGGTGATTGTTTAGGTCTGTGGGTATAATACCCTATAAGATCAAGGCCAGAGACCAACTCCCTTAAGGGGCTCTAGGTGACTATACCGGGGTTGCCAAAAAATATACACATTTTAAGAGACGTCATCTATGTATTACTTTTCGAAGTTGAATTGAATTACAGTAGCAATATGTAGTATGACGTTTGCTCAAAAGATGGCGTTAATAAAATGAATGCTAGCGTCAGTCATTGTATTATAATTTTTATACAGTTTTTTCCTTTGTTAAAATGTATATACATTTTTTTTGGCACCTTCTGTATTCTACAGGTAACAGTAAAACATAAAATTCTGCATAAGTAGGGCATGTTTGATGTCTGTGAGATTAGACAAAAATGGTGGTTAGTAGGTGTAGTAACATTCTAGGTTTTTACATTGGGTGGGAAGGAATTAGTTGGAAGGTGGATTACAGAACGAGAGCCAAGAAAAACATCTATAGGTTCCAATGTGTATTAATGGAAGATTCTGGAATATATACTGCTGTTTACTGACCACAGGATCTATGAAAAAAACAATTAGATACAATGAAGTACCATGAAATGCACCTAGCTTGAGTGTACAATTATGAGTTTTGACAAATACACATCCATATAACCAACACACCAGTCAAGATATAGTATATGTCCATCACCACCGAAACTTCCCTTGGCTATATGAAGAAGTTGCTGAGCTTTGGTCATTAAGTAAAGTGCGGATAATAATAAAGCTTGTTTCACGAGGTTGTTGCTATTAGCAACTAATAATTGTGAGTTAAAGAGTTTCCAAAAATTTCTTTCACCCCCCCCTTCTTCCACCTCCCTGCCACCCCTCCGGTTCAAGCCCTTGTTTCTCAGTCTAGTTGTGTAGGACACAGCTCCCTGGCCCAGGCTGGTGTTAGGAGCCTTGCGCTCTCCCCGCAACCCTGGCTGAGGCAGTCAGTTGCCAGTTATTGGTCGCCAGTCAGCCACTCACAGCAGCGACCTTGGTGTTAGGAGCACAGCGCTCCAATGACTTGAGCCACCGGGCCAGCCCACTTTTAATTCTTAAAACAACTCTATGAGATGGATTGTTGTTATATCAGTTTTTGCAGGTGAGGAAACGGCATCTAAGATTACTTTTGGCTTGCCCAAGGTAGGTAACCCAGTAGCTGAGTAACTGGGAGCTCTCCTCAAATAACACATGCCCTCGTGTCTGTGCAGCTGTGGGGCCATCGCTATATAGAGCTACCCAAAATTAGTTTCTTTTATTACTGTTGGAAGGAGGGTGAAAAGGAGGTTAAGATCACAATGAATTGGCTTTAATGTCCATTGCTATTTATTTACTCTATTTCTTGGACAAGGTGCTGAACTTCTGGACACATCAAGTCGGACATCTGTAAAAGGAGAGGCGTGATAGGAGGAAGTGATTGTCCTGGGACCTGTCTGTCCCATTGGCTGTCAGGTGGGAGGATGACTTCAGTGAGAACACTTTCATGGACTTTGAAGTGCTGTGTGCTGACTTTGTTATCTTTATCCGTGGAAGACATGGCTGCCTGCTGCCCCATCCTGGCCTCACACTCTGCTAACTGTGGCTGGACAAGTAGGGGTTGACAATGTGTCAGAGAGGGAGAGTCCCCACTCGTCAGTCCCTTGATGCACTGAACATTGTTGACACACCTTTTTTCTCTCACTAGTCCTTCTGACAGTCAGAAGCCTCCAATTTAGTTTCACAGCCTTAGGTCAGCCTCCCTCCACAATACTTGTCAACTTTATCAGGAAAGTAATATCATAAAAAAAAAATTCTATTTTAATTTGCATTCTGAAATATATGTGAAACAGTATGAGTTGGTGTGAGGTGGGTGAGCTCTTGAGTAATCCAGAGAACTGGGATGATGTGTTCTGGCTCGGACTGAATTATTTTGTGCGTGCGTCCTGTATTCCTGAAGATGAGCTAATTCCACAGTGTGTTTAAGTGCTGGTTATTAAACAGACGACCTAACTTCAGGGTTTAAATTTGGTCAATTCAAACTTCCTAGCCAGGGCCGCTCTCCCCTCTCAAGGGTTGTTTTCCTCCCTTTGCCGCACGCCCACGTCTGGGTTGGAACCAAGGTCCTGGAGGAGCTTTATAGCACCATAGTGTCAGGCAGTGGGTGAGAGTTGTCTGGTCCAGGTGATGCCCTTCCAGATGTCTTGGCCTCTGCTGAGGCAGCTCCTCAAGATGGGTCTTTAGATGGCTCTGTCTACGTGTGTGCTGGTTTCTGTGGTCTCTCTTGTGGCTTCCAGTGGCCGGATCAGTATACACTGACTCTTCTTTGATCTGTTCCAGGCCTTTTCTGGTCCACTGGCCTTCTCAGCACTTCCTTTTGTGTGTGTCTTTTTCTCTGGTCCTCGTCTTTGATCTTCCCGGAGAGCTGGGAAACTGCCCTCCATATCCCATCTAGCACCTCCCTTCTCTAGCTTCCCTTTCTCCTGTCCCTTGCTATCCTTCTCCCCTAGCTCAGAGATTCCAAATGGGGATCTATGAACCAGGGGTGCTTGGTGACAAAATGTTTACCATCACACAGGGAAATGGAAAAAACAAAACAAAAAAACAACCGTACTAACATGTCATCAGGCTAAATATATAATCTAAACTGAAAGAATGTTCTTTATTCTGCAGGTTTGTATTCCCTTTTGGTGTTAAAAAATGGTCCTTTTATAACGCATTGGCAATAGTCAAAAGGTATTTTGTGTGAAGTGTTCTTTGTGGAAAATTAAAAGCTGGCTTTCCCATGTTTTGTCTCCAGATTTTTGGAGGGCACATATTATTAGTACCTAAAATCTGAACGGCTGAGAAGCACCCACTGCCTGTTCCTTATACTCTGCTCTAGCTTCATCCTCTTCAGGGAGCTATGCTTAACCGTTCTCTTCATATCCTCAGGAGTGGAATGCACCCTCTTAGTCCCTTAGGCTCTGGTTGCTTCCACTTTTACAGTTTTTGTAATTATTTACTTTCTTGTTTTCTTAACTGCATTGTATACTCTTTGAAGGTTCCTTGATGACAGGGGCTGTCTTCTGTCCCTAGCAGAATAGCTGGCACATGGTAGGTGGCTCATGAATGTTTGTTGAGTGAATGCAAGCTCTTGTAGTAAAAGGTCCCTTGATAGCAGGGATAAGGGACCTAGCGGGGTGGTGCATGAAGTAACCAGCTCCTGTTCTGCAGCCACTTAGCTTCTGTGGGACTAAAGCTGTTGTGTGGGTTCCTCCTTTTGTATCTAATTGGAGGCTCTGAATATAATAAAAATCAATATAAGGATTCTTTTTTTTTTTTGAAAGTTTCTAATATTAAGAGAATAGTTGTGAGGAAATTGGTAAGGTTTTTTTGCTAACTAAAATGTCTTCTGTTTGTGTAATGACGGAATAGCATTATTCTCAACTGTAAATGTGGATTACATTAAAGTACACTAGCATCATGCATTTACTAGGAATGTGTAAACTAGGAAGTTAGTATTCAAGAAGAGAGATGCTATTTCCTTTAACTTATGATTAAAATACTTTATACAGGGGTTGAAATCATTTGGAGAAAGGCATGAGGAGATACTGGAATTATTCATTTTAAATAGTGGGGCTATTGAATTCTACAAATATTAACTGAGTGAGCATGAGTAGAACATTTCTCTCTCATTTTTAAGGCCACGTCTTCATTGCGTCCATCTCTGCCTGCAAGCCCTGAGTCAGCCTGTCATGCCATCAGGGTCCACAGATCTGTGAGAATGGGAGCCATGGTCCTGGGCTCAGTCAGCGTGGAATTTGTTGGCCATAACTAAGCTGCAGATTGCTGTTAAGAGTGGAGCCAGCAAATTACTGAATTGTTTCTATTGAGAATTTATCGCTGAGGGTAATTATTTAGAGTTTTCTGTTGATTGATTTTCATGTACCAATGAGTTTAAAGGCTTTCTCGGGCCTTCAAACAATTGGGAGCCAGACTTGGACCATTTTCATGGAGCTAAAGACTTTGCATTAAATATATTTGCCTTAGAAATATAAAGTTAAACAAAGCCAAACTTGTGAATTTCCAGATTCTTCTATATAAGCACAACGATATGCATATTAAATGTCTTTTTTCTCTCTAAAAAAAGTGCACCATCTATTTCTCTAAGTCTATTGAGGACAGAGTCTAAGATCTCATAGGCTCCCTCTTCCTACACTTGCATCGGAGAAGTACAAAAAGTAGCCAATTTTGGAGCAATGAGATTTTGTTCTGCTTATGAGAGTAAGGGAGGGGACTTGGTTGGATTTCTTGCTTCCTGAGGTCCGTGTTGTGTTCTTTTGTTCTCTTGGCACACTCCTGCATTTAGCCATCCTTGAACTCTGGAGTAGATGGAGGGGAGGATACCTGACAGGTAGTGGTGTACTCACCTGCAGAGGCAGAGACTTTCAATAAACAGATGCTCACTGCCACGGCCAGGACCAGTGAGTGAATGTTCAGTATTCCTTGGACCTACAGCTCTGAGTCGAGCCAGCCTGTCTTCTAAATATTAGGGCCAATGTGTTATCTTTAACATTTTCATGAGGTCTTCATTTACTGTTATCAGTAATAAACTGGATAGCAAATATTTTTGACTCTATAAACTTGTGGGCTCAGAAAAGATATAATTTTGATATCTCATGATGTCCTTGAAGGAAAGGCATGGATGAAATATAGTATAAATGTATTTTTCCCTCTATTTTTTAGATGTGTTCTCCCATAAAATTTCAGTTGTTAAAATATTCAAACCTAGTTTGAGGTTCTTTTGCTTCATTTTAGTAGTGAGATGGAAAAATCAACCAACTGTTTAAGTTGAAACTCATGTTACTATAGTTGTGTTTTATTGAGGTGTAGCAGTAAATGGTGTAGAGTTTTAACATCTGATATATTTAGGGTTTCTGGTAGGCCTGTTCCAATTACAGATGTTGTAGTATATGGTTATATTTATAAATAGCACAAGGGGATAGTTAACTTACTACATTTCTTGGGATGCTCTTCTTTTTTTGAAAGGTGACTAAAATTTTCTTTGAATATTTTTATCAATATCTACCTCTTCTCAAGGCTGTTACACAAATCTTAAATCTCAGTGTTCCTCCTGGGCTTGACATTTCAGGAAAGAAAATCTTCGTCACTGAGTTGTTTCATATTATCTGGTACATGGGTTAAAATTCTCATAAGATTGGGAAATCTCTTTCATCTTTGATATTTCTTTTCTTTTTTAACCTGATTAAATCACAGGCACTATGGGTTGGCACATTGCAATGGGAGCCCAGCCTTGGGCTGCTCAACTGAGGGCAGTGGGTGTTTTGGGCTATGAAGGTCATGACCCCACTATCCTTGGAGGGCAAGCCCCTCAGGGGCTTCTTGCTTGTTGCTAATCCTACTGGGTCTTGCCTGGCTTCGGAAGGGTTTCTCTCTAAAAATTGACTCATGATAATCTAGGGCCAAGTTAGAAATCAGAGAGTGGCCTTAGGCCTGGAAATCGTCCCCGTTTAGGAGGAGGGCCTGAATAGCACAGAGCCACTGTTGCCTTCCTGGTGCCTGACGAGGATCCCTTAAGGATGCAGTCCTGTGGAGAGGCAGGTGTGAAAAGAGCAGGGCATAGTGTTTTCTTCCTGGCTTGTGTAGGAGGAGGTAAAAAGTTTTAGTGATTGACTTAAAAAACAAAAACAAAAAAAAACTCCAGAAACTTTTAGTAAAGTAAACATTGGAGGTTATTCTTTTTATGAGGCTGGATTTAGTGGACTATATTTCTAGATGTTTCTAATTTGCAAGAAAATATTTTGTATTTAATGTTAGTCCCAGTGTGTTTGCGGAATGGAAACAGTAACGTGCCTTGTTTCCTATACTGCCTGGGAAACACAAAGTGAAGCATTGTTTGAAAACTTGCAGACAACAGGTTATTTAAACAAAGACCTATACATTTAAAGTTGAAATTTCTGCGGGGAATTATGTAACACACTTACTAATGACTCTTTGGATACATATGGTGCATCTTTTATGTTGAAGACATGAGCTAGAAGAAACTTCAGTCTGAAATTGAGATACAAAATAATCTCAGAATGGTAGTTGTTTTTCGATTGGGTATAACATAGGCAAAACAATATTTAGTTTAGAGACTTCTTTTTTTCTATTTAAGGTGAAACCAGATTACTTTTGTTTGAACACTCATTTGTTTAGGAATGGGTGGTTATTGATTTTCAGAGATTCTTCCTCTGCGCCTCAGAGTTGACTATGAGGTTTAAATAATATCTGATTTGGGGATGGCAGGGAGGACTCCCTTGCCTTTGAAGATATTTCTTGTCACCGTAGCACAAAGGCTAATCTGTTGCCAATTGTTCCAGGCCACTGAGTATATTTTTTATGTTAAGTGTGATGAGGCGGCTTTGAGAGCAGATTTGCATGAGTTACAATTCAGAAGCATCATTCTGGTTGCAATGTGAAGAATGTCCTGTAAGGAGGAAAGGGGCTAATGGTGGCTTTGCCTTGAAACGAGAGTGAAGGTGGGAAATGGTTGCATTTGGAATGTATTTTGAAGCAGCAGCGCCTATTGGAGTTACTATCGGGGTGACAGGAAAAGGGGAATCGAAGCTGATTTCTTGGTTTTTTTGCATGATCAACTTGGATGCATAGTGGTATCTTTCACTGAGAGTAAGGAGCGCTGGAGCAAGGAGGAAGCTGGTGGGGCTCGGCAAGCCTGAAGTTCTCTTCCAGACAGGTGAAATTTAAGATGCCTGTTAGATAGGCACGACAAATGAAGATGTTGAATTGACAGTTGGGTATTCAAAGCTGGAGCTTTAGAGAAGGATCAGGGCTAGAGTTATCCTTATGGGAGTTGTTACCCAACAGAATGTATTTAAAATAAGATATGAGTGTAGGAAAAGAAGGGTTTAAAAGCTGAGCCCGAGCCCTCCTTGCTTACCCTCAACATGTAGAGGCTGCTCAGAGAAGACTCACCAAAAGCGTTTGAGAAGGAGCAGCCTGGGAGTTAAGGAGGATAAAGAGAGAGTAGTGCTTGCGTTCTCATGATAAAAGGTAAATTCACGAGGAGTTGCTTCTTGTGGATGAGCAAAGAAAGTGGTTTCTTGATATGAAATCTATTCCTTATTAAGATGCTGTGAAGATTGTTGAAATGACAGCAAAGGATGTCTAATATTACATAAACTTGGTTTGAGATGATTGGCTCCAATTTTGAAAGAAGTTCTACTGTGGGTAAAATGCCATCAAACAGCATCCTATGTCACACACAAATCGTTCCTGAAAGGAAGCGTCAATTGTAGAGGCAGATTTGATTGTCGTCTTATTTTAAGAAATTGCCACAGCCACTCCAGCTTTTAGCAGCCACCACCCCCATCAGTCAATAGCCTTCAACATTGAGGCAAGTCCCTTCACCAGCAAAAAGATTATGACTTGTTGAAGGCTCAGATAACGGTTTGCATGTGTTAGCTATAAAGTATTTTAAAATTGAGGTATGTACATTTTTTTGTATATAATGCTATTGCACACTTAATAGACGATAGTAAAGTGTAAGCAGAACTTTTATATGCACTGGGAAACAAAAAAAAATCATGTGACTCGCTTTATTGCAGTGGTCTGGAACCAAACCTGCAGTATCTCTGCGCTGTGCCTGTGGAGTGAAGACTTTTGTTTACCAAACAGGAACACTTCAGTTCACTTTTTGGTAAGTAAGTGTGTGTGTGTGTGTGTGTGTGTGTGTGTGTATACACACATGTGTGTGATCCTTTAGAATCTCTGAGAAGCTTGTGGAAACGTTGGTAAATTCAGCCAAAAGTAAAAAGTATAATAAATCACTTTGAAATACCAGAACATTTAGTGGCCCTTAGGCAACCTCATTTCAGGGAAATGCATACCTTCTGTTAATCATTTTTGAAGTATTGGGCATGGGTATAGGAACAGTAATATTCTTTGAGGTTCCCTAAAGTTCAAAATACTTCTTTACATCTTCTGGCCACTGTCTATACTGCTGTTTTAAGACCTTCATTTGCTTGGATGCTTACTTGGGAGGTCCCATTCCACAGTATATCAGAATACTAAAATATTACCGCACTTCATCTATTTATACAGTTGAGTTACTATTGACTGTTGACAAAATATTGCACTTAAAACCTTTCCATTCATTGCTTCTTAATCTGCTACTTATTCAAGTTTTAGCTAAACACATGACTTGCTAGTAACCCCTCTACTCCCATGATAGCAATCAGAGTGCCACCCTTTTCTTCACTGACGACAATTGCTGTTTGCATAGTTGTGTTATTCTTTGTGTATTTTGTTCACTCTACGTTCACACCTCGCAGAGTGTTTGGCATATGCTGAGTACCTGATACATGCATGGGATGACTGAATGTCACCCAGTGTTTGAAAACATGTCTTAGCAGTGCCTCCTCCTAGTTTTGGATTGTTTTCCACACTTAGTGTCTTCTTTATTATTTTTATTTTATTTTTTATGTTTTGAAAGAAAAGCAGGTTTATGTAAAATGCTGGCATTCTGGGAGGAAGGTGGACTCCTGTCCAACGGCCATCCCCTTGTCTTTATTTTTAAATCAGGTTTATTGAGGTGTAATTTGCATACAGTGACATTTTTCCTATTTTAGGTGGACAGTTCATTGAATTTTGGCAAACACAGTTATATAACCACCAACTACAATTAAAAATAAACAGAACTTTTCATCATCTCGAAAAGTTTCTTTGTGCCATCTTCAGTCCTCTCCTTCCACTACAGGCAAACGCTGTTGTAAGTCCTATCTTCATTGTTTTGCCTTTCCGGATAGTATATAGGTGGAATTATGCGTCTTGTGTCTGGCGTCTTTCACTCAGCATATGTGTTTGAGATACCTCTCTATTGTTGTGTTGGTGGCCTATCTTTTCATTGCTGAGTGGTATTTCTTTAAATGGATGAACTGCAATTTTTTTTACTCATCTACCAGTGATGGATATTTGTGTTATTTCTCATTTGGGGCAATTATTACATTTTTCTTCCTGGTTTTAATTAATAGTACCAACAGGATGAACACAGCATCAATCACTCACAGCCCTGTACCCCCATGTAGGTCTACTGTTTTCCTTTTCTCATGTCCTTTTTCTCTGTATTTTATGTCGTTGTAATGGTAAAACACACAGACATTTTTCCTAGTTGTTTTGTAAATGGCACAGTTTTTAAATGGTTGTATTTCATTGAGTTACTCTATTGCAATTTTTAAACTCAGTCCCATATTAACATTTAGGTTGTTGCTCAGTCATCATAGGTGTAAAAAATAAGCTGAAAAACCTCTAAAGTCTTTCCTAGGATAAATCCTTGGCAAGAGTTTACTTAAGACTCTTAATTGAAAGTAATAGATATCCAAGCTAACTGGGGCAAAAAAAAAAAAAAATGCGTAACTATTATAAGAGTATGGAATATTTCTTAGAACTCAATGTCAAGGAAGTTACCAGAAACCAAGTCAGGTCAGTCAGTCCCCTCATTGTTTTCCATTTCTGCTTCTGTTGGAACATTGGTAGCATCCGTCTCCCTGTGGACACTTACTTCTTGTGCTTCTGGATGCTTGGAGGCAGGAGGCTAGCTCCACAGGGGCTTGGATTTATGGTTTTCAGTTCCAGGGAGTTCCATGATCACAGTATGCCTGACTAGCTGTTTTAAATCCAAATGCTGGGGAGAGAAAATCTGACCCCATCTGAGGTAGGTGTCTTCACCAGGGCTAGCTCATGTAGTGGGGCCCACTTCTGGGAGTAAAAGGGGCTGTTCTCAGAGAAAGGGGGTTGTTGTGAACTGAGCCCACACTCAGCGTTTTCCATTTAAAGTAAGAGTACATGAAATGTATTTTTATGACTTGACACTGCTTTCCAAAAGACAGTTACTCTTAAAAGAGAAGGGTCAGGGGAGTATTACACATACCTATTTTTTATATTTAATTGTTTGTTTTCTCTTTTACTTTTTTATATTTATGTTTAGATGTTAAAAATGGTTGTTTACCATTTATTAATTTTGATTCATCCTCTGTAAGCGATGTTTAATGGATAGCTAAAAAATTCTGATTGGCAGCCAATGTTTATTGACTGCTTACTTTATTGAATGCTTACATAACGTAAGAGTTTATGCCTGAGACTTCTGTAAATACTACGAGGAAGTTTGTTAGACAGTTCTTATTCTTGGAACCACGCAATCAAGTTGAAATTTAACCCTAGAGAAGGGGTTTCTTATTACATGGGCCTTGAGAGGGAGTGTTCTATGTAGAGGTAGTTGATATTATTTCTGGAAATAATATCAACACTGGCTCTGAGTGGTTTTGGGGGGCACTAATAGGAACTTAAGCACTTGAAGTGAACTGTGAAACGCCTGCCTGGAAGCCATTTCCTAAAATGTGTGACTCAGTTGGGTTGTGCATTTTGTGCTCACTTTGCATTTTGGACCCCAGCTGGAGTAGGCTGGCCAGGCTGCTTCACCTGGAGTCTACACCTAAGCTCTCCTGGGACTTGTCCCGTGGCCAACCTGTCTGTTGGCCATGGATGAGGCTGTTTGTCTCAGTGCTGCCTTCTTAATCTTAAACTGCCTTGTCTAAAAATCTTTGTCAGCAAATGTGTCCTGGTTACTATCATAAGTTGACTCTTCTGTGATACCATTTATTTGTTTTATGACTCATATTGATAGAGTGAGAATTTAAATGAAGATTTTAGCAACAAAACTTCCACACTTAAGGTATGTGTTCATATGTACAAGTGGGTTCTTTCTGTGTGACTGTCTGGCTCAGAAGAGCTTCTGCCTGGCCGCTGTGGAGTTCCCCAATGGTCAGCGATGAGTGCTATAGTGTGGGCCCTTTCCATTTGTGGATTTAGCATCTGAGATCTCAGATATTCATGAGGCAGCTCGAAGTTCTAAGATACGTGGTACAGGATTTTGCTCCTGTAGATTGGGAAATTTGAGGTAGTAATGTAGTTAAACCATTAGCTCTTTTAGTTTGTAGTCATACCTTTTTTTTCTCCTGTGATAAAATATAGATAACATAAAATTGCCATTTTTAACCATTTTTGAGCATACAATTCAGTGGCATTAAGTACATTCACAGTGTTGTGTAGTCATTACCACTATCTAGTTCCAGAATTTTTCATCATCTCAAACAGAAACTTTAACACATTAAAGAATAATTTCCTATTCAGCTTTCCCACTAGTTCCTGGTAAACTCCATTCTACTTTATATTGCTATGAATTTACCTGTACTTAGTACCTCACATAGGAGGCATCATACCACATGTGTCCTTTTGTGTCTGGTTTATTTCATTTAGCATGTTTTCAAGGTTCATCTGTTTGTAGCATTTATCAGACTATCATTTCTTTTTATGGCTGAATAATATTCCATTGTATCTGTTGGTAGCCAGAGTCAAGTAGAAAAAGTAACTACTTCCATTCTCTTTTTTCTGACTTGGGGTGCATTTTTTTCCCATTGAAATAATACCGTAACTCACGTTCAGCTTCTTGGTCTTGATACATATGTGAATGGATTAGTAGGTCTTCCTGAACACAGTAGTATTTGCCTTATGGATTAAGTGGGTTTCTGTTTGGGGGCCAACCTGGGAACCTAATCATCATTCATAGCATTGCTCTAAGAAAATTAGTTTTGACTTAAAATAAAGTTCCAAATGAACTTTGGAAGATAACCTGCTTGTAAGTAGGGGATTGCCTGTACCAGCAGGATAACTGAAGGTCGTGTAATTAGGAGAATGGAGGCGGAGGAGGAGGAAGTGTGTGTGCAGGGGCTGCAGAGTGGGTAGGAACACAGGCTTTGAATGAGCACCTTTGCATCTGAGATCCACCTATCTATTGTGTGCTTTGAGCTTGCGTCTGCACCTTGGAAATGCTAGCTGTTGATACATGTGTGTGTAGGTGTGATGTCTGCATGCTGGTTGACAAAAACAGAAGTGATGAGGGATATGTTGAGAGAATTCTTCCTGGGAATTCCCTTCTGGGTTTTGGTGCTCCGTCAAAGTGCAGCATCGTACCCTAAGTTTGTCTTGGTGCATGAGGACCACTGATGCAAACATGGGGCTTTCTCAGTTGCTTCCAGCAGCCCCAGAGCACCTCCAGGCAGCCTCTAGTGACTGTGGCTAATACTAGACTTTTTCAGACTCTTCTCTCACTGCTGCACTTGGATTTGGTGATCTGAGGCAGCACAAACTGTTTTAAAAGCTTGGTTCAGGGACATTAATTTCCAGTGGTATATATTATTATTTTTTTTTGGGGGGGGGGATCTGATTCCTATTCTTTCTGTTTTAACTGTTTGCTTTTGTCTCTTACATCCTCACTGGTATCTCAGGGCATAAAGAGAAATAATAATTTCTCAGCCTCAGTTAACTTTTCAAATCAAGCAGGTGAAAGGAGGATAAAGTTGTGTGTGCATGCTTGTTGCACATGCTTAGAAAGCTGGAAGGATGATTCAGTTCATAACAGCTGGTCTGTTTTTGTATGAACATGTCTGGGGAGATTTAATCTCTTCGATACTCTTACATGGATTGATTAGTCTTGTTATATAATCTTCATGAAGTTCCTATGCCACTACTCTTTCAAAGACTTGTGTCCGTTTTGTTTCTCCTTACCTCTCATTCCTCTGTGTTTTTTTTTTTGTTGTTGTTGTTGTTGTTTGATTGTTTGTTTCAGAACCTGGAAGAGCTTCTCTGCTTATTTACTAAGTAGTGACCAGAAATGTTTTTATGTAGTGCCCTCCGTATCACTGAGTGATACTGGGTTACAAAAAACGTTGGACATAAAGGCATTAACTTTTGGCCTAGTTTCTCTTTGTAGAAAAATGGAATATGTTTTGAGAGCCAGTAGAGAACTGAATGTACTGGTTTCTTATCTTAATTGGCATCAGCGATTGTAGCTGGAAGTGCTTCCTTGGTATGATATCAATACGAACGAAGCTGGTCACTTCTACTAGGAAACAGGACCAGATAATTTTGTTTTAGCAGATGCACATGACCGTTGTAATTATGAATCCCTTTATTTGTCTCCTTTGTGGTGTAGTCAGTGGGAGGTAGAGAGCAATAGGGATTCAGATTTGGGTACTACAAGTGAAATATTTACTCGTGTTCTCACCTGTAGCGTTGGGACACAGACTGTTGATTGAATGTTACATTGGTGTAGGACATCTTTATATTTTCTTAAAGTTGTTTTGTTCTGTAGGCTTGTCTCTAGTTTCTGCAGGCTCTCCTTTTAGTGTATTCGATGTTCTTAATGCAGGATTAGTCTGTGGTAGTCATATCGTTCATGAGTGGTTAAATACATATCGTGAAAGAGGATAATCATTTGGATTTTTATCTTAACTTCACCTTTACTTTTTGCATCCCCCCGATCCCCTGCCATATTTTTATGAAGCAACATGGTGATAAGCCAAAGGGGCTGGGGACGAGTTTCTAATCCTGGTTCTGTTTCTAAATAGTTGCATGAACTTGGAAGTCATCAGGGCTGCTACATTGCACAATTGTAGGGGCCCCATTACCATCTTTCATGTAAATGGTACCCCTGGGGTTTCTTTTCCATAGCATATAGTGTGAATGGTGACTCCTAGAGTTGTACCATAGAGATGGTAATTGAAATTAATTTATACTCTCTAGACCACAGTTTTTTTCACATATGGAATAAGAAGGTTGAATTCAGTGAACTCTGGATACTTCAAGCACTGGAAGATGAATCAGTCACCAGTGTTAGTCAATCCCTTTTCTATGAATGGGCCCTCTTAACAGAAAAATAGTAAAATTATCTTTGAGACGTGCTTTATTTCAGGAGAAGTTTATCTGTTATAGTGTGAGACTTCATGTGTAGACTGCCTGCATGCAAAACTTTTTGGCATGTATTTCAGGTGTCTGAACTGGACAAACTGTTGTGGGAATTTGAAAGTCCCATGCATTTAGGGCCTACATTGACTATTTTGAGCAGATAGCAGGCGCAAGATTCTGAATAAATGATTTCCAGATCTTTCAATTTCAGTTTCAAGGAAAGAAATGCTGATCAAAAAAGTACAGTCCATGAAGAATGTGTCTTATTTCATTGGAGCATAAAATATTTTTAATATTTTGGTATTTAAACAAGATTCCAAAAGTAATTATAAGTATTTAAATAACAGTAGAAATGTAGGAAGCAAATTTATAATGTGAGAGATCCTTTGTACCCCACTTGCACCTGAGGGGGTGGTGGTGAATCATTGTAATGGTTCTTACCTTTCTAGAACTTTCTCTTACGCATATTTACTTATTAATTTGTGAATTTCTGGGTACTTATGACTTCCTAAATTTAAAGGATATGAAACTCCTAAGAATTTATTAGCATAGGAAATGAAGTAAAATTGTAGATAGATTAATAAAAATTGTATCTTATGAGTTCCTATTATGATGTAGATGCATACTTAACATGTTTCCTTTGAAACCATTTAAAAAATTTTTATTATTGAAATCACTGGAATATTCTGGCTTCTTTAATCCAGAAGCAGTCCCCTAGTAACAGTGAATGCTGATTTAATCAGACGAACAGAAGTCCCTCCTGTTTTCAGAGATGGTCTGGATAGACCAGTAAGTTGCTTACTTTACAGAACTTTTCATTTTGTTTTGTTTTGAGTTTTACTGTAAATGATGTACAGTATAACCAAGGAACATCTGCATATGAGTTTTCTGCCTCATAAGCCTCAGAAAACTCTGATGTTTTGTTGGCAGAGAGACCAAGGAAAATTCCTTAGTTTGGAGAAAAAAATCATTACACTCAGCTGTAATACTGCTGCAAGGCGGAGCTGGTCTTTGAATAACTGTGGTCTCCTGAGAGGATTCATTTTATGGTCTGGTGTTCTGATTTCTTTCAGTCTGGTAGTTTCTGCATTGCTGTATGAAAAGACAGTCTCTTAGGCACAACCAAAAGCAATTTTTTTTTTGACTTGATAACTTGAATACTACTACTCTTGCTTATTTTTACAGCTGTTGATTTTGATATTCTGAGGAATGTAAGTTACCTTGACATAATTGATTTGAGATGTTTAAATTCAGCAAAAACACTTAACAGAGTCCATGAAGTTTTAGAAGTGAAACTTTTTAAAATAAACTGCTTTTAAAGTCTTATCTACTTTTCACCACTTTACATTTTGTGATACTGATAATATTGAAGTACCCCTACTTCTAGATAAATTCTAGAATGCGTGAAATTGCAAAGATTATTAAGAACAAATGTAAATGCACTTTTACCTACTTTTTGGAGAGGAAGAGAGTTAAATGTGGTGCTTTGTTTTGAGCTTAAGTTGTCAAATACAAAATCTCATTAGGCAATGGGTAAAAATTTAATATGTTGTTACAACTGAGCATGGTCACTTTATGGTTACATCTGCAATAGCGTGGAGTGTGTAGGAAATTACTCTATATAAACTTTAGTTTAGGTGTCATCTGAAGTTTCTAGGTCCTTGTTATATTTTATTTTTTTTGGTTATAGCTCTGCCTGCACATACGTGTATGTATGCATGTGCTTGTATGTGAGAGACAGAGAAGAAAGTAAGTGAATGCGGCAGATTGGGAGGGAGGGTTGGAAGAAAACTAGAATTATTTGCATATTCATGATTTAAAATGCTCTGAGCATCTTTAACCTGGCAATTTGGCAATTTAGCTAAGCAGCAAAAAATGAGGATTGGATAAACACAGCTTTACTTCTGCTGTTTTATTGTATATTTAAAGAGTGTAGGATGTACTGAAACACAGTTGTAAAATGTTAAAACATTTTACTTAGTAAAATTACTAAGCTTTCAGGAATGAAGTTTTAAGAGTTTGTGAATGTGTGGGGCCTTTCATATGCAGGTTTTGAGGTTTTAGGAAATTCTTAAGGCAGAAAATCTTTGGAGTAAAGTCCAGGAATCAGAATTCTTGAACCTCAGTAGGTCAAATTAATTGGCTTTGTGTTGAATCTTATAGCCGACTTTAGCTGGGAACTTTTCTTCAGTGGTGTTGCCCTTGTAATCATCTAGGGCCCAACTCTATCTGCCTGAAAGATTTTAATTGCATACTGTGAATTATCTGAGACTGACTGACCATACTGTATTATTAACTGATTAAGTTAGTTTTCAGATGCCAGTTCTCACTAAAATGCAACCTGAGGCTTATCAAACTTTACTTACTCATAAGGTTTAAACAGAATGTTGGCTAATTGTTTAATCTTATTAGTGTAAAAATATTTTCCCTTGGATTATTCTTTCATTTTTCTGGGGTGTTTTATATCAATTTTGAGTACATTCTCTGTTACCTGCTGATGGTCTTGTAACTTCTTTTTTTGTTTTTTGGAGATGGGGCATCTATATACTTTTAGGAAACTTGGGGATACTTGATTATTCCTATAAAAATATTCTAATTAATGAAACGCAAGGTCTTAAAAATATTTTAAATACAAACCTTATGTGATTGTAGACTTGAATGGGGGAAGGGGTGATAATACCAGGTGTGCCAAAAAAAATGTATACTCGTGACTTGTATTCATCTTTTGTTATCGGTATATATTAAGTATTACAATTTTAATAACAGTTTTTTCCTTTCTTAAAACGTGTATGCATTTTTTTTGGCACCCTCTGTATATTTGTTGAGATAGTTTTAATTGTTTTACCTTGGTATAAACAGTTTCTCTGATAGTGTTCATTGTTGAGTAGTATTTTCACATAAAAACTGAGTTTCTGTGTTTTTAGAAAGAAATGAATTACTTTTCCTTGGATGATAAAACTAAATAGTATCTGTCTCTATGCTTAATAAATTATTCATTTTAACCTAGATCTCTTATTTGTTCTTTGAATATCTCCTTTATTTGTTGTTTGGAATAGGTAAAAATCTCTTAGCACCTAGTGCACTCAGAATTAGTACCCTAAACTCATGTATTAGTTTATTTAAAAAAGAAAATATAAAACTCTTACAATTGATACTAAAAGCTTAAGTTTTTTTTTTAATAACCTAGTATGTGACTATTTATGCAGCTTTCTTATAACTATCTGCTGTAGCTTTCTTCTGAAAATATTAATATAAGTGAAATAGTCTGTGAAAATAAAATTTAATTCAACAGTTTTGTATTGGGCATTCACTGTGTGCCAAGTTCAGTGCACATGACACAGAGGTGATCCTTCTAAGCTTCGTCTGGCTTTTCGTCTCCCATCTCACCACTGTTGTGCTAGTCCAGATCCATCCCTGCAATTTCCTGCCACTGGTCTTTCCTCATTGGGATATCTTCCATACTTCAGTCAAACCTAAGTGTTATAACAGTTTTGGCAGATTCACATTGTTCCCAGAATAGAATCCAAACTCTTGAGCTACCCAACTACTGGCCTTTATCCCATTTCCACTCACGGACACTTGGAGATTCTTACACTCTCCAACCATTCCAGTCCCTTCACACTTCAGAGCCATTGTGATTCCTTCTGATTGCATTTCCTGTCCTTCCATTTTATTTGATGTTTTTCCCTGGCTTCCTTAAGCAAGCTTAAATTTTCTCTCTGTTGTGGTCTGTTCATTACTTTTGTTGTACGAATACATCGATCTTTTCTCTAGTCAGGCACTTACCTCATTGTTATGTCTCACTTCCTACACAAATGCTTCTAATCTAGAACCTAACTGTGCCCAGTACATGGTAGACAGCACATACGTGTTTCAAATCTCATTTCTAATTGTATTTGTTTTGTGATTTTACCAGTCTACAATTTTGGATTGAATACAGATTTTAGTCCAAGATCTAAAATCTTGGTTATTGCAACTGCCAATAATCACACTTCAACAAGTGAACCATTCAAGGACTTGTATTCATTGAAAAGCAAAACCAGACTGACAGTATGACAGTAAACTTGTTGGACCATCTTTATGAAAGGAAACTAAATTTTTCTGTTACACCAGAATGCTTCAAAGTGATCCAGAGCTTTCCATAGGGTCTACAAGCCCACTGCCATAGTTGTCATAACTAGGACATCTATGTCAAAACTATAAAAAGACCATCGCTCTAAATCGAGCAAGGTACCTTTAGAATCAACCTGAGTTTAAAGCATCGTGGTTTCTAGGAAACTTCTATAGAGATGTAATAGCCTAAGTCTAAACCTAGTCTTTCAGTATTAGTGAAGAGCACTTCTTTGTAAAGGATTGGGTCGGTGGTTATAAGTGGCAGAGGTGGCTATTTGTCCCTCAGTCTCCATTTTTTCCCCTTTTATGGTTGCAGAATTTTTAGCTGGGTACAACTAGCTGGTACTGGTCTTCAGTTTGCAGCCTGCTTGTAGGCAGGTGTGGCTATGGGCGTGAATGTGGTGTTATGTTGAATGAAACACAGATAGTACTATTTTGGGCCATAGGTTGAAGATATGCACATTAGAGGAATGAGAAAGGGGGTGCCTGGGTCCCTGACATTTGGGTCCCTTAATCTTGTACAACCTATGCGTACTTTTGCACGAGACAGAAATAAACTTTTGTCCTTTTTTTTTTTTTTTTTTTTTTTTTACTACCTGTTTTCTGTCTCCTGTAGGTAGACATTGAACCTCCAATACTATCGTATGCTTTATGACTTTGGACAGGGAGTGTCTAGACAGGAGTAGGAACTGCCTAGAACCATGATACGTTCTCTGGAGATTGCAGAGATCTGGTTGATTATAGGCTAAGAGGATTTAAATGTCAAATTAGTGTTAAGATTCTACAGATCATTTTTAAGGTCTCCTAACCCTGAGAACCAATGAGTTTGAAGTGTTGCGATTGGTTTTAATAAATTGCTGTATTTCATCATTTCTAAGACATTTTCACATTTTAATGTTTCTGATATTAGGATATGTTTTATAAGACCACCTCTTTGCTGTGACATATAATTAGAGTAGAATTTGACATTTGACCTTGATGGCCCAGAGGTATCCCCCAAAGTGGCTGGAGTTAACAGCAGAAAAATGTTGAAGCATGAATACTGACTTAAAATGAGCAGGTTCCAGTAGCCAATCAGAATAAATAGTATAGAGCAGTAGCTGAATAAATCACTAGATTTAGGTTCAGAAAAAGGCCACTTGCAGATCAAGTTTGCCAGTTTCTTCGTGGAGCCCTGTGTGTAGTCTCACTGAGCTTTTTCTGAAGCTCAGAGATGAGCTAAGGTATTCAGGGTTTAAAAAGGAACTAAGAGAGCAGCCTCATTTGGTAAGATGATTCTTAGTGGAAGGAAAAAACAGGATGGATAGTAAAGTTTCAAAATAATCCTTTTACATAATTGCTTAATTCTTACGGTATGATCAGAGTTTATGAAGACAAGTAGTGCTAATAAAAGGATTATAACAAAAGAACGGCCCACTCTGTCTGTTCTGAGGCAATCACGTTTCCTCTCTCTTCACTCTTTCTTTTATTTACTTCCATATTTAAAACAAATGTGACTGAATATTGTGTCTGTCACCCAAGTGGTATACTATGGTGATGTTTCCTTTCTTGTACAACTATTTGTATTTTTCCATTTACTTGGTTTTCTTTGAATATCTGACAGAAAACAGCTCACATTCTCCACAAACACTCTTAGATTTCTCTCAGTTCAATTTTTCAGTTGGTTAAAACTTTCCAATGTTTATTAGTTCTGTGTTTTTCCTGGAGACATCCTTATTGGATCTCTCACTTTGCTGCCGTATAGGCTGCTTGCCATCTAGGTGTAGGACACAGAGCTTACTTAGAGCTTTTTGTGCATAAGTCATATGAGGTCGGACAATTAAGTTTGCAAACTAATTGCAATGATGTTGCTAACCTTTTTTGATATCACAGGGATTGTTCATTATGAATTTGTACCAACTGGACAGTTAACCAAGTTTATTATTTGGAAGTGCTGAAAAGCCTGCGTGAAAAAGTTAGACGACTGGAACTTTTTGCCAACAATTCATGTACCAGATCATGTGGCATTGTCTGTGAAGGAGTTTTTAGCCAGTAAACAAATAACTGTCTTGGAACACCCTCCCTAGTCACCTGATCTGGCCCCCAATGACTTCTTTCTTGACCTGAAGATAAAGGAGATATTGAAAGGAAGACATTTTGATGACATTACGACATCAAGTGTAATACAACAGCTCTGATGGCCATTCCAGAAAGAGTTCCAAAACTGCTTTGAAGGGTGGATTAGGCGCTGGCATAAGTGCATAGCTTCCCAAGGAGAGTACTTCGAAGGTGACTATAGTGATATTTAGCAATGAGGTATGTAGCACTTTTTCTAGAATGTGTTTGTGAACTTAATTGTCTGACCTCGTATATTGGCTGCTATTATATAATCTAGCTATTCTAAAATGTCACAGTGACATGCAGCAGTCATATCTTTTTCATTTATTGTGTAGGAGCAGCAGGAGGACATTTTACGGAGGAATGGGATTTGTACATGGTCTTTGGGATGGGTGGGATTGATACAATTTCCCATTTTTTCAGTGGCTAATCAAGGATGGTGATAATTTATATACTGCATATGGCACTCTGTGGATATTTAATTATCCATTAGTTTCCAAGGTTCTGATCTTGTCCTTAAAATTGCTCTGATATTGATTAGATTTGTTTTTACTAATAGAATGTGCTTTCAGTTTTATGGGGGGGAAAGGAAAAAAAAAAAGAAATGGGTTTGGTGACCAGCCAGCCTGTGCTACAGTTCTGGTCATTAAAACCACCTTCCGTTTTGAGACCAATTAGATATTGGTGATAGACAGAAGCCATCACTTATTTCTCATCCTTTTTTTTTTTTTTTTTTTTTTTTTTGCCTTCCCTGAAATTTGAATCACTGATAGATGTTCTTGGCTGAAATGGTATCATTTGGGCAGAGGAACTATAGTGTCACTCACATAAGACTTTAGTGAAGGTCCTAATTTGGTGTGATGTACCCTATACTGGATGTTGACATGATTAATTCATACTGGAAAGCAGTTCTTCCCTTACTACCGTAATGCTTTGCACACTTATTTCCAGTTTTCTCTCTTCTGGGCAAATGGTAAGATTGTACTTCCCAGCTTTCTTGAGGTTAAGTGTTGTGCGATAGCCTGCTTTGGTGAACTGTGAGCAGGAGTGATGTGCATCACTTCTAGGCAGGGGCTTTTAAGAGTGACTAGAAGCTTTGCTGTGGTCCTTTCCCAGTGTCTGTGACTGTGGAAGTTTTTGTTGAGATGAAGCTTCAGTCAAGAGTCCCTGATTGAGCAGAGATAGGAGCAGAGCCCCTGGGCCACCCCCTTGGCCGTTGTGTTACGCCACTGAGGTTTGGAGTGTTAACTGCAGCAACGCTGAGCCTGTGATGAGGGGTAGATAGCAAGTGCTCATGCTCCAGGGTCCTGACCTCTTCAGTGTTTAAGGTTCCGAACGAGCATCATGTTAATGGTAAAAAGATAAACATCTCTTTCCGTTGCTTCCAATATTGCTAAGCATTTGAACTGTTTGTTGCTACTAACAGTTCAGCTTCCCCTAAGGTAAAGATACTTTTGGATTTATACTAAGCTCTTCACCTCAAATAATTTTCTTCCTTTGGGGCTCATCCATCCTTGAAATGAAGGACTATTTTAACTCTTGCTGCCTCTGCAAGTAGGAAGAGAGAAATCTGGAGGGAGTTCAATCTTTTCTGTCACTGCCTGCACACCTGGGGTGCAGGTGTGGGGGAGAGGAGCAAGGATAGAGACGCCCTGCCATCTGGACAACACAGAGCAAGAAACCACTTTTTTTGAGTAATTACTGTCGCCACGTTGCCCACTAGAGAGAGGATAAAAGATTTATTTTTGTAGAGGCTGTAGTTCTATCAAAGGAAACGTGTTTCTGACATTTAGGGCCCCCTGTGCAATGCTGGTTATATTTCACATAATTCCGGGGGAAATAACAGTACTATTGGGCAACAGTTATGCTCCATTGTTGGTTAAAATGTCATCTATAGGCTGTCTGGGAACCTAAAAATTGTTTATGTGTATTTTTTAAATAATGGAAACAGTGTTCTGAATGCCAAACAACCAGTCCATAAAAGGAAATAGTGCACTAATTTTCTATAACAGGAGTTGTTTAATAGTCCCCCTTTATGTGCAGTTTTGGTTTCCGTGGTGTCAGTTACCCGCAGTCAACCATGGTCTGAAGATATTAAATGGTGAATTCCAGAAATAAACAATTCATAACTTATAAGTTGTATGCCATTCTGAGTATCGTGATGAAATGTCTCACCATCCTGCTCTGTCCCACTGCCCCACGTGGGACTGAGTCATCCCTTTGTGAAGTGTCTCAGTGCTGTAGGTGGTCTCGTCCTTCAGTCACTTAGTAGCCATCTCAGTTATTAGAGAGAAAGATCACAGTCAGTCAACTTTTATTACAGTATATTGCTATAATTGTTCTATTTTATTAGTTCCTATTAATCTTTCTGTGCCTAAGTTATAAATTAAACTTTATCAAAGGTAGGTACGTATAGGAAAAAAACATAGAGTACGTGTATAGGGTTTGGTACTATCTGTGGTTTCGGACATCCACTAGGTGGTCTTGGAACGTGTCCCGCCGTGGATACGAGGGGACTACTGTAATTACTGCAAAGCCTCTGAAGTTGTGTTAGTTCAGCACTTGGTGTGAGAAGAAGACACGGATGATCACAGAACTGCCTCCTCCCCCCGCCCCATCCACTAACCACTGCATTTTGAAAATGAGCCAGTCCCCTAACCCTGAAATAGTAATGCAGGGAAAAATGATATTCTTAGAACCTAGTTTCTAGAACAGTTTTTAGTGTTTCCAAAGACCATCGTGCTGTCCAGGGAGCGGGTGGTGGGGAGAAGGCCCTGCCTAGGGACACACTTGCTCTCCGATGAGCAGGCATTTTCACGTTTGTACAGCAAGAGATGCTTCTACTGTCTCTTACTCTGGAATTATTTAAGTCTAAAAAGCCTGCCTCCTGGGGAAGATTTATCCCTAATATTTAATTATACGAACAAATACTAATTGGAAACACTGTTGTTTTTCTTTTTCTTTTTTCTTTTTTTTGGTGTGTGTGTGTAGGTGTAGGTGTAGGTGTTGTGACTCTGGAGAGTGGAATAACCACATGGATTCCAGCCTACCTTATCCACTATTTCCTCCTTGCTTCTAATGCAGGATGGAATTTGGGGTAACTCACTTAGCATTGCCTACCAGACCTATTGTTAACAATTCAAAGCTAGAAACGCTCTAGTTTTCTAGCACAGAAAGCCTTCTGCTTTGTCTTTTTAAAGCAATAAATACTATGTTGACCACCGATGTGTCGAAAGGACCTGAAAAGACTCTCTTCCCTATGGCTGTAGCTGCATCTCACTGGTGCCTGCTACTAGCTCTGCTGTTTTGCTGGTGTCATCTGAGGCCTCTACTTTGCTGCCTGGGTGCATCTGCCAGGGGTAGTTCATGATCTGGCTGTATGGCCTGCACAGGGAGGCTGCCTGCTAAAAGCCAGCCCCGTGCCAAGCCCCACATGGCTTTGTTTCAGATGTGCAGTCCAGGCCTTGTTTTTAAAAAGTTATATGTGCAGTTCTCCTTCCATGGAAATGACCACTTCCTAGGGACAAAGCTGCCATGAACTGGAGTTTCCCACTCAAGTTAAAAGAATATATGATTTTAGGCTTAAAGTCTCTTGCGCAGTCTGTGTTATTTAAAACCAACGTTTCACCTGAAAAAGTGAGGTGGATTGCAGGATAGAGGCTGCACGTTACCAATGTGAACAATGTCTTCGGGCTGATTCCTTGAGTCAAAGCTCCACCTACCTTGTCCATGACAGAAGCTCCAATCACCTCACATGTGTTTTGCTCCTGCAAACTTCTTGTTTTTTTCTCATGGTTTGTTTCTTAGGTAACAGATATACAGTTTTGAGCAGGCCCAATAAATAATACCCCCTTTTCAAGACTGCCATTCAGGGTGGCTGAGCTGGTTGTTGAAATACAGACGTTCTCCTGCAGCGGTGTGTGAATAGCCACTGCCCAAAGCCCCTTGTGCTTCCTTGGGTTGCTACAGCCACTGCGGCCTTTTCTGGGTAATTCCTTGGACGTCCTCCACATCCAACAACTGAAGGGTAAATGCCTGGCTCAGCAGGGGCCTGATCTCTGGGACTCTGCTCCAGCTGCTGTGGCCAGCACACATTCAAGATTGGTGTTAACTCTTCTGAGTATTATTCCTGCCTTCTTCCTCTCTCTGGTTATGATCCATTTGAGAAATAAGAAAAAGAGTAAGGTAGATAGATGGTCATACAAGTAGATGAAATTGTAGATGAATTATAATTACAGATTCTGTAATTGTAGGACTTCATGTATAATTACAGATACCAGAGCTATGTTTGAGAGACTCACTACTCCCTCACCTCCCCTCTCCCCCAGTCACTGCAGTACAGAAACAGGGCTGGCCTCACCCGCGCCACCTCCTCCCACCTCAGGGACAGGGCTTGCTCCTGGGGGAACAATGGAGCTTGTGCTGTCTTTCGGCCCGCAGCGGGGCTGGGACTAGGGGGAGGTGAGGGAGACACTCGCTTCAAGTTGGGAATTTAAGGGGTGCTCCTCAAAACCTGAGTGATCAGGATAAATAATACAGAGGGTGCCCAAAACATGTAGACACATTTTAAGAAAGGAAAAGCGATTCAAATTGTGATACTCAATATATACTGATAACAAAAGATGAATACAAGTCATGTTTGATTTCTGCAACTACAGGAGGTGCTCAAAGAGGTTACCCTCAGTGTAATTTTAATACAGTTTTTTTTCCTTTCTTAAAATTTGTATACATTTTTTTGGCACCCTCTGTATTTAATGAATTATTTTAAAAAATCAAAATTCATGTAGAAACTCCATGACGAACACGATACCCAAATTTTAAAATAAAGGCAGAGTCAGTATTTCTGACTTCTCCCTTTGCCTCAGGTTTCAGTGTGGCTCAACGGGGCACCGTTACTGACCCTATCTTACATTTAGTGCCTGGGGCAAATGCCACCCTCGCCACACCTGAGGACTTGCCCAGCTTGTTCTTCCTCCCTTTACAGAATCCATTAAGTCACTTTATTTCTCCTGGGTGAAGTGAGGAAAAGGACAGGAAAATAGCAGAAATGTTAACATTAACGGAACTTCCTTCACATGGAAGGCATAACCTCAAGAGGGAATTAGAGGCACTATTCTCCATGACGAAAAATTTCCAGTGATTGTCTGTCTCTAAAGGGAGTATTAGCTATCTGAGAGGAAAACTCAAAAGTATAAATTAAGGGTTCAAAGTTAAGGAAAGTCTACTTGTAGTTAGAGGGAGCAATTGTATAGTGGAATGGTGTAGTGAACTGGCTCTGACACTCCACTTGTTTTATTGATCTGGTTGGTGAGAAAGGTTGGGCTCTCAAAGCTCTCTGCTGCATCCTGGCAACTCCCAGGGTAATCAGTCCATGGACCAAGAGCATCAGCTTCACCGGGGAGATGGATAGAAATGCAGAATCTCGGGCCCAACCCCAGACCTCTTAAGTCAATCTGCATGTTTTTTTCACAGGAGACCTAGTTGATTTGTACTTGTTTTCTAAATAAAGTCCCACTCTGTTGTGGCATGTCCATAGTCTTCCTTTTGAAATCTGCTAAATAAACCCGCCCCAGCTTCACTCCTGCTGAAAGAGCTTCCCTGGAATTCGTTGTGCTTTTAGGAAACTGACTACTTATTAGGTACTCTTGCACTTGGTCCCTCAGGGTAAGATGTGTTTTACTAAATGACATGCTGGAGGAGGTTGAATTTGTCAACAGGTAGGTTGTAGGAGTTAGTTTGAGAATTTAAGCCTGAACTGTGAAAAATAGTAATATAATGAGGCTTAGGGGTAAAACTGTTAGCTACCTTGAATGGTTTTAACGGGAGATAGGGATTTATGAGTTTAATAACAGCACACGCTGATGACTTTTTGTTCAAGTGCTTTATTTCCTTTAGAATAAAATGAACGTTGTAGCTTAGATATTATACATACGTCGTATGTCTTCTTTTTCGTTTTGGTGTCGAAGATCAGGTAATAGGTTGGGTTTTAAAGCCTAGAGTGCTGAACTACTGTTGTGATTTGTGAATTCTTAAACACTTTTAAGACGACTGATAGGATTTGATGAATTGAAAGCTATAAATTATAATGGTATTTGTGTTTAAATCTTAAAAGACTGGTATGCCATATGCTGACATAAATAAGGAGTAAAATTAAAGTTCTCTATGCTATAAAGTAATGAAACTAGGTTTCACTTGTGATTTGTAGGAACAAATTCTTTATTTCATAATTACCATGTGAGGGAGCAAGTTTATCTGTATTAAGGTCAAATTATTGAGCTAGGCATGTAGGTAATTGGAGGATATAGATGGTACTGAAGTATTAGCCCCTACTGAGTTTATAGTTCAGTTGGCAAATAAGGCACACCGCTATCACGTAATCTAATAGTGGTCTGCTCCTAGCCACTAATTTAGCCAATACATGCAGTTCATTTCTTCGAGGTGGTTTCCTCATTTGTAAAATGAGGAAGTTTGAATTGGATCTCTAAAATGTCTTTCTTCTAGTATTATAATTATGAATGGTAATAAATCAATTACATGAGAATAATTTAATTCATACAATGATTCAACTTTTCAGGTGTATCTATTCTCTGTAAGAAACAGGAATTTTTATCTTTGGGTAATAAACAATCACTTTGCTTAAGCTAAGATTTAGACAGTAACCTTATTTTTTCCCAAGGTGTTGAAATCGTTCAAATTTTATACTAGTAGTTCTTTTCACCATTTCTTTTAGTACATATTTATCAATTTTTTTATCCTTATACATCAGCAGACAAATACGTATTTTGGTAAATCTTTTTATTCAAGAGAAGCTACCCTATCACATCCCCAAATCTTAATAAACAGGGAATTTGTTTTCTCTCTTGTCCAAAATATTCTCTGAAAAAAGTATTTTCCCAAATGGCTCTCTTAAAAAGACACTTGCTCATTCCTTTCTTTTGATAGGCAATGCTACCAAAGACAATTTGAGAAATTAACCCTTTGGATGAGAATGATTTACTCCAACCTTTTCTCTTTATTTTTTTCTTTTTTAAACTTTTTGATTCTGCTTTAATAAATTCCCAAGTTAGTAACTTTGAAGGCTTTCCAAATTGTATTGCAATTACAGAAATACAAAGATACTCCTTGACGAGTCCAGAGAGATTAAGTCAAAGAATATGAGTCTAGCATGTGGTAGAAACTTGGCTGCTATTCTTAAAGTAGGAGAGAAATGAAATTGGCCATAAGACAAAATGGCTAACTTTTTGACACAATCCCTGAAGTCAGGCTGGTGAACCCTTTGTTGTTCATGTCTTTACCTTCGATATTGATGGTGACTTGAAGCCATGGCTTTCTTTAGTGAATGGTGAAGTTGATCTTTCATCTCATCCTGGAGCTGATAAGCTGAACTTCAGAATATTTTTGGTATTCAAATCTCTGTACCATTTACTCTTTGCTCTTATCTACATAGGTAGAAATGATTTCAGTAAATTGATTTCATATCAAAACTTGTCTTAAGTAGTTCTTCTCAATACATTTTTGGTGGTCTTTTCTAGATAGGGTTGCTCATCAATTTGGAATCAATTTGTTTTTGCGAATTAAAAAAATCATAAACCAAAGTGTACTAAACAGTTATATGAAAGTTGAATGATTGATATTTATTTTTGATTACTCCGTAAACTACCATCTTGTAAATCTAGAATCTTTAGATTTTAGTGGAATTTCACAACCATTGGAAATGTTTTATATTATGATGACATAGGAAAATGCTTGGGAGACAATGCTGAACAAAATGCATAAGCCTTAAAAGCAATACTCAGTACATATATCTATTATATACATATATTAATATATAATTACAAATAATCCTGCTTTTTTTTTTAATTTAACAATTTGGCAAACTATATCAAGAGCCTTGAAAATCGTATCACTAATGCTTTTATTTGCAGAAAGTTTTTCCAAAGGAAATAACCAGAAGTAGTCAATGATTAAAAAGGTGTCTAATATAGTATGTTATTTATAAAGGAGAAAAACTAAAAACAACCTAAACAGAATGACGTGGAACTGGAGGCATAATTTATCCTGTTATACATTTATTTAAAAAATAACTTGAAATGCTTTGCCATATGAACCATTTACTTTCTTCAGTTTTTATCAGGTGGTTTTTACAAAAATCTTTTATGTACTTTGGAGGAAGGAGCTCAAGTAGTAAAAGCTCCATCGATTGAATTTAATAAATCTGGTTAGGAAGACAGATAACTTCTATAATTTTTGTTAAACGTTTCTGTTTGCAATACTCATACTTGCTTATACCAGAATCTTTTAAATGAATATTGTCCTTCATAGAAACAAAAAGGTGCAGCATATTTAGTGCTTTTTGAACTTATACCCCACACACAGAATTCTAAAAAATGATTGAATGTACTTCTTGATCTAAACATTTAGCTTGAACATATTTCATACCCAATGGTTAAAAATCTTCATTTGTTTTACAAAAAGTTCCATTGAGGTCCTAGCCAAAAAACTACTACTTCAGTGATTTATTAACTAAAGAACTATGATGGGAAAAAATGACTAATTTACATTTTTCATCAGTATATAAATCATACAGGCCTTATTTTAGGATTCAGAATCTCTCATTGAGTGTGTGTGTGACTCTGCATACGTGCTTGTGTGCACATGCATGAGTACAGTTGAGATAAACATTGAAGCCTTTCTTCTTTCCCCCTGTTCAGACTGGTTTCAGGATACATGGCCAGAAACACACAGAGCACTGTCAGTGAAGATACTGATCCTTGCAGTTCTTCCATCGTTTCTATTCTCCTAGTGGTATTTAGGTCACTGAAGCTTGAATACAGAGGAAAGATTGCAAAATAGAAAAATGAGATCGACTCTTAATTCACAAGTTTATAAATCCCAGAATGTCACTGTTTTTTTCTCATGGAAATTTTATTTCTTCAGAAAAGAACTGTGACATCCATTTGATTGACGGTAACTATCAGGATTACATCAGCTCGGACTGCCTTATTATTTGCAGTCCTAGCTTAAACATTTGGGCATTTCTTAAGCACTTCTGTTTGACTACGAACATAATAAAAATGTAGTTATTTGCGGAAATCCTTGGATTTGAAAGCTTTCATGGGTTGTTTTAAATGATTTTGTTTTAGCGTACAATTCGATAGTTTTCAGCATTGTGCAACCGTCACCATAATCTTTAGAAGGTTTTCATTACCCTCAGATGATACACCATCCCAGTCAGCAGTCATTCTTCATTCTCTTTCCTCCTACCCCCTTTTCAGCTTTAGAGAACCACTAATCAACTTTCTGTCCCTCTAGATTGGCCTATTCTGGACATTTCATGTGAATAGTATCACATAACATATATAGTCTTTTGTGACTGGCTTCTTTTACACTGTATAATATATTTTTTTTAAGTTGTAGCATCATATCCATGTTGTCATATGTATCAATACTCCATGCCTTTCTGTTGCTGAAGAATATATTCCATTGTGTGCATGTATATTGTGTTATCTGTTTACCAGTTAATGGACATTTGGGTTGCTTCCACTTTTGGCTATTATGAATAATCTGTGAATAATCATGTAGATTTGTGTACAAGTTTTTGTGTGGGCATTTGTTTTCTTTTTAGTAGATACTTAGGAGTAGAATTGCTGTGTCATACAGTAACTCTTAACATTTTTAGGAACTTCCAATAGAGTACCACTTTATTAAGACTCAACAACTTTGAAAATGGAATATGTTTGAGATAGGGAATGAAAGCAGGGAAAAGAGAAATGCAAATGCCCCAAATCCTCATTGATCTTTAGCTCATTTGTTGTGCCTGCCAGGTCTGTTTGGTAATCACTCTCCATGGAAACAATAGGGGACCCTTCTGAAAATGAAAAGGGCATTGTTAGTAATTATCTCGGGACAATAGGCATAAATTGGGACTGTCCTAGGCAAGTTAGGACCAATGGTCACTCTGTCAACCACCAAGAAGGAAAGACTGTTGTCAGATTTAGCCTCCTCCTCTCTTGTGACAAGTGAGAATTATTGGAAGTGGGGAGAAGGCATCTCAGATATGAGGTCAGGCACAGGGAATTTTATGTGTCTTTGTTTTCCATTTTGCCTGATGCCCTCTACTGAAAAAGTATCGTTGAAAGGGGGTGATACTTTAGTTAATATCGTAATTACCCATATCCATAGTTGTAGGTTCTAAATGTAAAAAATAAGGTGATTGAAATTAGTCAAGGGGTCACATTAACTTTTCTAATATTTACTTGAGTCAATCATTTTATTTCTTCTAGGGAACAAGTCATTTCAACTTCAGATCATCTTAGCTTTCAACTGTGCTGAAAAACTTCGGAGACAGTTTTTCCTTCCTTCTCATTTGAAAGAATTTAAAGAAGAAATAAAATGGCAGAGGTTTAAAGTTAATATTCAGGATGAATGATGATAATTCAGATAACAAGACAGAAGATAAACTGCAGTCCTTATTTATCAGTGATAAAAATGGAAACACACATGCATACAACAAGAAATCACCACCTACACAAAACTCTTCAACTGACAGTGTGAGCTGGAATTCTGCCAACCCAGAAGACGACATGGTAGTTGATTTTGAAGCCAACTCTGCTGTGGACATTGGTGAAAATATTTCTTTGAATCCTGAGTGTGTTGAAGTACGTGATCACCAGAAGTCTTCAAGTGGTTTCATTAGTAAGGCGGTATTACATATGCAAGATTCCACATGTCAGTCTTCTGCACAAGTTGTAAATACGGAAGAGCCTGAGTACCTGCATTACAATTATCATTCCCTAGCATCATTTCAGGACCAGAGTGTTGAGACATCTCTGCCTTTTGTGTGGAAACCTAACGATGATGATTTGAACTGTACAGACTACCTAGCTGCCTTGGAGCTAAACCAAACATTTGACATGAAAGTGGATAATGTTAACTGCACCTTTATAACACGTGATGCCATTGGAAAAAGTCAGTCTTTGAATACCACTGGAAATCTGCAGCCTACTGGCACGAAAAGTGGAAATAAATCTTTATCCTGTTCCATTCCTACATCTTCCCATTCTGATAAGATACCGGTGGGAGGAATGAGTTATGATAGAGTTAGCTTTGAAGACTCTCAAACTACAGGATCAGAGGCCCAAGACACAACGTACACGGCATTTTCTGATGTGGTGATGCAGACTGATGTTTTTGTTCCAGATATTGGAAATCAGTGGCAGTATTCTTCAGGAAATGTCACCAGTGAGTACACAGATGGGCCACACCAAAGACTAGTTGGAGATAAAGAGATACAAGTTCTAACACCAGTTTCTGATGGCATGGATGTTCCCAACGGGTCTGTGTTACAAGAGTTCTTTTGTTTGTCTAAAGATGAACCAAATAATGAGACACATTCAGAGAGCTCATACGGGCAAAAGGAAATGGGCCAAAATCTAAGAGAAACAGTCTCTGATTGTCTTATAGATGATGAATGCCCTTTACTGGTGTCGACTTTTGATAACAGTAAAGCCCAAGTGCTGAACCCAGAACATAAAGTCACTGTGGCTGAAGACACACAAATTGTCTCCAGTGAAAAAGATTTGGGAACCCCAAATTGTATGGTAGAATTGATGCCAAGTAGCCCACCAGGACAGAAGGTGGTGGCTGCTTCATTGGAACTGACTTGGGATGCTAATGATATGGTCCTTAACACAGATAATACAATTTGCATGTCAACGCCAGTCCTAGAACCCATGAAAGCAACCTTTTCTATTTCACCTATTGAAACGACAGAGAAATGTAGTAAAGCGGAGAAGAGTAATCGAGAGCTTAGTAATTTACCTAACTTGAAGGGGGCACCTGTGAACATTTCTAAACCTAATCTAGGAAAATCAACAACCAAAACGAATACCCCTGTAGGCAGCAAAGTTAGGAAAACCGAAATTATAAGTTACCCCAGACCAAACTTCAAGAATGTCAAGGCAAAAGTTATGTCGAGACCAGCATTGCAGTCCAAAGACCCAGCTTTATCAAAGGTCACACCCAGACCTCCTCCGGTGAGCAATGCCTCATCGCCCTCATCAGTGTCTTCCTCGAGACACTTGACAGTTTTGAGCAAAACACCACGGTCTGACCTGAATGCAGACACAAAAGCAGAAATCCTAATTAACAAGACACATAAGCAGCAATTTAATAAACTCATTACTAGCCAGGCTGTGCATGTTGCAACTCATTCTAAAAATGCTTCCCATAAGGTTCCAAGAACAACATCTGCCGTGAAATCAAATCAGGAAGATGTTGACAGAGCAAGTTCTTCTAATTCAGCGTGTAAGACTGGGTCTGTGGCTACGTTTTTTCAGAAGATCAAAGGCATATTCCCTGTTAAAATGGAAAGCCCAAAATGTTTGGAAATGACATATGCTTCCAACATCGATAGGATTAGCCCTGAAAAGAAGGGCGAAAATGAAAATGGGATGCCTGTGGAAAAACAAGAGCTAAAAAAGGATCTTATGAATGAGACCTTTGAATATGGTTCTCTGTTTCTGGTAAGTGAAATTTTTGCCTGCTTCAGGGAACGGTGGAGGAACCTGAGAGATGTGTTAGCAATTGGTTATCCCCTAATAGTCAATAATGTTGCAGAATTAGGTGTGCAAATCTGTTTTTAGGTGTTAATATATTATTCAGTAATTCTTTCTCTTGTCAGTACATTTTAGAGTGTTAATTGGAAACCTGCATCCTGGGGAAAAAAAAACCCTGAAGTTCATTATTTTGTATTGAGTATTAATGTTTCTTTTGCTGTAATAGTTAGCTAAAAGAACAAGTTACTTTAATATTTTAGTGTAGTTATTTGAAGTTAAACATCTGATTATAGTTTATGAGAAAGAAAACGGTTTGTTTATGAACTTTAAAATGTATTGGGCTACGTTTAAGAAATGGCTCTGGCGTGCTGGTAAACAGTATCAACATAAAAATAACTCCTGATCTCTTGTTGAGGAAGCAGCTCTGGGAAGTGGCGTCCTCTCCTGTGAACAGGAGTATTCTGGATTCTGCCTCTGATCAGCTAATGTGACTTTGGGGCAGTAATCTTTTGAGGCCCAAAGGTCACATTTGATGTCTCTTGCAGCTTTCATGCATTGATTCCTGCTCCATAAAATAAATAAAGCCTGTTTTATTCTCATATATAGTGAAAGAGCAGTATGTTTTCTATAGCACCTGTCAGATATTTGGGGGAACTAGAGAGTGCCACTTAAAAAAGAATTCACGTGAAGTTCAAAGATTATTTTTCTTTAAACATACATATAGTTTTGACAAGAGCGTGAAGAAACTAGTTTTCTGAGTTTTAAAAACATTTGGCAGGCCACTCTGGGGTTGTGTGTACTCGTCCTTAGCCCTGTTTTTGGCAGTGGGAACGTAGTGTATTTTCAGTCCACACAGGCTTTTCTTGGGCTTGTGTCCTGTGCGCCAGGAATGGAGGTAGGTGTCAGGGCAGGAAGGCAGACGGGAGACATTTGTGTGGAGGGCTCATGTCGAGAAGAACGGAGCATGAAGTGTGGTCAAGTGTTCAAGAGCTGTTTAGAAGTGTTTTCAGGGTGCATAGGGGATTGTTAAGTCCTTTTGCAAGGAAGGTTAGGAAAGACTTGATGATACTCTTGAGCTAGATCAGTTTAGAGATTTTCTGGCTCTTATTGTCTTTTTTTAGGAGGAATGATACACCACAATTATGTCTGAAGTAATGGGATTGCCCATTATATCAAAACTCAGATTTTAGGTTCTTTTGAAGTGAAATGTAGAGCTAATTTTATATCATTTATAATTTGATACTTTGCTAAATTACATTATAGCGTCTGGTAATTCAGTATTCTTAGTTTGGTATTTATAGATAGACACAAAAACAATACATGTATTCCTCCTTGATTTATGGGAGAGCTTTATTGTGTATCTATTGCCAACTGCCAGAAGAACTAACATAAAGTTTCTTTAAGTAGTATTTACCTTGAATATAAATTGGCTATATAATTTTGAAATTAGAAGTTTTTGTGATGTGTGCATTGAGTAAAGCTGAGCTTTATATTCCCTATGCAGAATGAGAGCCTGTTTTTCAGGCTCAAGATGTGATACTGAAAAAGTGATAGAATCACAAGATTAAAATGGATGTCAATACATCTTGGAGAAGAAGCACTTTTCTTCTTAGGAATCTTGCAGTAGGGGTTCCCATATTTTCAGCACTAACACCTTTTTACTTATCAATTGGTATTTAAAAATAACGCAACACCAAACTCAGTCTTTTCCCATGATAATGTCTTAAGCACAATTTCCTCCAATGTCACTATTTTACTTCTTACACATTTCCACGTATCAGGGGGACGAGGCAGGGCAAACCATTGCAGGCCATAGGCTTGGTGCTAATTGCAGGGAGCTGAAGGAGTGAACATTTGTTTCATGTTTTACTCAGACACCTATGTTTCTTGGTCACTTCAGCAGGACGCAAAGGTTTGAAATCTGCCCTGGATCTGGGATGAGACAGTCCTGGAAGGATTTTCAGTGTGCTCGGTTGGTGTTGGGCTAAATTGAGCCTTGAATTGACTGAATCCTTAGGTGGCCTACAATGTCGCAGATGTTTGGTCAGTGTTTATCTGAAACTAAAGACAAGTTCTTATTTGGAAGAAGGAGTTTGATTTTAATCTGGTGCAGGTTGAGCATAGCTACTGATGACAGGTTATGTTTTGGTGATCATTCATGTATTGGATAAAGGGAGTGGTGAATTTTCTACAAGGAAAGAAATTGATATTTTTTTCAATGCCCGTTCTGGACCAAACTCTTTGCTTAGGTATCTTACATATTTTGTGTCCCTTAGTTTTTCCAGTGATGTTTAGGTGCTTTATATATTATCATTTACTCTTTCCAGTAACAGCAGGGCAGTTGTTAGCCACGTTTGGAAGCTTCAGAGAGGTTACTTTGAAACACAGCTACTGAGTCATAAAATTGAGAGTCAATCTTAGGTCCCCTGACTTGAATCCTTGCCCTTTCTGCGTTATGCACCACAGGGTTTCAAAATCTTGTGGAATGTTGGCCCTGAAAGGCAGAGTAAATCTGATTTGTTTAAGATTCACTTTTGTAAGTTGGTTAAAAGTTTGCTTTACTTTCTTTTAAAAAGTTTTCTCTGAGGGATTGCCTTACCCGGTTTTACAGTAGACGTGGAAGATCTTTGAGTTCGTGTACAAGTGCCTGCTTTTCTTGGCCAAGTTTATGTTGCTTTCCAGTGTTTTCTTTGGATATTACCCTATTAAGTTAGTTTTTAACTCACTTAGTGTATGAATTCAACTGCCATCAGCCTGGGGTTAACATATCTCTATTGGAAATTATCTACTTGTGACTTATTAAACAAAGAAAGAAGGGTACTAGTGGGTGATATGCAGCTTAGATGTTAAGAGCATGGATTCTGGAGTTAAATGTGGTTTCAAATTGTAGCTCCATCATTCACTAGCTAAGTGACCTCAGGCAAGTAACTTAGTCTCCACGAGGCTCAATTTTTCTTTATGGAAAGGGAGAATACACATTATAGTTTACGGCACTGGAATTTCTTCTTTGAGTAAGGCTCAGGCTCTCATTTCCAATATGTAGAACAGGAACGTTGACTGGGTACCTACTGTGTGTGACATATAATGGTGACTATTGGGATGTAGAGAAGAAAGCCCCTGACTAATCGTAGTGCCCAGAGCAGTGGGTCCTATAAGAGAGTAAACCAAAACAGGATGTTAAGGATTAAGTTGGGGCTTTGTATAGGCTGCTGTGCTGCAGGAGGTGGAATGGAGTGGTGGCGGTGGGAACAGTTAACAAGAAGGCTTCTAGGGGAGGTACCATGTTAGTCACTAGCTGGAACTGAAAGGGGAAGTATGAATTGGAAGGGTATTGCGAGTGGAGGGAATAACGTGTCCACGGATGAGGAAACAGGATATTCTCCTTAAGGGGACTCCAGGTAGTAAGCAGGTCGGGGCCAGGAGTGCAGAGCCATGGAGAGTAAGGAATCCACTGAAGAGGATGGCAGGGGCTGCCCCATCCAGAAGGGCTTGGCGTACCTTATGAAGAAGAGTTGACTTTATCTGGAAGACAGAGGGAAGCTGCCTAACTTAGTTTGGACT
This sequence comes from Rhinolophus ferrumequinum, assembly GCF_004115265.2. Classification (NCBI taxonomy): domain Eukaryota; kingdom Metazoa; phylum Chordata; class Mammalia; order Chiroptera; family Rhinolophidae; genus Rhinolophus; species Rhinolophus ferrumequinum. Next base: position 72,924,088 of record NC_046287.1, on the reverse strand, counting down.
TTAGGGGGATTACCTTAGCCATAGAGCAGAAGACGAATTGGAGGCTGGTGAGACCAGAAAGATCCTGAGGACATAGGTCCATAATCTTGGCAAGAAATGATGCAGGCCTGTCCCGAGGTGGAAGGAGAAAGGAGAGAATGCCATCAAGAGGGGGTTAAGAAGGAAGAAAGGAAGCACCTAGAAATAGCTTTCATTGTTCAAGTTGCGTGCCGTGGTATGTTGTGGTGAATTTGGAAAGAGGTCAATTTTGAGATAGGAGGCTAAAATCAAGTTTTAGTCACCGCTTCATGTTGACGAGTTGAAGAGCAAACTATGAAGAGTTTGACTTTCTCCATAGTAAAAATGAAAATTAAATATTCATCTGGCAGACTTGGGCTGAAACAGAGATTGTTTTTCACACAGCTAACAGCACAGGGAAATGTTGTGGGGAAGGTGTGATTGGGACTAAAACCTTAACGACTTTCTTTACAGGGTTCTACTTCAAAAACTGCAACCCCCTCAGGCAGGAATGCACCCAAGCCTGGCTCCTCCAGTTTGAGGAAGACACCAGGTCCAAAAGCTAAAGTGGGGCCTTCTGTCTCCTGTTTGAGGCGGAATATCGACAGCAGAAATCTCAATTCCGATCGAGCTCTATCTTCTCAGAGGATCAGGCGTGTGTCCAGTTCTGGTAAGAATAAAATAATTCAGTTTTGCCTTATAGCAGTTTATGAATTATTCCAATGTAAAATTAGGCATGTCAGAAAGCAGAAAGATGGGTTTTGGTTTTAGAATTAACACATTTTGTCATTAAAGCATTTAACCTTTTGTGGATTCACCTCTTACCCAGGGAAGGTAGAAAAAGAAGTAGAAGACACAGCCCTTATCTTTGAGCCATGTGAAGGCTAGTTGGGAGAGATATAAGTATGTAAACCAACTTAATAAGCTATTCAGAAGCATGCATGTGTAAATATACAACTGGGTACCTGTTATGGACGAATAATTTCATTTTTAAATTTTTTACAAATAGGTAAGTGCTCCATAACATGTGTTATAAGCTAAATTTATAATGTGCCCTAACCACATGTGAAGAGATTAGTTTTCTCTTGAATTTTGCTGAAAGATGTATTATAAATCTTGAGGGATGTAAGCGTGACTACAAAGTTAAACTTTTCTAATGTGAACTTGATGTTAGTTTGTATTTTAGAAATAGTTTTAAAATCATACTAGGTTTATGAAATTTGAGAACTTCAAGAGTAGCTGTTAAGTGTCTTACTAAATTTGGCAGGTGTACAGCTTTTTCTGTGTGACAAATCAGAACAGGAAATGGAAAAATCAGCCTATTTCGTAGGGACTAAGACAAAAAGGCTGCTAACCATTCCAGCTGACTGAGAATATTCTGCAGGGAACACCCTTTATTTTAACAGGTACAATCTTGAGCAAATTAAAGGCATGTCAGAAAGATTTAGAAGTAAGTTCTCTTGTAAAAATAGTGACTACTACTGGATGGTCTAAAAAAAAAAAAATTGCCTCTAACATTGTGTGTCCTCACATGTGAGAACGCTGTACAGATACTAACAAAACCAACCAAAGCACAGAGGATCTCTTTACCTCTCCACACTTTGGTATTTTTAGGCTTTATTTTCCAATCCTATTATGAAGCCTACTGTTGTGAGAAGCCTATGATGTGCAGAAATGTTTTAAGGGTGATTTATTTTGATTCAGGCCTGACATCAAGGTCCTGAGGTTCTGAGGCACAGACCCAGGAAGAAGTATGGGTTGAGGAAGAGGGATTAGCAATACGGTTCCATTACTGTTTCCATCAGTCAGCTTGAGGAGTTCATCCTTTGGGAGAAAAACGGAAAAGAAGCTAAAGACATTGGGCGAAGCAGTGATCCTTATTCCCGCTGTTGCTACCGTGGGGGAGTTGAGGCGTAAGTGGGAGTTGGTTCTTACTGTTGTGTTGCCAGATGATAGGAAGCTCCTTTCCTGCTTGGATGCGAGGAGTACGTGTGGCTTGGTGGCACAGAGAGCCATGGCCTCTGGCGGCCTGGTCTGTAGTGAGGAGCCCTGCGTCCTAGCATGGCTCTGGAACCCAGGAGCCGCCTGAGCAAGCAAATCATTACCCTCCCTGGCTAAAGCCTCTGCATCGGTGGAGTGTGAGGATTTGAGCATGTCAGGCCCTGTCACCTTTTGCCCTGTCCTTACCATTCGAGGGGCAATTTAGAGCTCGTCTAATTGTCTGGGTGGTGGCTCCTACTGGTGTTATTCTCTGGGCCACATGATGCTCAAATCTCAGAAAACCTGCAGTGCACCTACTGTTCAGAAATTAGGCTGATACCCAGGGTACGTTTTAAAAGATGGGATTCTTTTATGTAGGGAACAGTTCCACCAAAGAATGAAGCATTAAGTCCCCTTACTGTATATTGCCTTTAAGGCAATTTCATGCCTTAAAGAGAGAAAAGATGTCTGTTTAGTCATAATGAAAAGATGGGGAAATTTATTAAGCTTTTATTCACCTGTATAAATACGCTTGATAATTAAGTTATCCATCCAGAGTTTTGAATCTGTGTTAAAAACTATATTTTATCTGATGGTTTTCCATATATAAACAGAAAAAATAAAATAATGTAACCAGAAGCTTTATGGATTGGCGTTTGGGTTTTATATTTTAACTGTTGAAAGACTGACTTGATTTTGTTATTTACATTTTTTTCAAAAAAATGAACAGCCACGAACTTGTTTGGATGTTCACAATAAATTGAGAGGCGTTTGTTGTGGGGGACAGGAAACTTAATCACCGGAGTTAAAAGTAGAACAGAAAATAGAGGAGCAAAAACAATGTGCCCTTACATCATTGAGAGCATGTTGCCATTTACTGTACAATGAAGTGTTTGTGTATTAGAAAACTGAAACCAAATGGATGTCCTCTGTACTCCTACAAAGTTACTGCCCTGAAAGGTAAGCAGCGGGAATGTTCCAGCCAACCTGGGGTTTTCAATAAATCCTTTCAGAGAACCTAAACAGAAAACCAGAGCTGGAGTTCAAATGGACATTTTCGTGACGCCTTAAAATGAGTGTGGAAAAGCATTGTAATTAAACCCAGTGGGGCTGTTCCATTTGTCACAACCTGGACATACATATGAAACCAGATTATAAGTGATGATCACCAACGAGTCCAAAGTATATCTTTGCTGTTTTGGAGTATCTCATCAAATAAGATGAGATAGTGAGGAAAACTCTTTCTAATAATAATTATAATGCCAATGATAGCAGGTCACACGTATTCAGTGTTTTCCAAGTTCTAGGCCCCTGTGTAAATCATTTCACCTATAAATTCCTTTAATCCTCACCATAGTTTTATGAGGCTTATCCCCAGTTTTACAGATGAGGAAACCATCACAGAGAAGTTAAATACTTCGTCAAGGTTATCAGCTAGAAAGTGGCAGAGGTGGGATTGGGTTCTAGAGTTCATGTTCTTTTTTTTTTTTTTTTTTTTAATTTTATTGAGGAATATTGGGGAACAGTGTGTTTCTCCAGGGCCCATCAGCTCCAAGTCGTCGTCCTGCAATCTAGTTGTGGAGGGCACAGCTCAACTCCAAGTCCAATCCCCGTTTTCAATCTTCATTTGCAGGGGGTACAGCCCACCATCCCAAGGGGGATTGAATTAGCAACTTTGTTGTTGAGAGCTCGCACTGTAACCAACTGAGCCACCAGGCCACCCTGAAGTCCATGCACTTAAGCTTCACATTATTAGTCTAAAGAAACACTAGTAGTGTGTGACCATGAGTTTTAAAAAATTAAAATTTTTATGCTCAGCGAATGGCTTAGGAATTGTGGCATTTCTTTCTTGAGGCCCTTGGCTTGAAATTCTGACTCAGTTTACCATGATATAGGTGATTTTACAGGGATATTGCTAATTAATGCTGCTGAATACGTGACAGCTTAGTAAATACTTCATGATCCATTGAAGCATCTTCAGAGATCTGCCTGCCACCTCTTTCAGAGGCCATACCAGTTCTTACTAGGTTTTAGATTATAAATGAATGTGTGCCTTCAGACAGACATGTAATTGCCCTTCCAGTGACCAGCCTGAGCCAGGCAGATTACTGAAATAGTGCAAAATATACTCCCTGTCCTGTGGATCCTTTCGCTTACCCTGGGAGGGCAAATGCATGTTTATGCAACAGTCACAAAGCAGCACAAAGGGGTGTATGAGTAAAGGGTGTGGAAAAGATATGGAAAAGGCTCCCACATGCTTTAAGACTTTGGAGAAATAAATGTTGTGGGGCTTGTCTGATTTTACCAGAGCCTAATCTAAAGAAAGGCTTCATGAAAGAGATGGTCTTTAGTTTTCTTTTCGAAAAAGAGAAATAACATTTCAAAAGGGTACACCTTTGTTTTAATCCAGTTTATTGTGGGTTAATAAAATAAATTCCTCTCCAACTAGGAGTACATCCCCAACTTGTAAAGACTTGCCTATCCTGTAGGTCTCCTTTTTGGCTAAGTTGTTTCCTTCTTAGTTGCTTTTGTAAACTGATTTTTTGTTTGTTTAGTGTTAAAGGGAATTTAAAATCTTTTCAATTTCTTTTACATTATTTTAGCCTTTTCTAGGCTTGAGTTCGAGGGAGAGAAGAAGTAAAATTATGAGAAATTTATTCACGTGCTCACATAAATTCATTATTAAAACCCAGAAATTATCACGTTATACTTACGCTAAAAGCTAACTTTAATGTGTTGCTTGTAGATATTTTTTATGTTTGTATGTAATTAAAACACTTTTTAAAGAATGTATCTTAAGGTTTCTTATGATAAAAATCATAATTGTACTGTAGTAATGTGTTTTGAGTGCGAATGATAGGGCCAGGCATTGTTCTAAGCTTTCTAAATGCATCATTTCATTTAATTCTCACAGCTCCTGAGGTATAGATACTATACTTATCCCCATTCTACAGTTGATCAATTGGAAGTTTTGAAAGCTTAACTAACTTGCCCAGAGTTACCCCAGGGAGTCTGGTCCTGGGGTATCTGCTTTTAACCTCTATTATATACATGCAGTAGTCCCAACACACTGTTAGTCCTTTAACAAGCAGCTATCGAGTGCCTGGTGTGCTGAGAATGAAGAGTCACAAGGGACAAATTCTTGCCCTCGTGGAGTTTGAATTCTAGTAAGGCAAGTCAGAAAATAAACTAAATACACTGGTTAGTATGTAAGATGATGATCAGTGTTGAGGAATGAAACAAAGACGTGAAGAGAGTTAGATTTTTAAATAGGGTGGCCACGAATGGCCTCACAGACCAGGTAACATTTGAGCCAACACCTGGAGGAGTAGGAGAAGGGAAACGTTTGGACATCAGATGGAAGGACTTTTCAGGCAGAGGGAACAGCAAGTGCAAAGTCAAGGTGAGGCAGTGTGGGGGGTGCCTGTGGAACAGCGAGCTGCCCAGTGTGTGTGGTGGGGCCTGGGGCCTGGGGAGTGAGGTGGAGGCCAACCAAGCAGTGCCTCGTAAGCACCGGGGAGACAAGTGTCTCATTTCTCTCCCTTACTAACGACATCACTGTAAATTCTTAATAGTTTTGCAGTTATTCCGCACAATTTTTCTCACTTGGCAAGTAATTCTAGAGAAGATTGCTATAGGGAATGATTCGTAAACTATGTTTAATATGTAACTGTGCAATCTCTTATTATTCCGTTCAAGAAATGTTTTGAGTGCCTGCTACGTGCTGCACGGTCTGCTAGATTCTGAGAATACAGGCATGATTAATACCCTTTTAGTGAGCTCACTAGTTGGAGGGTGAGGTGAAAAGGGGTGTTTCAACAGATCATTTGAATGCAAACTCTTCATTTTTCAACCCCCTGCTGAACCATCCTGGCGTCTGTGACATTTTGCATTTTTTGGGCTGTACTGTGATTATTTTCTTGCATAGCTGTCTCCTATAAAACTGTGAGATTCATAAGGATAGAGCCTAGGTCTTAGTTATTTTTATATTTTCCAGTGTTCAACACAGTGTCCCTATTATGCAACAGGTGTTTAAAAATGTTGCCTGGCTTGATCTGAGTGGAGACTTGTATGAAGTACTGTGTGTTCACAGTAAATGGACACCACTAAGCCTGAGGGAAGACTGGAGAAGAACAGTGACATTTGAACTGGCTTCGGAATGTTCCTGGAGGAGTTGGCCAGGCATGGAAGGTTTCTGGCATCCCCAGGGTGCAAACGTAGAGTTTTGAAAGGATGTGGTGTGTATGGGGAGAGTGAGCATGCCGTGAACAGACTGTGTGTCGGGGTAAGTGACAGATGAGCCTCAGGAAGGTAAAGGCAGGTCAATTGTAATAGTCTAGACACAAACTCATAAGAATCATACCAGCATTTGGGAATTGAAAGCAGAGTGAAAATACTAAAAGTGTTTTGGAGGAAGAGGATCTGGTAGGCTCTATGGGTGGTCAGTAGTCCTAAGTGTCTTGTCAGCTTTCTTGTTTCGGTGTCCGTGAAGCAAAATAGGGACTGGAGTAGCAAGAAGAAGTGGTCACAAGAACAGTGGGTCTAGTTTGGGTCATGCTGCATGGAGGAGACTGAAGACTGAGAAGTTCTCCAAAGGGGTGTGTGCATGTTTGAGGTTTAAGACCGTACAAATATATGGAGGCTAAGGAAGCCTCTGGGGAAAGAGCTGATAAACATAGAGCGACAGGGATGACTGTGACAACCAGGTGATGGAAGCATCGGGATGGATCCAGTGCACAGGCAAGTAACTCTTTGAAATGTAGAAGGCAATGGTGAGGAAAGTTACGTTCGTTTCAAGTGTACAGTTCTGTAATGCATCATCTGTATATCACGTGGTTTGTTCTCAGTTCTTCCATCACCATGTATTTGACCCCCTTTACCCTCTTCTACCACCCCCTGTCCCCACTTACCCTCTGGCAACCACTAACTATTGTCTGTGTCTATGGGGTTTTGTTTCTTTGTTTGTCCTGCTCCTTTGTCACCCCAATAAACTTTAATTAAGAAAAACAAAAGAGAAAAAGGCAATGCAGCCGTGTGTAAATATGGATCCACTTGGAGATTAAATAGAGGTTTTAAAAGTCAAAATTCAGAGTGGCCGCTGTGGAGAATGGCTGGGCAGCTTCTTTTTTCATTTTCCAACTCACTTTTACGAAGTTAGGTGATTTTGTTCAAGTGAGTTGGTGCACGTGTTATTGACTTGCTTATTTTTGTAATATTAGAAAAGAAAATGGACTTAAGAATATGTTCGGTTTTGAGTCTCAATGATCTCATTTTTCAGAGTAGCTCTGCTAATGAACTTGGCTTCTAATGAGCCAGGAGGCTCACCATGTGCCTGCCTTGTTCTTATTAGGAATTTTTAGGGTGAGTGCCAGGTGAGCTCATTCACGGCCAGGTAAATAAATTTGCTGATGAACATATGAAGACCCTTGTTCATCTTTGTATGGTAGCCATGGAAAGGATGCAACCCCTCTAAGTCTTTGGTTTATTACACCCTTAGTTGCAGGACACATGTTCCCAGGCCCGTGATTTATGGAGTTATGTTTGTTTAATTTCCACCTGAAGCAGCAGACATCTTGTGAACACACTTGCAGAGGCAGGTACTAACAGTATCACCATGAACACTATGTTTCTGTGTAATTCAGGTCCTCAGGAGAACCTTGCTTTGTGGGATGTTCTTGTTTCTCTGTCAAATTATCACCCTCTTAAGAGTTGTTATGCTTTTGTTGTGACTCACTTGTACTGCCGTGACTTTTTCTTTCGCGCTTCCTCTTGAATTTAAGCAAACGGTAATGGTTCTGCAAAGTACAGTTTCTTGTACCCTATTCATAAAATATTGCCTTGGCTAACTCAAGAATGTGGAATGTCACATTTTGCCATATACCGGGGGTGCCACAAAAAATGTGTACACATGATTTGTAGTCATCTTTTGTTATCGGTATATATGGAGTATTACAATTTTAATGCAGTTTTTTCCTTTCTTAAAATGTGTATACTTTTTGAGGCACCCTCTGTATAAATGTAGAGTGTTACTGAATTGTTACGTTCTGAAAGATAATTCATTCACTTCACAGGCAGTATGAGAGTGTATACTGTGCAAGTCACACTCTAGACTGTGAGGAATCGTGGGATGAGTAAGACACGGTTCTTGCCCTCCAGGTTTTATCAGCTAAATAGCGGAGATGAAGAGTTCATCCCTCATCACATCTGCCCTCATAACACTAAAACAAACGAACTTGAGGATTTCAGAAGGGGGTGGATAACCAGTACCTAAGTTTGGTGAAATTCTTTCTTGCTATGATAATAGGTAATTCTATAATAATATAATAGAGGTGAAACCTTATATAAATAAGGACTAGTCTTGGTCTAGTGTTGATGCTTTGTGCTATTGAATTTTTGCCACTGAGACCCCAGAAAGAAAAAGGATATATATGGATGGAAGCGTTTTTCTGGACTTGGCTGATACACTAGGAAATAGGAATGAAGGAGCAGTTAGGGTTGAGAGTATAGAATGTAAAGATTGAGGACATTCAGTACAGATGTGTAGACAGATGGAGAAGAGCATGTGGGTAACTAGGACACAGTGCGTTGGTGTTCAGGCAGTTGGCAAAGCACAAAGGGCCAGACAGAGCTCTGGTCTGTCAGGGTCAGGAAGGGAACGTGGGACCATTGCCCCAAGCAAGGCAAACCTTGTTCTACTCCTCTCCTATCTGGAGTAACTAGTTAATTTGGATAGCTCATCGGGTTTCCACTGTCCCCTTCCCAGTAGACTATTTAAAAAATATAGTACTTTAAGTGAAAAGTAGGGAGGAAAGAAAATAAGCCTCACCTTTAATCTCATCAATCCAAATAGTTTTGAACCTCATAATTTATAACTATTCAATGCCTTTTCTTTTTGCACATTCTCATGTGCAAATACTTAACATATATTTAACAGGGACAAACAGTTCCTAGTATTTTAGAGACTCCATACCTAACAGTCAGTAGGCACTTTAGTTAATTGAATTTTGTTTTTCCTTTAAAGGTATTGCGCCTATTTTCCTAGATTCTTACATATTCTTTAATAACGTGATTTTAAATGGCTGTACAACATTTCATCATCTGAATGTGCTATGATGTATTTCTTCAGATTCCTTTTGACATTAGGTCGTTTCTAGTATTTTTTTAGTATATAAACAACTCGACACTGAAGAACTTTGTTCATAAGTACATGAGCTGGTATGATAAATTCCCTGGCTACATTCCTTTTGGTGGAATCAGAGGGCGTGGCCTTTTTTAAGGCTTTTAATTCATGTCACCAAGTTGCCCTTCAGAAACAGCATACATGTCTGTGCCCCTACTCTGAGTATATGAGTGTTTTCCCAACATCCTGGCCAGTATTTTGGCATTTCTAGCACTCTTGCCAAATATTTACTATTTAGGAAAGTGCAAAATGTTATTTTAATTGGAATGTGCTTGGCACTCAAATATTTATTGAATAAATGTAGATTCTATGATCAAAGTGCTGAGGTACAGAAGTGAATAAAGTTCAAAATGCTTCCTCCTTGAAATTACATTCTGTGGGAAAGAGACAGGCTATCTATACACAAGTAAATAAAGTATGTAAGATGTTTGATAGTGTAAAGTTCTAAGGAGAGATGAAAAATACTAACAGTGTGTGTGTGTGTATGTGTGTGCATGCGTGAGACAGGGGACAGAAATTTTGGTTAATGTGGCCAGAGAAAGGTGGCTTTTGAGTAAATACCAGCTATATGAATATCTGGATGAAAACTATACCAGTCAGAATGAACAGCAGGTAGAGTCTTCTGAGGTGGAGATTGACTAATATATCCTAGAAATAGCAAGTAACAAAGAGAGGAAAAATGCAATTGGAGGTGAGGTTTGACAGGTAGTGGAGTGCCAGGTCATGTACAGTCTTGAAAATTATAAGGACTTGGCTTTTAACCAAAGTGACTTAAATTTTAACAGGATCACCCTGATAGCTATGTAGAGGATACGTTGAATGGGGGCGAGGACCAGGGAGCTCAGTGAAGAGGCAGTGCTATAATCATGGCAGGAGGTTGTGGCAGTGGGGGCTGGTCAGATTCTAGATATACACGCTGAAGGTAAAATCAACAGGGTTTTCTTAGCTGAGATGAGAAGGGTGAGAGCAAAAAAGAGGAGTCAGAGATGACTATGCACATTTTGGTGTGAGCAGTAGAAGGGTGATGTTGCCATTAATTAAGATGGGGATGGAGTTGGAGTTGGATATCTGGAGTTCAGTTATAGAGATATTAAATTGAAATGAATAGATATATAAGTGAAAGTGCAGAGTAGAAAGCTGGATATAAAAGTCTAGAGTACATAGGAGAAGCCTGGTCTATGGATATACATTTTGGATTCATCAACATTAGATGGTATCTAAAGCCACTAAACTGGATGAGATCACAAAGAGAGTAAATGTAGAAAGTGGACGACAGGTCGATGGCACCAGTGGGGACCTCCTGCAGTACCACAAAGTACCTCTGGGATACTCCTAAGCTTTCAAGGGCTAGCAAGATGAGGAGGAATCACAAAGGAGACCGAGAAGGAACAGCCAGGAAGGTAGGAGGGAAGTCAGTCAAGTGTAGTGTTCTGCAGTGAACATCGGAGCACATATATCTTTACAGATAAGCTTTATTTATGGTGGCCGAGATATGGAAACAACCAAAGTGTCCTTCCATAGATTATTGGATAAAGAAGATGTAGTATATATGCACCATGGGATACTATTCTGCCATAAGAAAAGATGAAATAATGCCATTTGCGATAACATGGATGGATCTTGAGATTATTATGCTAAGTGAAATAAGTCAGACAGTAAAAGTCAAGAACCGTATGATTTCACTGATATGGGGGACATAAAATGGAAAACAAAGGAACAAGACAAACAAACAAAAACTCATAGACACAGATAATAGTTTAGTGGTTACCGGAGGGAAGGGGGGTGGGGGGGATGGTAGAAGAGGGTAAACGGGATCAAATATATGGTGATGGAAGGAGAATTGACTCTGGGTGGTGAACACTCAACGTGATATATAGATGATGTAGTACAAATTGTACAGCTCAAACCTATGTAACTTTACTTACATTATCACCCCAAAAAACTTTAATTAAAAAAAAAAAGTAGTGTTCTGGAAGCCAAGTAAAGAAAGCGTTTCAAGGAAAAAGAAGGAACCAACTGCATCAACTACCGTAACGCGACTATGGTAGTTAAACCAATTTGATTTAAACCAGAAGCTTGTGTGTTTATTTAACAGGAAGTCAAGAGATAAGTAGGCAGTTCCAGGTTTGGTGATTCAACAATGTCATCTTTCTGTCCTGCTCCTCCCGACTCAGCATGTTGCTTTTGTCAGTGATTTTTCAGTTTAAATAGGGTCCAAATGTGAAGTCCTCCTGCTACTGTGTACAGAAGCTAGAAGCGAGGGACAGCGGCTCAGAGTAGGTGCCTCCTCCTGATGTGCCTACACATTTATCAGGGAGGAAAAATTTTATTCAGCGTCTTAACCCCTAGCACTCTTATCTTTAAATCTTACTGGCACAGCTTGGATCACAGGGTCCCTCCTAACTTGACGAAAGTTTGGGAACACAAGTATTTGGCGTTTTAAACTTTTCTATAGGATGTGAGCAATGCAAATGGAGATTAAGAATGATGATTGGGGAGCCAGGAAAGGTAATAGACACAATCAGGTTAAATTAAAAAAAAACACGTTTGTATTCACTATTTTTAGTTACTCTCTTGTTGGGAGCTTTGGCTCACTTATATTTTAGGCCATATGATTCTTTTTTGTTGATTTGATATTGTCTCATCTTTTGTCCTGTATTTTGTTTACTCTATGACTTTTTATTTTGTATATGATTTTAAAAATTTCCATTTTTATATTGTCAAATACATCTTTCCCTTTAATTGTTCCTATTTTTTATGCTTAACAAGACTTCTACTGACAGAGAAGATTGATCTATATTTAATATCATTAATTCATATGGTTTTGTTTTAACCCCTTTGGTTTTTAACCCAATTCTATTTTTTTTGATGGTGAGAACTAGTAGTTTATATTTGTGTCACTTACTATTTGCCAGGTACTCTTCTAAGCATTTAAAAAATATAAACTCATTTAACTCGCACAAGAACCTATGAAGTAAGTACCACTATAGTCACCCCGATTCTTACAGTTGAGGAAATAGAGCCTCAGAGAGATTAACTAACTTGCTCACAGCCACGTGTGGTGGAGCTGGGTTGTAACATAGGCAGTCTGGCTCTAGATTGTTGACTTTTAATCACTACACCATACTACTTCTCAAACTTTAACTCTTTTAAATTCAAATATTTTAATACCACAAATGAATGTCCCCCTGATCCTATTCTGAATTTTTATATGTCTGAGACTTATACACCAGTTTGTTAATCTGTCAATATAGTTTTATGCCAGTAATAAACTTTTGCCATTTTATAATATAATAACTAGTAGCACAAGTTTTTTTCTCCTAATTTTTGAAAGTTGTTTTTTTTTTATTGTGGTAAGATATATAGTACATAAAATTTACCATTTGAACCAATTTTAAATGTACAGTTCAGTGGTATTAAGTACATTTAAACTGTTGTTCAAATATTGCCACCGTCCTATCTCTAGAACTTTTCATCTTCCCCAACTAAACTCTTTACCCGTTAGACACCAACTCCTCATTCTCCCCTCCTCCCAGCCCCTGGCAACCGCCATTCTACTTTCCGTCTCTGAATTTGACTACTCTAGGTATGTCATATAAGAGGAATCATATAATATTTGTCCTTTTGTGACTGGCTTATTTCACTTAGCATAAAGTCTTCAAGATGCATGCATGTTGTAGCATGTGTCAGAATTTCCTTTCGTTAAGGATGAGTAATATTTCACTGTATGTATGTGCCACCTTTTGTTTATCCATTCATCTGTCAATGGGCTCTTGGGTTGCTTCCACCTTTTGGCTATTGTGAATAATGCTGAGACATGGGTGTACACATACCATTTGAAGATCTTGCTTCCAAGTCTTTGGGTATATATTCAGCATTGGAATTGCTGGATCATGTAGTTCTATTTTTAGTTTTTTGAGGAACCACCCTACCATTTTCCATAGTAACTGCACCATTTTATTTTTCTACCAGCAATGCACAGGGTTCCAATTTCTCCGCATCCTTACTGACATTTGTTATTTTCTGTTTTTATGATAGCCATTCTAATAGGTGTAAACTGATACCTTACTGTGGTTTTGATTTTCATTTCCCAAATGACTAATGATGAGCTTTTTTTCATGTGCATTGTTGGCCATTTGTATATCTTTGGAGAAAGGTCTACTCAAGTCCTTTCCCCATTTTTTAATCTGATTATTTGTTTTGTTGTTGACTTGTAGTCTTTCTCATTTTTTTATGCTCTAGAATTTTTTGGCTATTCTTATTCTGGGCTAATTTAAATTGTTTTTAAAAATTCTCCTAATTTTTCCTTTAAAAACAAACACATGTGGATTTAGATTGGAATAGCATTCAATTCATATATTCAGAGAAGAATTAACATGTATGTCTACTTATTCAAATATTTTGTGCTCCTTATTTTTGTATTTTTCCACAATACGAGCACATTTTGATAAATTTATTCATAAAAACAGTGTGTGTTGAATGTACATGTTTATGTGTATGTTTGACTACTTGTTGCTGAAGTAAAGGATCTTTTTTCTATTTTTTTCCTGGTACGTCAGAAAGCTGTTGATTACTGTACAATGTTTATTTTGTAAGCATTGTATCAGGTTTACTTAAGGAGTTTTTAGACAATAATACTCTAGCATCGAAGGTAAAGTTTGTAACATCCACCTTAGTGTTAATGACAGAATTTGGTCTTTTTGGGTTAATTGAGAATGAACCTGCAGCCACACTTTCGAGTATGTATAATTTATTTCTCCCATAAATTATTGTTATTTTTTTATCCCTTTGGACATACTTACTTTAATTTTATAATAATAATTCCTAGTTACTGTACGTAATTACTCCAAAGGTCCCTTTCTCTATATAGTTGTGTTTAAAATACCCAAGTTATAATTATAGCTATAAACATATTCTCACTTTTTGTATTTTAACTATGTCTGTTTATTTGGAATTTTCTCCTCCTGATTCTAATATTTAATGACCCTGCCACTTGCATGCTTTATTAGTAATTATTATGTTTTATGTGATATAATAATCTATACTTTAAACTATATGTATTACTAGGTAGTTGATATATTACAGACCGACCTCAGTAATCTCCTTTTCATTGTCTAGTTAAATTCCCAGTGCCCCAGCCCTGACAGGTGCATTAGCCTCCTAAGGTGTTTTCCTGATTTCAGACTCGTCCCTTCAGTCAGTTCTGCATACTACTACCACATGATCAAGTCCTGATGCGAGTGCTAAGGAATTGCAGTGCCCCTCCCTCTCCACTTGCCCACCACACCCCACTGCCAACAATTTAGGTCTAAAATTTTAGGCTGGCACTTAATGCCAACTTTGACTATTCAATGCCAATGGTAAACTATCCTCCTTTCCAGTCTCATTTTCTTTTTCTTCCCCATGACACCTGTGCTCCTACTGAGCAATGCAAATCACAGAACAAAATATTTTAATATGATGAGCTACAATGTATTGTCTAGTAGTTTGTAATTGTTACTAAAAACACTTGGTAGTGAATTCTACAGGAAGCTGTCAGGTGCTTCTAGCACCCTATACATTTAAGCTTCGTGATTACTTGCAGTTACCTTACTATGTAAACAAGTGAGTACTCATATAACACAACCCCTTGTGTGAATGCATTGTCCAGATTTTTATTAAGATGATCTGTGTCCTCTCTTATAGGTAATACAGTAGTCACGTTTTAAAAAACTAAATGAAACATCTTCAAAACCCATAAATTTCATCAAATGTAAAAATGGCAACTTATTTTTCCGATGGTGAATAACCTCATGAAAAATACATTAAAGCTGAATTCATTCTTGTTTCGTTGAGAGTTCAGATATGAGAACTTTCTTTGACTGGTAGGTGTTTCTGTGGCTTTGGAAACTTCTCACATTACTTTGAACGTGTTTTGTGAGCACTGTGGGACCCAACTTCTTTCCCAGGCTTTTCGTTCAAGAATTGAGGAGGCCAAATCGGAGCTGAGGGATTATACTGCATACCTGTGAAGGCCCTGGGATCTTTCTCCTAGAGAATGAATCATTTAATATAAGTGTCAGAACAAAGGAGTGCCATTTAGAAGTTCATTCTTTGGCTTTAATTTCCAGTCCTGGGAAACATACTATTATGGTATCATAAAGAATTTTCCAGTAGTAATGTGACTGTTTTCATCATAGCCATATAAAAGCATCAATTAAGGCACTGGTTTCTTTAGTTTTTTGTTTTGTTTTGTTTCTTAGTAGAATTAAAGAATACCTAATGCTTACAGATGTATAGGAATAAAAATGATTATTGGAATCTACTTACTTTAATTATTGATGCAATTTATACTTTCTTGGTTTCTTTATCTGTTTTGTCTTAAGTGTCTTTTATCTGATGAAATATTTTTTAATTTTTATTAAATATTTATTATAATTATTAATTTTTATTAAAAATATGCTTATTGTAAAACAAACAAATTCACATGGAGTAATATATAAGTATATAAAATATGGAGGGAACATTCCCCATTCCTCCTCCTTCTCTTTTTCTCCATGTCCCACTGTACTATATCCCATAGCAGTCCCATAAAATTCTGGTATGTTCTTCTGGAATTTTTCAATATATAGATAAGTGTACTTAAAATAGGATAATATTAACATTGTCCTTTTTTCACTTAAATCTTTTTTTTGGATTTTTAGTTTTGCCAAGTATTTGTTAATGACTTTTTTTTGATGAATACAGTACATTTAATCAGGTTTTCCAAGGTAGTTGTCCGAGTAAATTGCTTGTTAGCTGAAGGCATGTTTCAAACCCAGTAGACTCTCTGTTACCATCTAAGGCCAAGTACAAATGTGATTCTTTCCATATTTTCCCTAGACAAAAGATGGTTATAAGTGTAGAATCAGAACAAAAATGTTGTCTATATGGAAGTTTATGCCAAAGACATGCTTAAAATAAACCACTAAGGTCAGTAATAGCTCGAGGTAAATCTTAAACCTTTATGGTTCACATCTGGGATAAGTTACATGCTGTGAAGGGAACTGCTAAACGTCACCTTTTCCGAACTGTACCTCAGAGCAGTCCTATATTGATTTCATCAGTGAAGAATTTGGTGTTCAGGTTACAGTCTCAGCCCAATATTGCCATATCTTACTTTAATATCACTTATGATGTCTATGTTCTACTGCTTCTTTACATGAAGACTACTTCCAGGTACCTTAGGCCAACTTTGCTGTTAAGTTGAACGTTGGGGCTCGTGATGAAATAAGTACATACCTTTTTGTATCCACAGTGTTTTTTACCATGGCACTCTAGGAGCGCACCCTTCTTGTGAGAGGAGGAGGTCAGGTTGGCCCTCACGCCTGACACTTCCCTTGTAACTGGGATGCTCTGTACTGTGTGTGGCACAGTAGAGGGCATATTGGGCTGGCGGCAAGTTGCTTGTATTGTAGGCCTCAGTGCCATTGGTTAGGTATGTGATCGGAGTAAGCTATTTAACTACCCAAGTAGTTTTCCCATCTATAAACTGGGAATGGTCATAGTAATGCACTGTTAGGGTTATTCTGAGTTTCAAAGGAGCCAATCCTTTGGTCAGGCAGACATTATTCCGCACCCTTAGTACATAACAATTTGGAGTATGTAACGGCAGAATAGGGAAGACTTTGGCTAGCACTTAAAGTTGCCATTAGGTGGGGGGATGGGGGGGATGGAGGTGACAGTGCAACTTGTGAAAATGGGATAGGGCAGGTCAGAGAAAGATCACTGGGCTTGGGGGTAAGCTTGCTTCTGGGGCCAGGCTGTGTGTTGGAATCCGAGGCTATGGGTCATAGTAATTCTGAGATATGCTGAGAAATGTCGGTAAACTCAGGATGCTTTCAGAAACAATGCTATGAAACATCCCTTTCTGAAGCATAAGTCGGTTTTCCAAACTTGTGGAGCCTTGACTGCATTGTGGCTGTGGCCCGGAAATTTTCATGTTACTTGCCCAAACTTGCTCACTGTTTCTGATGATGATGACTCATCAGAATGATTATGCTGAAGAGGCAGCAATTTGGTAAATTTATGTTCTGAAAAATCTGTTTTTCTGTACCTCTAAAGGCATGTAAAACTGATGGCTAAATGCAATTGCAAAATTCAAATGGATATTTAATATCTATTACTTGCTTTTTTATCGGAATTATAGGAATGTAAAAAAGAGTGTTTCCTTTTATTTAATTAATACTATTTGAAGAGTCTACTAATATTAACAAAGGACAAATAAGCTTGTAAAAATTGCTTAAGTGTTTAATGCTTCAATGTAGATAATGAGAGAAGACATTATAAAAATTTATTTACTCTTTAAAAAATTTTTAATAGCTTTATTACTATCATTATTATAATTATACATTTATTTTTTTCCACCTTGGTTGAGGTATAATTAACAAATAAAATTATAAGATATATAAAGTGTACATTGTGGTGATTTGAAATATGTATACCTGGGGTGCCAAAAGAATGTATACAAGTGGACACATTGTATACATTGCTCAAGCAGTGGTTTGCTGTAATCAGAAGTGTCTGGACCCTGATGGTAACCACTTTGAGCACCACTTGTAATTGCAGAAGTCAAATATGACTTGTATTCATTTGTTATCGGTATATATTGAGTATTACTATTTTAATACAGTTTTCCTGTCTTAAAATGTGTATACATTTTTTTGGCACCTTCTGTATATTATGAAAGGGTCCCCACCATCAAGTTAATTAGCAGAGCCATCACCTCATATATTATGTTTTTTGTTTGTTTTTTTTTTGGGTAAGAATAAGTTCTGCTCTCTTAGAAAATTTCAATTATATAATAGTGTTATCAACTATAGTCGCCATATTTGATATCAGATCCTCAGACCTTTTTTATCTGATAGTTAAAAGTTTGTACCCTTTTACCAACCTCTCCTTATTTCCCCCAACTTACTCTTGACCTGAAAAGAAGAATTAATTCAGCAAACTTTATTAAGTCTCATTCTATGCTATATACTTTGCTGGGCCCGAAGGGACAGAATGGAATGAGGTGCTCTTCTTGTTCTCAGGTACCGTAGAGACTAGTCCAGAGATATATTGATATAGATACTGTGATAGAAGCAAGTATCGGTATGAGCATAAAGGAAGGTGTGGTCCATTGCACCCAGAAGAAGATGTCCTGGAAGGAAAGGTTTTACAAAGAGGTCGTGATTCTTAACAGTGCTTCTCATACTTAATGTGTATTTGAATCACCTGGAGATCTTGTTAAAATGGAAACTCTGATTCATAGATCTGGGGTGGGGCTGCAAATGAGTGGCAAGGATATAAAAGAAACATTTATTGACAAGACAGAGGACTAGACGGAAAGGAAGCCATTTTATTCCCAAAGATAATTATAAGCAGAAGAATAGAGTAAAATAATCTAGAGAAATAAACATAAGGGGTGTGTGTGTGTGTGTGTGTGTGTGTGTGTGTGTGTGTGTGTGTGTGTAGAGGGGTGGGGACATGGCAAAGCATAAGGGAGAAGAAGTTGGTAGGAATCTACTCTAGGATTGCCTTTTATGCCTTTGGATATTAAGAGAATTAAAATAATATCAGCCTGTAGATAATTGGGAATTAGAGATTTTAGATTGGGTAATGACCTTAGTTTTCATATCCAGGAGATAAACATGATGGAGGTGGAAAGGATGGAAGGAGAGGACTTCACCGTGTCCAATATACTAGTTCAGGCAATATATCAGGGGCTTAAGGATTTGTAGGATTTGGATTGAGAGGAATAAGACCTCTTTGAAAAGGCATGAGTCCCTAATGAGTTAGAATAGTACCATCCTGCTGTCAGAGAGAAAAGGAGTTTGATTGGAGCAGAATGTGTACCTACGTAAAAGAATAGTACAGGGTAAGGCTGGAAACAGGTGGAGCTGCCATGTGGCTGACCTTAAATGCCAGACCTAAGGCTTCAATTCCTTCTGCTCTATTAAGATGAGAGTTTTGTAGGTGAAATCATTCGGACAAAGCAGTGAACATGACTCTCTGGACAAATTGCTCAGTAATGGCACCATAAGTAATATGTGACACCATCATTTTCACCTAAGGTCTTTTCAACTCTTGATAACTTTAGTTATGTGATAGAGTAACTGTCTTGACAGACTTGGTACTACTGTGGGAATCTGGTACAGACTGTGGGAATCTGGCGAGGGAAAAGATGATTTCAGTGTTATGAGGCTGGAAAAAAAGGAAAAATGGACTTAAATTAGCATAAGTAGGTGGGAGTTGTCTAATTGTCCAAGTTGAAACACTAAGGAATTTAAAATGTGGCATTGGGGTTCAGGAGGAGGATAGGGTTGCAGGTGAGAATTTGGGATCCATCTACCGTGTTTCCCCGAAAATAAGACTTAGCCGGACAATCAGCTCTAAAGCTGGGTCTTATATTACGTTATGTTAATAAAAGACCAGGTCTTATGTTAGATAAGACCCGGTCTTATAGTAAAATAAGACCGGGTATAATATAATATAATATAATGCCAGGTCTTATATTAATTTTTGCTCCAAAAGACGCATATGAGCTGATTGTCTGGCTAGGTCTTATTTTTGGGGAAACACAGTATATAGGGCAGTGGTTAGAGTAAAGTAAACAAAACAGACTCCAAGAGAGATGGGTGTGAAGAAAGTTGAGAGTAAAGGCTTAAACTTGGGAAATGCCCACATTCAGGTATCAGCTGTGAGCATCAGGATAGTGTGATTTCAAAGATGCCAAAGAATGTGAAGCATACATATTTTGTTAACAAATGGAACCACTGTTTGCAGCAAGAAAGACAAGTTTGGGTGACGACCATTTAAGTTTGGCAAATGAGCAAAGATGAAAAGGTGGGAGGAAAAAAAGAATACTACTAAGAGCATAGCACCACCTGGTGTTAGACATTAGGTATTTTTAAAAGGGAAGTTTTTTTCCCTCATCAAATTAAATTTTTCTTCCTTCGTGTTTGGTTGTTTTAAATTTTTCTCCTATTTTTTATACGAAAGTCTCGTGTGTGAATGGGCTCATTAGTTTACTTTTTAATCATCAGTATGGGGGGAAGTCATATCAATTTATTTATTGTTTGATTTCACCTTTGCCAAAAGCTTCCATCTCACAGGGCTCTTCTGATCTATCCCTGTGTCACGTAAGAGGTGAGTTAATTACTTGAGGTGACAGGGTTACAGCCACCCTCCTCATCTCCCACTTGCCTCACTACCATCTCTGCTCTTCTGCTTCTAAATGATCAAAAATAAGTCAATGTGAAGATTTCCTTTGAAGTTACGTGGTTCTGAATATGCATGTTATATTTTGACTCAGTTGTTAGAGCAGGCGTTTGAGTTTACAGTGAAGAGCAGTGGAAACATTTTGGTTTTTTTTTTTAAACCCCAAGGAAAACCTACATGTTTGAAAACTTCACAGCCCTCTTGGGTGACTTTGCCTAGATCCAAAGCGTCCTTGAAAACATCTTCGCTGCGAAGGACAGGAAGCACCTCCTCTGTTGCGAGCACCCACAGTGACCTGAGCACTTACAGCAACAATTGTAAGTCGGTCTAACGTCAACCTTTGGCAGTTGTTGAAACTCTAGTTATAAGAAAAACTAGTGTGCTGCAGATAATTATCAGAATTTTTGATTTCTGTGATTTAGGGGAAAATATGCATACGTCTTTTCCTTTGGAATTGCTTTACAAGTTGGGCAGGAAAAACATTCTTTCAGTGACATTCTCCTTGATGAATGTGCTATGAAACACTGAAATATTTATGTGTTAAAGGCAACTGGTATTTTTTTGCATGAAGATTCTGAATGGTGATATCATTTGAAGTGGTGATGTGTTTTGGTTTGTTTAGGGAAAGAAACCAATCTAGGGGCTTTGGAACCCAACTGGAAATCAGAAAAAAAGATAAAACTTCAGTTCCATTTACTTTGTAAAAGACTGTATTTTGTAGATGTACGTTTTATAATCTTTTATTATGGATGCTCAATTCAGGGTAGTATGACTAGTACATATATTGTAACTTCAGGCCAAATTTTAAGTAATTTAAACTCTGGAGAATATTTTTAAAGTTGTCAGTTAATATAAATTCTGTGTATAAAATGGGTGAATTAATAGAGCTATCCCTTTCATTCCAAAGATGTATTTGGTCTTTTTATTTATTTGCTTATATCCTTTTGAATTTTCTCACAAAATAATCCACGGATTAGTTCATTTGAACAATTTTGGAGTGCCTGCTATGTGTACCGTCATCATGATAAATGCAGTGAGAGATACTGGATATAAAAGGAATGGTTCTTATCTGAAAGGTCGTTGAGGAGAAAGATGATGTTTATGTTTACATAGATAACTAGAATACCGGATAAAATAAGATATAAAGATGTGGGGATGAGGGGAGTTCTCTCTGCCTTAAGGAGGGATTCATTGCCTCTTTCTGGTGAGAGGACAGGGACTAAGTGGAGTCACAGTTGCTGAACCTTCCGGGTGTGGAGGATTATCACAGAGTTACCATACATTATTTCATTTTGTTTTTCTCTCACGTATCTTTTGCTGTTACTCTGATTTTATATATCAGGTAATTGAGGCTCAGAGAGGTTGTCGCTGATCCAGGGGCTCTCAGCCAGTATGTGACAGAATTGAGAATGTGGTTGTGGAGGGTAAGGCATTGAATCAATGACTGAATTAATGAGGACATTTCCGAGAGTTCATTTAGCGGCAGCAGCTGGTTTCCTATGATAGTAAGTAGCAGTACACCAGAACTTGAGGAAGACTGGAATATGTCACTAAAAGGGAAACAAGATTATTACCTGCTTATTGTTTGAATTTTGAAGTGTGGCATCGGATCAGAAGAGTTTGCATGTAACAGAGAATTCTCTATGAATTTGAAAAGGTATTTCATATATGTATTATTTTAAGGTCATTTCACTTGCAGCTTTCTCTATTTGCAATGTGAATTTTAAAAGCAAACTGCCAAAACAGCATCAACAGTGTGCTCTGGGAGGACTGTCGTGATGGGATTTGTGACACGGGACACAGACACATTCTGTAGTCGCTGCCCAGCGTTTCCCATTGACAGCCATGTTGACTTGGCCACTGTTTCAGTACCGTGTCTGACACTCTGAAGGAGGTTGTAAAATGCTTTTGTCCTTTCCTTTTTGTCTCTTAACAAAGGGGTTTACCGTGTACCCACAGAGCCTGTCTAGTGGCGATGTGTCCCTGTTGCAGATTAAGCATTCACATCAATGAGTCTCTTTCTTAGTTCGATTTGCTAGCTGGTTTAATCTGTTCCGTGTAGTGCCTTGGAGCCTACAGATTTTTTTTTTCCCCCTCCATTCTAATTCACTAAGAGGAAGCATGAGGGATATGGGAGTGAACATGGCTGCAGTTTTTCCTGCTTAAGCTTGCTTTGATCCTTTTAAATGACTGTACCAGGAGGATTTCGCAGTTGTACAGAAACGGATATTTCTTCAAAAATATTTATCAATTCTACACTCACCCCACCGGCTGGTTCAGAGAGGCATTATGATGCTACCTTATTGACACTGCTGGTCCTGGGATCCTACAGCCTTTGTATAGTTCCTTTGTTAGCCACGTTTACTGGGAAAAGAAGTAGGTCGACGATTTCTGGTTTGATTCTTTTCTTTGTAAGCATGCTTACATTTTATTCAATAAATTCATTTAGCAGCTCTTGATTGCTATTTTTGCAACTTGTAATTTATGTTCATTGTAGCATTTCTCAGACATATTTATTTTAAGTTGTGAATGAGTCTGTACAGAACCCAATTTATTGTATATTTTATGTGTTTTGGAACTCTTCATATAATTCAGCAGCATTGTCAATGTTTTTGGCATGTGAGATTACTTTATTAAAGATTATTTGATGGTCTCATTTCTGATTAAATAGCTAATAGTTTTTGTGTATGTAGCTTATAGTTGTACGAGTATAGAAAAATACTTTCCTAGAATTAAAATGAAAAAATCACATCCTTGATTATTTTATTCATTGTATTATATCCCGAAATATTCAAGATGTGTACTTTTTGAAGATTACCTTAAAACATGAAGAAATCATTTTGAGTTGAAATTTTCCTATTTCTGATAGTGATGAGTCATGTTAGGAAGTAATCTTTTGATCATTGTTTTGATTTATATTGGGTTGAGCATTTGAACTGTTGAAGAACATTTTCTTCCTTTGTCGGCTCATTTCTTTATGATGTGGTACTATTAGTGGCATCATTTAAGAACTTCTGAGATCACACAGTGCTGTTGTAAAATTAGCATCTGGTTCTTGGTACTTTGAGATCCTATGGAAATAACATTACCAAGTTTTAAAGTGACTGAATCAAGATATATAAGGCAATAAATCTTTCTTGCTTGGGGACTTTAGCAGGCTCTTTGTGTGTGTTCTTTTAAGCCTAGAGAAGTTGAAAGTTATGACATTCATTTTCTTTTGTATATTAGCATGAAGCATTGCATAGTAGCTTGTATATCAAATGTGCTCATTTATGGAGCTTAAACGTTACAAGCTCTTCTATAGTCATCTAAAGTCCAGTTTTTAAGATCACTGGATAAAAATCAATGATATATTTGAGTAAGTCTTGAACAGAATTGAAGGTTCGAGGACTATTGTGCCAATGCAAAAGGCAGTCTTTGGAGAGTGTATAATTTTGCCACTCTAGCAAATACGAAGTCCAAGGGTTTTCTTTTCCTTCCATTTTGGCCACAAGGACTGTTTATTTTTGAGAGACAGATGGTGAGAGGAAATGTAAGAGATGCACACCAAAGCTATTTGCACTGTCTTGGAAATAGTGCAAGAATGGGAGGAGGCTAACCAATAAATGGAACATTCCTTTGCTTTACCTTCATGGCCAGCCCCAGTGCAGTTTGTGTAATATATAGAAAAAGGTCATTCAGCTCAGACCATCCTAGTTTTCCTCCTAACTTCTGCGAAGTCGGATAATCTTTCATTCTCTTACCCTCAGTCTTCTCACCTGATGAATGGGCAGGGGGAGGACTAGATCATATTCAAAATTCGTGCAACAGCAAATGTTTCTGACCACTTTTATTTTCTTCAATACAGTAAGATGGTGCCTAATAGTTTGGGAAAAGGTGCTTTGAGTTGCTGCAGCGATGAAGCTGACAGAGAAGGAAGGATTAGTCTTGTTACCCCTCAGTCAAGTGGGTATTGTCTCACTTGCCATCACTGGTCAGTTGGTAAATAAGAATCACCTGCAGTACAGTGCTGAATGTTTTTCAGGCTGCTTCCAAGTTCAGAGCAAAAGCTTGTGCTTGACTAGTGTTGTCTGCCATAGGTGAGGCAGGGCTGAAAGACAAGCAGTGTATACTCTGGCCCTACGTTACAAAACATGCTTAATATGTGTGCGTGTCTAAATGGACTATTTAATAAGAAAATACTGTTATCCAGATTGGTATTAATTTTGTTTTCATTCTTTTAATATTTCTGTAGGGTATATGTGAAATGTTCTTGGTATTATAAAGTTGATTGATTTTGCTTTTGGAATTTGAAAGCTATGACTTCAGTAGTGATTTGATTTCAAGCCAGGTGAACAGATGATCTGGCACAGTGGGGTGGGGAGTGTTAAACTGATTCACAAAAAAGAAAAAAAAATCAAGCAATGAGCAGAATGTTGGCTCTGTGTGTATATGCATACTAGAATAAACAAAATAAAAACTAATGTTAACTAGATGCTAGAAGGTAGTATGAAATGTAAGTTTGCAGATACAAGTCTGGAAGAACGAGAAGTCCTTCTTTAATACAAAAATCATTGTTTCTCTTTAGGCTTCTCTGAGAATCTCTCTCCATTTTCTCTTTAGACTCATCATCCTCTCTCTCTCTCTCTCTCTTTCATTTGCACCACATTTTGACATGAGGAAATGAAAACGAAGGAAGGATTCCAGAGAACGTATTATTTGGCATAAGTGAGAAAACCTAGGATGGATGCTAAAAACAGAACAGGGGCAATTTTAAAGTGTATATCAGAGCTGGCTCAGACCTAGGCAAGCACATGTGGAATTTCACATATTGACTCTGTAGACCGACTTATTTATTGAGTGATTGGGGCTGCCTGGAGCACTGTGTTTAGGAGAATTCTGAGGATGTGTTTGGTCTCAGTGGGACAGAGGACCATTATTAGTTAGTCGGGACCCCATGGGTACTCTTTCCATATCTGATAGTCAGACCATTCTTTATACACAGAGAGATGAACTGATTCAGCACAGCTAGGCAGTGGCTAAATCAGGACCAGAACACACAGATGTTTAGATTCCATTCCATTACTTGAAATTATTATGTTTCTCTTATTATACTGGAACTTTTGCCACTGAAGAGTGTATCGTTTGGATATGATAACTCTGGATAAGAGAAAATTTAGAGATGATCAGGATACCCAACCAGCTGCCATGTTAGGAACTGAAATTGAGGGCAGGAGAAACACTTGAATGGCATCATGCCTTGTAGTGAAGTATAATACATCCTTCAAGTTGGGGTTTACTAGAAAGCAATGGGCCAGCTTAGAGGAGAGCGTTTAAAGAGAATAAGATATGTCAGTGTTCGAAATAAACGTATGTGCATCTCAGCACAGTTTGTCCCACCAGTAGAAAGCGGGGAAGAGTGAAGGTAGGAAGGGTGTACAGTAGGTGATCACAGAGAGCGAGTATATGTTTGCGTGTATGTATGTGTGTATATATGTACATATGTGTTTGTATATATATCACATATAAATGTAAATGTGCGTGTGTGTGTGTATGTATTTATACCTGAGTCAAACTCAGAAATTTTGTTCTTGAAATAGGGATTTTGACCCTAATGTGTGATGAGCTTGATGATGGATCTGGTGCTGAATCTAGTGTTCAGTATAACAATATTGAGCCTGAAGAGTGGCACTGAGACAATTTCTCTCCAGGACACTACCTCCTGTTCTGTGTGGGAAAGAGAACAAAGGACAGAAGTATTGTGCCTCATGAGAAATGTGTCTTTTACTTTAGTGAGAAATCCTTTTATTGAATTCTTTGGAAACTGAAGGTCTTTGTGTTTAAAGCTTAGTAATGAAAAGCATGAATTTATGTACTTATGAGTTTATATTAAGTCTGTAAATTAAACTCAATTCAGTATCTCAGAATCTGAATAGGTGACTTATTTGCCGCTCAACATTTTTTTTTTTAATGTTTCAAGAAAAGTAAGACTAAAATCCAGACTGTTGTGTTACACGGTTAAGACTCCAATAACATCATTTACTTCCTTTCTTGGATTTTGATGTAGCAAAAGCTGTAATGCTAATTTAAACCCAATACTCATTTTGTATGAAAATCTAAAAAATATGCTGTATGAAATTTTGGTTCTGTTTAAGACTATGAAATTATTCCCCATTCATCCTTTAAGAAGTTATGTTGAATTTTATAGCTGTAGTATCTTCAGTATTATTTACATTAGCTCTCTGTCAACTTTGGAAAAACCAAGTCTCTAGGTTTTGGGGAACTAGAGAATTGGAAGGAAGGACAGGAAATTGGCAGAAACTTGTCAGTAGGAGGCATAGTTCTGTGTTGATTTGACCTAATATTGGAAATGTTATCTGGGCACAGGAAGAGTGAACAGATGGCTCATTGTAGAGAGAGTTGACATAGCTCAGGGGAGAATAACCACATGTCTTTATAGCGTTTAAATGTGATATCTATGAGCACTGTTGCAGGAGTTGGGATAGTTTAGCCTAGTGAAAAATTTCTAGCAGTCTTCCAATTTGTAACATATTTGTAAATAGGCAGACATCTCACCCTGTTTTAGAAATGTGAGGTAAAGAAAAGGGATCAGGGTTGGTAATAAAGAAATTTATGATTACAAGTGGTGAATATTAGAATAGAACTGGATGCTTAGGATTGGGTATCGAGATTATTTGGAAACAATAAAAAATTCAATGTGGATTGGTGGACGGAAAACTAAGCTTGGAGACCAAGTAGTGAATGAATGAACTTTCAGATTTCCCCTCTAGCCTAGGGAGTAGATGACTTAAACGTGCCAGTGGTTTGTGTGGTTGGCAAGGGGAAATGGATAAAAAGGGTCACTTTTTTTCTTTTTTAAAGATTTTATTGGGGAAGGGGAACAGGACTTTATTGGGGAACAGTGTGTACTTCCAGGCCTTTTTTCCAAGTCAAGTTGTTGTCCTTTCAATCTTAGTTGTGGAGGGTGCTGTTCAGCTTCAAGTTGTTGTCCTTTCAGTCTTAGTTGTGGAGGGCGCAGCTCAGCTCCAGGTCCAGTTGCCGTTGCTAGTTGCAGGGGGCACAGCCCACCATCAAAAGGGTCACTTTTATGGGAAGAGAGAATCATAAAACTTTCCAAGTATTTTTGTTTGAGTTTTTTATTTTCTTGGATATGGAGAGAAAAAGACAAAGTGCTGTGTTTACACTCCTTGAGTGTTGTATACTGTGACAGTCTCTTAGGAAGAGCAAAGCAGTACTGTTAAAATTCCTTGTAGGAGCTAAGCTCTATATAGTGTCCTTTCGCAGAGATTATTCAATTATGGAAAACTAAAAGGAAAAGTGAATTTAGAATGATTTTTTTTAAAAAACCTGATTTTTAAAAATTTAATTAGGTCATTGCTGCTGCTTCCTTTTCTAATTACTACTCAATAAAATGTGAAACAGTTTTTTTACGTTTTTATCTTTACCTGCTGGTAATGTTTTTTCAAACCTTTCTCTAATGTTTTTGATACTTGCGAGATTTTAAAATGTAGATTCTCCCTGCCCAAAACAGTGCAATAAATGATGGTAATGGTGGTTACAGTCGTAAAGTAGTCATATAGTCCACTTAACCATACCATAGAGACGGGCACTGTTTCATAAGTCCTCATTATGGATCAAATACACATTCAGCAAAAATATAACGTGAAAATACATTCTTATTTGGCATTCAAATTTCAGGAAACAAGTCCTGCTCTTTCTTTCCCTTCTGCTCTTCTCCCTGCCCCAAGTACAAAGACAAATCTTAAGGATGCTACATAAGATTTGGGCTCCCATTTTAATCTAGTGGCGTGCCGTAAATGCAAAGAAGCAATTCACAGTTTAGGAAGAACCTATATAACTGTGGTCTACACAGTTGTCTTATGTACTGAAAGATATTTAGTTTTTTGATGCCAAGGGCTTCAGTTATTATTGGGCAAAAGAAGAAATAAGAGTAAGCAAGACATCTACTTAAGGCTTTGACATAATAATATCGCCATGGTTTCAAATTTTAGTTCTGCTAGAAAATCAAGAAGTTATAGGTTATCATTATTATTTTTAAAGCTCCGTTTTTTATTCTGCAGTGTGACTGCCAGTTGATATGCTAAGATTGTCTTTAGAGTTCCAGTGAAGGAAAAGAAGCAAAATCAGAGACTGTAGCGAAATAAAGATGATGCTCTTCCAGAACACGTTGACATAGTCTACCTAAAGTATAGTATTTGCTCAGTTAATTCTTCCCTCTCACTTTTACTCTGATATTTTCTTTGGGAAATAGTGTAGTTCTATTTCTGGGGGAGGCCCCTTTGCCTAATTAAATATAGTGGACTCAGAATTATACCACAGCCTAAGCAAAGTTAGTTAGCATCAAAATTTCTCCAAAAGTCCTTTCTTTAACAATTCTTTTAGTGCCTGGAAACAGTCTTCCTTTCTTCCTTCCTTTCTTCCTCCTTTCCTCCCTCTCACCCTCCCTCCCTCCCTCCCCTCTCTCTCGCTCTCTCTCTTTCGGTTTTGTGTGTGTGTGTGTGTGTGTGTGTGTGTGTGTGTTTGTGTTTCAGAGAGGGAACTCCTGTGTGAATGAGAGAGGAAAGATTTACATATAACATAAAAGATGGTATGTATTATTTAGGTAGGACCCCCCTCTTATGTTTTCGCTTTGGGGCTTAGGCACCTTTATTCCAGAGCAGATGTTGGCATGCCAGCTCCTTGCTGGAGCAAGAGAGAATCAGAATCAGATCTCATCCTTGTAGCTGCCAAGGGGTTTGTACATAATGGTTCTCAAATTATTCACACAGCTGGCTGGCTGCCTGTGTGCTGCCTGTCCCCGTGGAGATGGATGCTCTTCATAGCTGCACCGTGGGCGTCCTTGTTACAGAACATCAGTTATTTCCCAACTTTTACTGGGGATGAAAGCTGAACTGAGTAAGAATCATAAAGTTGCACTGTGCCAGGATGTCTGGTCACTCTGGTTGTAGCTTTTACCCTGTCCCCCACCACCAGGACAGGAACTACCTGTTAAGAATCTCTGTCATCCCAGTATGCAATAAAGACTGGCATGTTGTAGGTGTTTAGTGACCACTTGTTGATTGTAGGAGAAAGGAATACGTTGTGATAGATTGATAATACATTTGTAAATAAAATAAAATGTACTTTTTTGTGTCATTACAGCTGGTAATACTGCTGTCATCAAATATGAGGAAAGCCCTCCAAAACCAGCATTTCAAAATGGTTCGTCAGGATCGTTATATTTGAAGTCTTTGGCACCCAGAGCTCACGCACACTTATTGAAAACTGCTCCAAAAGGTATGGTCCTTACTATGGAGAGAAGAGGGAGGACAAGATGTTTTAAGTCCTTGGCTTGTAGGAAGTTAAATTTTGACAATTAGGTCTAGGGTATATTGACCAATTACTTGTAAAAAGTCTGTTCAATAAGAGATAATGATGCCTTTTCACACTGAGGGAGCTGTTCTTGTTCTGCTAGCTGGTAGGTTCTACAGTAAAACTTGATAAATAGAAACCAGCAGGTAGATCAAAGGTATAAGGTGAAAAGAAGATTTCAAGAGATAAATTATGTTAAGGCAGTGATCTAGAGTAATGAGATAACAAGTGCATAGTTTACTTCTCACTCTTGGTCCAAATCATACTCTTTTTTTTTTTTACATTTCTTT
This sequence comes from Rhinolophus ferrumequinum, assembly GCF_004115265.2. Lineage (NCBI taxonomy): Eukaryota > Metazoa > Chordata > Mammalia > Chiroptera > Rhinolophidae > Rhinolophus > Rhinolophus ferrumequinum. Next base: position 72,894,049 of record NC_046287.1, on the reverse strand, counting down.
ATTTTCTGTTCTTTATCTCTTTTCCTTCTCCGTATTACCACTTTATGATTGCTGTGGCTATGAAGAATAACTTTCAGGTTTACAAGCTATGTCGTATATACTTAACATGTATTGTTTTCATGTAGTTTTATCACAGTGGGTCTGAAACACACTAGAAGTTTCATTCTGTGCTTAGTGAATCAAAAAGTTGCCTAACTAAAGGAATAATTGTGAATGAGAAACCTGACCTATAATATGTGATGCATATTGATTAGAGAATTTGAAAAATAGAAACATACCTAGTTCTTCACCCCATTAACCACAAATAACGGTGCATTTCCTCCATTCTTTTTCTCCTCTGCATATAGAATGTTTTTTGTTTGTTTGTTTGTTTGTTTCAACAAAACTCAGGGCCTCATTTGTACATGCTCCTGTGTCTTGCTTTAATTAATTTAGTAGGATATCATGAGATCGTCTTCATTTTAAATGGCTATGAAACAGTCCAGTTTTCCAATTCTGTTTTCTGGACAATGTCTGCCTTATGCTGTAGTGTGTAAAACTGAGACGAACATCTCTGAATGTACACAGTGTTCGTTGCTTCAGACTCTTAATTACTTCCATGGGCTCTCCCTGAAAGAGGAATTACTGGGTTAAACTGTATGAATCTTTTTTAAATTGTCAATATATGTTGCTAAATAATTTTCCAAAAGGCATTAGTCTCTCACAGCAGAGTGAGAGTGTCTGTTGCTCTTCATCGTCCTCATTGTGTGTGTGTAGGATTATGTGGTAACTAGGTGAATTACCTAGTGAATGTTTATCAACACTTTTGCCTTTCTACTGATTTGAAGAGAAAGTAGGCATAAATATTGGAAAATAATTCTTTAGCGTGCCAGCAGGTTTTCTTCTGTCCAGGATCTCAAATAAATTTCTGAGGCATCAAATGACTCTGCTGGGATGACATTAGTATGTGAATCTGTGGTTTTTTATTGATGATAAAGCCCTATAATCTATATGTACACCAATAACTGAAAAGAAATGTCCAATTTCGATACTAAGATCACTTTGAGAGAATTAGAACTTCGTGATTCTACTGATAACTTTATAGAACAGGGAAGTCTAGTATGTCTTGCTGGTGAATTTGTAAGCTTTTGTATCACAAAGGTTTTACTTGAGTGGGAATCAATGCTTTCCATTTGTAACAGCCACATATTTTAAGAGATTATCTTCTTTGTAAAATGCACAGATTGAATGTGGCAGCTGTTCCAACCAGTAATCTGCAGGTGACTATGCCCTAGAAATGACTATATCATGTTAAGTGGAAACATGTAGTTTTCTTCTAGTGACTTACGTAGCTGTGTCTCTTTTAACCACTCTTGGTCGTATTTATTTTTCAGTTATATTGACATATAATTGACAAATAAAAATGTAATATATTTGATGATGCTGTACATATACATTGTGAAAGGATTCCCCTGGTCGTATTTTATATTGTATCAGTTTGGAGAAAAAGCTTAAGTGTAATTTCCTTCATAGCTCAGTAGCAAGTGAATTGGATGTAATACTTTGCAGTTTTAGAATTCAGATACTAGTGGCTGTCTTTCCTAAAGTCTTGCTGTTTTTTCTCTGTCAGCAGTGGAATAGCGTAAAGTGTATAATAAATGTGTAAATTCAGTTTTGTTAAAATTTGAATTTCAAATGTTCTAGACTGAAAAAGTACTATAGTTTTTCCTATCAATTTTAATTTGTGACGAAGAATTCATATCACCCTTAAACTTCCATTTTGATGTTATTTGGGATGCCATTTTATACTTAGACTATATTTGATAAAGTTGATGTATCTCAGTGGTATTGCCCATCTGGAACCTAAAATTTAAATGTTAGTGGACTGTTTTTGAAAATAAAACAACCCTTATTTTTTAAATGGTTTGTTTTTGTTTGATATTTTATATAAAATATGTATTTTACAGATATTTCTTTTATATTTTAGGTCCTTCAAGAAAAAATCTATTTACAGCTTCTAATACGGGTAAGTGACCCCTTTAAATATGGATGGAGAAAAAGAATCTTTTTGTAGAGTTGTGTTATCTTTACAAGTATTTAAAATTTTTTTGTAGTGATTTTTCACTAGTATGTTTATAAATAGAATTCCAAGTTTGTGGCATAAACATAACTGCTTATGACCTGGGCCAGCATAGGGTTAAACCTTGGTAAGCACGATTGACAAGCCATCTGACACAAAAGGACATTTTATTAATAACAGGTAATTTTAGTTTGCTAAAAAGGATTTTTTAATGTGGTCTAATGAGGTGGAGAATGTCCTTTTATCAAGGTAAATGTTATTTTTCAATTGGATTGTCTTTAATTGCTAAATTATCTCAAGATCAGGTTTCAACACCTTTTAATAGCTCAGCAGCTTAACTGTTTGTTTTTGTTCTTTTTTTTTTTTTTTTTTTTTTTTTTTTTTTTTTTATTTTTTTTATTTTTATTTTTTTTTTAATTTATTGGGGTGACAATTGTTAGTAGAATTACATAGATTTCAGTTGTGCAATTCTGTATCACATCATCCATAAATCACACTGTGTGTTCACCACCCAGAGTCAGCTCCCCTTCCATCACCGTACATTTGATGCCCCTCACCCTCATCCCCCACCCCCCAACCCCCTTACGCTCTGGTAACCACCAAATTACGTTCCCCAGATTAATTTTCAAACCCCGTGGCCATCCTGTGGTCACCGACTGCCCTCCAATCCCCCCCCCCCCCCCCCCCCCCCCCCCCCGCCCATCTAGCAACCCTCAGCTTTTCCTCATTGTCTCCCAAACTGTTTCTGATTAGTTCATTCACTTATTCTTTTCTTTAGAATCAGCAAATAAGTGAGATCATATGGTACTTATCTTTCTCTGTCTGACTTATTTCACTTAACATAATGTTCTCTAGATCCATCCATGTTGTTGCAAATGGTAAGATTTCTTTCTTCCTTATGGCTGCATAATACTCCATTGTATAAATGTACCACAGTTTCTTAATCCAGTCATCTACCGATGGGCATTTTGGTTGTTTCCATGTCTTAGCTATTGTGTATAGTGCTGCAATAAACATAGGAGTGCATAGAGATTTTTGAATTGAAGTTCTGGATTTCTCCGGATAGATACCTAGGAGTGGAATTACTGGATCATAAGGTAGTTCCATTTTCAGAATTTTGAGATACCTCCATACTGTTTTCCATAGCGGCTGCACCAGTCTGCAATCCCACCAACAGTGCACAAGCGTTCCCTTTTCTCCACATCCGCGCCAGCACTTGTTGTTTGTTGATTTATTGATGATAGCCATTCTGACTGGGGTGAGGTGGTATCTCATTGTGGTTTTTATTTGCATTTCTCTGATGGTTAGTGAGGTTGAGCATTTCTTCATATGTCTGTTTGCCATCTGTATGTCCTTTTCAGAAAAATGTCTCTTCAAGTCCTCTGCCCATTTTTTAATTGGATCGTTTGTTTTTTTGGAGTTGGGTTGAGTAAGTTTTCCATAGATTTGTAATATTAATCCCTTATCAGATATATCACTGGCAAATATCTTTTCCCATTCAGTAGGATCCCTTCTTGTTTTATTGATGGTTTCCTTTGCTGTGAAAAAACTTTTTAGTTTGATGTAATCCCACATGTTTATTCTTTCTCTTAGTTCCCTCGCACGAGGGTGTATATCAGTAAAAATCTTACTCCGGGTAATGTCTGAGAAGTTTCTTCCTATGTTTTCTTCTAGGTATTTTATGGTTTCAGACCTTACATTTAAGTCTTTAAGCCATTTTGAATTTATTTTTGTATATGGTGTAAGGAGGTGGTCCAACTTCATTTTTTTGCATGTGTCTGTCCAGGTTTCCCAGCACCATTTATTGAATAGACTGTCATTACTCCATCGTACATTCTTGCTTCCATTGTCGTAGATTAAATGGCCATATAGGCGTGGATTTATTTCTGGACTCTCTATTCTGTTCCATTGATCTATGTGTCTGTTTTTATGCCAGTACCATGCTGTTTTGATTACTGTAGCCTTGTAGTATAATCTGAAGTCAGGTATTGTTATACCTCCCACTTTGTTCTTATTTCTCAAGATTGCCTTTGCTATTCGGGGTCTTTTATGGTCCCATATAAATTTTAGGATTATATGTTCTATTTCTGTGAAAAACGACGTTGGCAGTTTGATAGGAATTGCATTGAATATGTATATTGCCTTAGGCAGTATGGACATTTTAACTATATTAATTCTTCCTATCCATGAACATGATATGTGTTTCCATCTATTTATATCTTCCTTCATTCCTTTCATCAGTGTCTTATAATTTTCTGAGTATAGATCTTTTACTTCTTTGGTTAAATTTATTCCCAGGTATTTTATAGTCTTTGGAGCGATTGTAAATGGGATTGTTTTTTTAATTTCTCCTTCTGATGTTTTATTATTGGTATATACAAATGCAACTGATTTCTGAATATTAATTTTGTATCCTGCCACTTTACTAAATTCATCTATCAGCTCTAATAGCTTCTTGGTGGAGTCTTTAGGGTTCTCTATATATAGTATCATATCATCTGCATACAATGATAACTTTACTTCCTCCTTACCAATCTGGATGCCTTTTATTTCTTTTTCTTGTCTGATTGCTGTGGCAAGAACTTCCAGAACTATGTTGAATAGAAGCGGAGATAATGGGCATCCTTGCCTTGTTCCTGATCTTAGGGGGAATGGTTTTAGCTTTTCCCCATTGAGTATGATGTTAGCTGTGGGTTTGTCATATATGGCCTTTATTATGTTGAGATAAGATCCCTCTATTCCCACTTTCTTAAGGGTTTTTATCATAAATGGCTGTTGGATTTTATCAAATGCTTTTTCTGCATCTATTGATATGATCATGTGATTTTTATTTTTCATTTTGTTAATGTGGTGTATCACATTAATAGATTTGCGGATGTTGAACCACCCCTGCATACCAGGAATGAATCCCACTTGATCGTGGTGAATGATCTTTTTAATGTATTGCTGAATTCTGTTTGCTAATATTTTGTTGAGGATTTTTGCATCTATGTTCATTAAAGATATCGGCCTGTAGTTTTCTTTTTTTGTGGTGTCTTTGTCTAATTTTGGGATCAGGGTGATAGTGGCTTCGTAAAAAGTGTTTGGGAGTCTTCCCTCCTTCTGGATTTTTTGGAAGAGCTTGAGGAGAATTGGTGATAATTCTTTTTTGAACGCTTTGTAAAATTCACCTGTAAAGCCATCTGGTCCAGGGCTTTTGTTTGTTGGGAGACTGTTGATTACTGATTCAATTTCCGTGGTGGTAATCAGTCTATTCAGGTTTTCTGTTTCTTCTTGAGTTAGCCTTGGAAGGTTGTACGCCTCTAGAAAATTGTCCATTTCTTCCAAATTGTCAAATTTGTTGGCATATAGTTGCTCATAGTAACTTCTTAAAACTCTTTGTATTTCTGCAGTGTCCGTTGTCACTTCTCCTCTTTCGTTTCTGATTTTATTAATTTGGGTCCTCTCTCTCTTTTTTTTAATGAGTCTGGCTAATGGTTTGTCGATTTTGTTTATCTTCTCTAAGAACCAACTCTTGGATTCATTGATCTTTTGTATTGTTTTTCTGGTTTCTATTTCATTTAATTCTGCTCTGATCTTTATTATCTCCTTCCTTGTGTTCCCTTTGGGCTTATTTTGCTGTTCTTTTTCCAGATCCCTTAAATGTGAAGATAAACTGTTGATTAGTGATGTTTCTTGTTTCTTTAGGTAGGCCTGCAAAGCTATGAATTTCCCTCTTAGGACTGCTTTCGCGGCATCCCAAAGATTTTGGGTCGTCGTGTTTTCATTTTCATTTATCTCGAAATATCTTTTGATTTCTTCCTTGATCTCCTGCTTGACCCATTCATTATTTAGTAATAAGTTATTCAGCCTCCATGAATTGGTGTGTCTTCCCGTTTTTTTCCTGTAGTTCATTTCTAATTTCATAGCATTGTGATCAGAGAAGACAATTGGTATGATTTCAATTTTCTTAAATTTATCAAGACTTGTTTTGTGGCCTAACATATGATCTATCTTGGAAAATGTTCCATGTGCGCTTGAGAAGAAGGTGTACCCTGCAGCATTGGGGTGAAATGTTCTGAAAATATCGATTAAATCCAAGTGGTCCAATGTATCATTTAAGGCTGTTGTTTCCATATTGATTTTCTGTCTGGAAGACCTGTCCCTTGTGGTCAGAGGTGTGTTGAAGTCCCCGACTATAATAGTGTTACTGTTGATCTCTGCCTTTATGTCAGTCAGTACCTGTTTTATATATTTAGGTGCTCCTATGTTGGGTGCATAGATGTTTACTAGGGTTATGTCCTCTTGTCGGATCGATCCCTTTATTATTATATAGTGCCCATCTTTATCTTTTAGTATGTTCTTCATTTTAAAGTCTATTTTGTCAGAAATAAGTATTGCAACTCCAGCTTTTTTCTCGTTTCCATTTGCATGAAATATCTTACTCCAACCCTTCACTTTCAGCCTGTGTGTGTCTTTTGTTCTGAGGTGAGTCTCTTGTATACAGCATATACAAGGGTCTTGCTGTCTTATCCAGTCAGCCACCCTATGTCTTTTGATTGGAGCATTTAATCCATTTACATTTAAAGTGATTATTGATAGGTACATAGATATTGCCATTTTTAAATTTGTAGTTAGGTTGTTTTGATCTTTCTTCTATTTACAGAAGACCTTTTAGTATTTCTTGCAATGCTGGCTTGGTGGTAATAAATTCCTTTAGCTTATTTTTTTCTGGAAAGCTCTTTATCTCTCCATCAACTTTAAATGATAGCCTTGCTGGATAAAGCAATCTAGGTTGTAGGCCTTTGTTTTCCATCACTTTAAGTATCTCCTGCCACTCCCTCCTGGCCTTCAATGTTTCTGTAGAAAAATCATTTGATAGTCTTATGGGAGTTCCCTTGTATGTAACCCTCCGTCTTTCTCTTGCTGCTTTTAGGATTCTCTCTTTGTCTTTAAGCTTTGCCATTTTAACTATAATGTGTCTTGGTGTGGACCTGTTTGGGTTAATCCTGGTTGGAACTCTCTGCACTTCCTGGACTTGTATGTTGGTTTCCTTCATCAGGTTGGGGAAGTTTTCAGACATTATTACTTCAAATATGTTCTCAATCCCTTGCTTGCTCTCTTCACCTTCTGGTATTCCTATGATGCGCATGTTGTTGCGCTTGATGTTATCCCAGAGGTCTCTTAGGCCATCTTCATTGTTTTTTATTCTTTTTTCTTTTTGTTGTTCCGTTTGGGTGATCTCTGCTACCTTGTCTTCTAAGTCGCTGATTCGATCCTCTGCTTCATCTAGCCTGCTGGTAATTCCTTCAAGTGAGTTCTTAATTTCGGTAATTGTGTTCTTTAGTTCCAACTGGTTTTTCGTTATGATTTCTACATCCTTCTTTATGTTTTCTCTAAGCTCGTTTGTTATGATTTCTACATCCTTCTTTATGTCTTCTCTAAGCTCCTTAAACATTCTTATCACCAGTGTTCTGAACTCTGTCTCTGAGAGGTTGGTTACGTCTGCTTCATTTGGTTCCAGTTGTGGAAGCTTCTTCTGTTCTTTTATTTGGGACGTGTATCTTTGTTTCCCCATTCTGGCTGACTGTGTTTATTTTGATATATTAGGTAGATCCCCTAGAGTTCTTAGTTCTTGCTAGGTTATCTTGTGTAGTATGTGTCCTTTATATTTGACTCGCACCACGTCGTCCTCCTCTGCGTGTGCTCCAAAGGTGAGTCTTGTGTTGTGTACACTGTCCCGTTCAAGAAGATCTTTAATTGCTTCCCGCTAATGAGCAGGTGGGGTCAACTCCTGGGCTGACCTGCCGTGAGACTTGGCTCTGCCCCCCGCAGGGCACTCTGCTGCGTGAGGGTTGACCACCCCAATGTGGTTTGGCCTCTATGGGCTCCAGAGCCTGCCGAGAACCCCCTCTAGGTATGTGACCTGCAGGTCAACCCCGGCTGCACTCCGATTTGGTCTGGAGTTGGCCCCCAGATATGCCGAGTCCCGTGCCACCCAAGCTGGGCCCCGGCAGGGAAGTCCCAGAACAAGGCAAATCACCAAGCACAGCAGCAACGACAACAGCAAAGAAGAAAAAAAAAAAAAAAAAAAAAAAAACAAAAAAACAAAAAAACAGCCGATAACCCCCGCTCGACACAGGCAAAGATATCAAAGATACAAGATAAAGCAAAACAAAACCAAGCAAAGCAAAACAAAGCAAAACAAAAAGCAGCGACCGTCTCGGCCTGAGCCCATCAAGCAATGACCAGGTTGTCCTCTGCTGTACCAAAGAGCCCCCTGCTTATTGCGCAGGCAGAGCCGGTCACCTGGTGCTCAGAGAGACTTTGGGACTGCAGACTTAAAAGCGTGGGCCTGAGGGGTCTGGATGATAGTCTCCACAAAGTCAGTGCAGCTTCTGCCCTTGTCCGCACGTATGCACACCGAGAGGAGCACCACCAGTCCTTTGTCCAGAGCTCGTGAGTCCTAGGGCACTCCTTCAGTGTGTGTGTATGGGTGCGGGCGGGAGATTTCTGATCTGCTGACCGTGCCTCACAAGCTGGGCCCCGGCAGGGCAGTTTCAGAACAAAGCAAATCACCAAGCACAACAACAACAACAACAACAAAGAAAAATATCAAATACGTTCACATGCAAAAACCACCTGATAACCCCACTCGACAGAGGCAAAGATATCAAAGATATAAAGACAAAGCAAAACAAGACAAAACAAAGCAATACAAAAAGCAGCGACAGTCTCGGCCTAAGCCCACCAAGCAATGTCCAGGTTGTTCTCTGCTGTACCAAGGAGCCCCCTGCTTATTGCGCAGGCAGAGCCGGTCACCTGGTGCCCAGAGAGACTTTGGGACTGCAGACTTAAAAGCGTGGGCCTGAGGGGTCTGGATGATAGTTTTTACAATATCAGTGCAGTTTCAGCCCTTGCCTGCACAAATGCACACTGAGAGTGGCACCACCAGATATGTGACCAAAACTCTTGAGTCTTAAGGCACCTCTTCAGTGTGTGTGTGTGAGTGCGGGCAGGAGATTTCTGATCTGCTGAAAGCCCAGAGCTGTGCCTGCCTCACTGCTGATCTCCGGGTGTGTCTCGGCCGCTGCACCCACCCCACCCTAGGCAAGCCAGGAAGGGTGGGGGCTGGAGATGGAGGGGTCTTCACTCTCCCAGCCCAGCCGTGCGTCGCCCTCTTCCCGCAGGCCAGAAAAGGTGGTGGCTGGGGGTGGAGGCGTCTCTTCTCTCCTAGCGCAGCCAAAATCACGCACACTGCCCAGACTGCCTGGGTCAGGGCTGCCCGTCAGGCTTCCCAAAGCGTGAGCTTTTGATACCACTTCTCGGTTCAGGGGCCGGTTTAAGTCTCTGGAAGGGCGGGGTAAGATTGGAAGAGCGGGGCGGGGGAGGGGCCTAGGTATGGAGACTGCGCCCCCCGTCCGCCGCAGGGCGCGCCGCCTTCCCGGCTGGAGAAATCAGCCGCGGGACGCAGGGAAAGAGCCGCCTCCCGGTCTCTGCGCTCTCCGCTCCGCCTGGGCCCCTGTGCGCGCCCGGCACAGCGGGGCTGCACCGCGGTTTCCAGTCCCAGTCTCTGGAAGGGCGGGGTAGGATTGGGAGAGCAGGGCAGGTGGGGAGGGGCCCAGGTATGGAGACTGCGCCCCCGACCGCCGCAGGGCGCGCCGCCTTCCCGGCGGGAGAAATCAGCCGTGGGAGCAGGGAAAGGGCCTACCCCCGGTCTCTGCGCTCTCCGCTCTGCCTGGGATCCCGCGCCTGCCCGGCTCCGTGGTTTTCGGTCCTCGCCCCCGCCAGCTGAGGCTCCGCTGGGGGCTGGGCTCTCCCGCCGCTGCCGGCCGGGCGCTCCCACGCCGTTTCTCCTCCTCCTCTCCTTGCTCCGTCCAGTTAGCTTACCCCCAAGAATTTCTTAGCTTCAAGCAATCCACGAATCTCTCCACTATATTGTGTGGTGAGCGAAAATTTCCTCGATGGGTTATAGTTCCCGTTTGTAACAAGATCTGGAGGAGAACTCAGAAAGTGCGCCCTGCTGCCGCCATTCCTATGACGTCACCTCTGCATCTCTTAAAGAGCCAGTTGATTCTTGATTCCAGCACTCTCTTTTTTTTTTTTTAATACTTCTCAGTAGAACAAACTCCCATCTGTCTCTAAGACAGCCTCACCCATTTGAACTACAACTGGGAGTCAAAACACTTTGTCTCTTGAGAAGCCATAGAAGATTTCACAGAATGTGTTCACTACAGTTCCTGTATTTTATCTATAGCTGATTAGGTCCCATAGACTATGTTCTCTTACTTAATATGCAGTTCTAAGACCGTTAGTTATGTGGCTTCTAAGACCACTGAAGAGAGAAAGGTATTATAGCACGTTAAGTACATTTCATCATGCATTGGGACAGTGTTGGGTGCTAAGGATAAAATGGTGAACCAAAAATGAACAAGAGCCTTGACTTCAGGAAGCTTACAGGAAGGTACAAGAATTGCACAAATAAACGTAAAATCACAATTGCAGTAAGTTTTTGGGAAGGTTACGTGTTCCTACCTCTGCGAGGCCTGGTTAAAGGGTGTGATCTAGTGAGGGAAACCTAGGCAGCAGGTATAAATTTGTGACCCTCCCTCATCTCTATATATTTAGATAGTAATTAAAGAAAATAGGGTGGATAATGTTACATAGGGAATAATTAATACCCTTGATGCCCTCAAGATGTGTTCAGTTTTCTTGGCTTAATAAGGCGCAAAGTGTGAGAGAATTATATCACAATTATTAATCTTTCGTAGGTACTTAAAGTTAGAGAAGAAACAGCCATTCAGTGATTTTAAAAAAGGTCTCAATAGCCTGAGTTTGAAGATATATATTTATAGTATATGTGTATGTATATGTATATGCTTTCTAATTTAAAAAACCAAAAGAAACTATTCTGCATACATTGAGATTTTTATTTTCTTTCATTTTAAATTTCTAGCACATCCTTATATTTAGGAGAAAAAGATAGCTAATATGCTGTAGAATTACTTTGTTTATGTTAGAAAATCAGATAACCTTTATCAGAAAGTTAGATGGTATGATAATAGTATATTTAACTAAAAAAATTTCCAGAATGTTTTCCAAAGTGGCTACAACATTTTACATTCCCACCAGCAGTGTAGGAGAGATCTAGTTACTCCACATCCTTGCCAACACTTATTTTTTTCTATCTTTTTTAGTATAGCCATTCTAGTGGGTATGAAGTGGTATCTCATGCAGTTTCAATTTGTGTTTCCCTAATGACCAATGATATTGAGTATGTTTTAGTAAACTTATTGGCCATTTGTATACATTCTCTGGGGAAACATTAATTCAAATCCTTTGCTCATTTTAAAATTATTTATATTATTGTTGAATTGTAGGAATTCTTTGTATATTCTGAGTACTAGACCCTGTTCACTTTTTTTTAAATTAAAGTTTATTGGGGTGACAATTGTTAGTAAAGTTACATAGATTTCAGGTGTACAATTCTGTATTACATCATCTATAAATCCCATTGTGTGTTCACCACCCAGAGTCAGTTCTCCTTCCATCACCACATATTTGATCCCCTTTACCCTCATCTCTCACCCCCCACCTCCCTTACTCTCTGGTAACCACTAAACTATTGTCTGTGTCTATGAGTTTTTGTTTCTCATTTGTTTGTCTTGTTCTGTTGCTGTTTTAGCTTTATATACCACATATCAGTGAAATAATACGGTTCTGTGCTTTTTCTGTCTGACTTATTTCACTTAGCATTATAATCTCAAGATCCATCCATGTTGTCACAAATGGTTCTATTTCATCTTTTCTTACCGCCGAATAGTATTCCATTGTGTATATATACCACAACTTCTTTATTCATTCATCTATCGAAGGACATTTTGGTTGTTTCCACGTCTTGGCCACCGTAAATAAAGCTGCAGTGAACATTGGAGCACATGTGTCTTTATGTATGAATGTTTTCAGATTTTTTGGGTAGATACCCAGGAGAAGAATTGCTGGGTCATATGGTAATTCTATTCGTAATTTTTTGAGGAATCTCCACACTGCCTTCCATAGCAGCTGCACCGATCTGCATTCCCACCAACAGTGTATGAGGGTTCCTTCTTCTCCACAGCCTCTCCAACACTTGTTACTATTTGTCTTGTTGATGGTAGCCCTTCTAATGGCTATCATCAACCAGACATATAATTTCCAGGTTTTTCTAGTTGATGGTTAGTTGTTATTATTACTTCAGACTAACGTTGTCTTATGATGAGACTGCTGAGAAGTCACAGTGTGTTGGTTGTTGGAGGGACAGCTTTGATGCTAAGAAGTGATGTCCAAACAGCCAGTGACTTTGGGTGGAACATGTTACTTCTCTGATATTAGTTTTCTATTCTGTATAATTGAAATGATTGATCACTAAGGTTTTTTCCCTCCTATAATATTCTATATCTACAAAACACCTTGACTTTTTTCATATTCTGCTTACAAATGGTCACCTTTTAAACAGAAGACATTGCTACCACATACAAACATGTTCCTCTGAGCATTAAATTTTAAATAATTGTATTCTGGCTTTGAGATTGGTTCTTTTTAGCAACAAAGAGTGGTGAAGATTAAGTTGACCAACTTCACACCCTTTCGTTTTAATAAAATAGTTACTTAATTTTAAATACAGTAGTTTGCTAAATTATGGAAGGTTTAGTATGTAGAAGTTTAGAAATCACCCTTTAGTTTGCTAATATTTGTGATTTTAAATAAAATTCAGATAACTTTATATCCCATTTTGTCACTTAACATAAATAGTCACTTTTAATGACTATTACATTTAGCATATACAGCAGTATTTAACTAGTCCTAAATATTTGAGGCATTTCTGTATCATATCCATAAATGATTCTATAATGAACATCTTTATAGTTATCACTTTTAAAGTTTGGGAAAGTTTCTTATAAGAGATGCTTAAAAGTAGTATAAATAAATCAAAACATATGCCTATTTGTAGTCACTTCACTCAAACAACCAAATCACTTTCCAGAAGCTTCACATCCATTTATACTATGATTGACAACCTAAAAGAGTGCTGGCTTCACCATACTCTGGTCAACATTGGGTGTTATTTTTTAAACTATTGGCTAATTTAATCATTGAATATTGTATAACATTGTTTTAGTTTAACCTTTAATCAGTTATTTCAAAGACAATTCCATGAGCTCATAAGACAATGAAAGGCAGAAAGAGAATTAACTTTTGAGGCATTGAATACTGGTTTGAATCTTGCTCTTGCCACATTCTACTTTTGTCCTGACCATGGGCTAGTTACTAAGCTGCTGCAACTCTCAAAATTTCTCATTTGGGAATATGGGAATATTTGGGACAAATTTCCAGTATAGGAATAATTTTGACCTACAGAATTGTATAAAAAACTTTCAGATGATAGCCTCTTCTATTGCTAGGGATAGGGATGATGGTAATCCTTTCCACTGTTCTTATGAGTCTAGTCGTTTACTTTCAGAGTTCTCTTCCAGGAAATTGAATTATTTCTAAATCCTTAAAGCAAACAGGAAAAGACCACTGAAAGTCAAGAACCATCCTCACTCACGGGGTTTAGCTGTTGTAATTTATTTAAAGATTATGATGTTATAAGATTCTAGCCAACATTTACTCTAAATAAACCTTAGTTTACTGTTTATAAGGAAGATGTCACACATACCGGTACGACATACTATGATTTATTATCTTGGTTCTACTACACATTAAAGCTGTTTGGGATATCAAAGCACCACAGTTGTATTTCTCCAGCCCCTGATTATTTTACACATGATCTCCATTCTGAGGTGCCATGGAGTCTGCCCTGGAAAGTAGAAAATGCACTGCTCCTCCCATACCCGTTTCCTAAATACAGCACAGGAGGATAGAGTTTCTTTCTGTACCCCCTTTTCCCAAGTGTCGGGAAATGGTTGCAAGTTGCAAACCTGCTCTGGTGAGGTAATACTGGTTTGGCCCAGTTTTCCTCTGATGAGAGTAGGGATGAAGCTGTCTGTCAGTGTAGGTTGATGATTATAACTCTCTTCTCATACTTCAAAAGCAGATGCTATTTTGATATGTGATAAATCAGGGAACAGTAGGGATTATTTAGTAAATCTTGTTGAGACAAAGACTATCTTTTTCATCGGAATTAGATTCCGATGATATTTGTTGTCACACACGACACACAAATATATTCCAGGTTAATTGAAGTTTTACACAAAAATTAGAATAAGAGCACTAAGAATATAGAGTTGGATAGAAAAGGCCTTTCCAGGAGCATTAGTGTAAAAGATTAATAATTACAACAACAAAGTTTTAGACTTCCCTTTGTCAAAAACATAAACGTGGTGATGGATGTTAACTATAACTCAGACATATTGTGGTGATCATTTCACAGTATATGCAAATATAGAATCATGTTGTACACCTGAAACTAATATAATATGTCAGTTATATCTCAATTATATCAATTAAAAAACATTATAAATAATATTAACAAGCAAACAAACTGGGACAGCATATGCACTATGTTTACTCCATATAGGGCTTTTTCAAATCAACAAGACCACTCTGCAATTGAAAAGTAAATGTACAGATATAAAAGAAGAAATATAGAGGGCTAAGAAACATGAAAAAGTTTACAAAATGCTGATTAAAATAATGTGCTATTGATTCGTATCTATTTTTAGGAGTAAAACCTGATATTGGTGAATAAGTGAGGAATAGGTGCTTCATATATCCTACTGAGAGAGTATAAATTACAGCAGCCATTCTGGAAGCACTTTGGTGATGTGTAACAAAAGCCTTCTATCCAGGATTCCCACTTATCAGAACTGATTCTAGGAAAATAATTGACTTATTTGTTGCTTTTCAGAATTGTTTAGAAGGGGGAAAAATTGCAAACAACCTTAATGGTATAAACAGCAGATGTTTAAATTACATTCCTTGATATTTTAATAACATTTTGAAATCATCAAAGTAACAATATAGAGGATTATTTAATGCCATGAAAGATAAGTGTGAAAATTTTAAGTTTAATATATTTATTAAGCTTATATTAAGCTTAAAAACCTGTTACAGAGCACTACAATGTACAGGTAATTTAACTTTTATTTAAAAAATATTCTACAATGATCATGTGGTTTTTTGTTTGTTTTTAAAACAAACATTGTACATGGGTAAAACGTTACTGCTCTCTTTTTTGTTTTTTGTTTTTAAAATTTTATTTTTTTCAATTACAGTTGACATATATTATTAGTTTGAGGTGTACAGCATAGTGGTTAGACATTTATATAACTTACTAAGTGATTCTCCCTTAAGCTTAGTACCCACTTGGCACCATACATAGTTACTACTATGTTATTGACTATATTCCTTATGCTGTACTTTACATCCCCATGACTATTTTGTACTTTTTAAAAAATTATTTTAAATTACAGTTGACATTCAGTATTATTTTATATTAGTTTCAGGTGTACAGCATAGTGATTAGACATTTATACAATTTATGCAGTGATCCCCCAATTAGTCTAGTACCCACCTGGCACTATATATAGCTGTTGTAACATTATTGACTATATTCCCTATGCTGTACTTTACATCCCTGTGACTATTTTGTAACTACCAATTTGTAATTCTTGATCCCTTCACCTTTTTTACCCTGCCCCCCCCCCAGCTCTCTCCCATCTGGCAACCATCAGATCAACTGTTTTCTGTATCTATGAGTCTCTTTCTGTTTTGTTTGTTCGTTTATTTTGTTCTTTAGATTCCACATGTAAAGTGAGATCATATGGTGTTTGTGTTTCTCTGTTTGACTTATTTCACTTAGCATAATACCCTATAGATCCATCCATGTTGTCATAAATGGTAATAATATTTTGTTCTTTTTATGGCCAAGTAATATTCCATTGTATATATGTACCACATCTACTGCTCTTATTTTGGGAGACCAAAGAAATAAAAGGCAATGTGACTGATCTTGGAGAATTTATAATCTTATGGATAGGTGAAGGTTGAAATTTTTTCTAATTGTTTTATGTGAATTTTTTTGATCATTATTCACAATATATCCTAAAGGCATTCTTCTTACTAAGGAAGAGGACATTATGTAAAAAAAATTGGACCCTGAGTTGAACTTTCTACAGATGGTATAGAGATTAGAACATAAGACCATAATGATTATAAGGCATAAAAATGAAGAAAATGTAGCTAAGAGGACATTATGTAAAAAAAATTGGACCCTGAGTTGAACTTTCTACAGATGGTATAGAGATTAGAACATAAGACCATAATGATTATAAGGCATAAAAATGAAGAAAATGTAGCTATTAGTGTTGTGTTAGGGAAAGAAAGGAGATGAACATTAAGATTGATATTCCGTGTTAGCGTTCTAGGTAAAATGAATTTGATAGAGAGGCTTGAATCCCTGGTTTAAATATCAATCTCCAGATTCTTCATCATTGTTAAAAACAACGAATAAGTAAGTCCATGTTTGGATGCATTTCCTAGTATCTAAGCAACCCTGCACAACATATGCTAGAATCCTGAGTAGAATCATTAACATCATTGTGTTCTATAATTAAGTCACTGATTTAACACGTACACACACACGCACACACACACACATACATACACATACACATACACGTCTTTTTACACTACAGTGGAATCTGTGATTCTTGTTCTTTGAATATACTGTGGTATCACAACACGTTGATCTGCCAAACACTTATATCATCCATATTATCTTTTGCTTTTTCAGTCTTACTACAGACTTTATACAATTGGTTTTCATTGCTTTTCCTTTTTTGTGTCACTAATAGAGACAGCTTATTTCATAGGCTTTTTATAAAGCTATTCTGTCACTTAAATTTTTTAGAAGTATATTTTTCTGCCTTAATGATATTTGTTAAAAATAATGGGAACATACAGAAACATCAACGAAATTAAAAATCAGGCCTACCCCAACTCCTAGATCATTGCTGACATTTTGGTATATTTGCTTCAATATTTATTCTTTTTGTTCAAAGTTGCGATCCTACTCTATGTATAATTTTACATCGTTTTGTTTTTCCACTTAACATCCTAACACAAGCTTTGCTGTACTTCATAAAAACTCATTCCTAATTTTTAGAGCTGTAATTACATTGTCCTATCTTAGGTACCAAAAGTTCC
Organism: Rhinolophus ferrumequinum; assembly: GCF_004115265.2. Lineage (NCBI taxonomy): Eukaryota > Metazoa > Chordata > Mammalia > Chiroptera > Rhinolophidae > Rhinolophus > Rhinolophus ferrumequinum. Next base: position 72,876,822 of record NC_046287.1, on the reverse strand, counting down.
CCAGATTTTTTCTTACTGTCCTTGGTGATCCTTATCATGTTCTCTTAAATCAAGACTTTGTATAATAACAAATATGGACACTTTCCATCTTTAGGTACTTCTATTGTCAGTATAGTTTTAGAAAGTACAGATAGGGCACAAGTGAAAACAGCTGATCAATAAGGAATCAAAAAATCTTTTTGAGCCAATTTAAAAATCTGTGCTTTCCTAACCCCCCCCCCCCAAATATATGCATTTAAAAGTTGTTGTTAGTCTACTCTAGCTGCTTATTCAGTGGTTTAAATGAGTGAATACATATAAAGTGTTTAGGAAAGTGCCTGACACATAGCAGATTGTAAGAGTGGGCTATTACTGTTAATGGATTGTCAAGTGTCCCTTTGCTTTGGCTCATTTGTGCAAAATCGCCACCAGAGGGCAGAATACGGTTGGGAAAGAATTGAAACCGAGCTTGAGCCGTTCTTAGTCTTTATGGTACTGTGTTTCCCCGAAAATAAGACCGGGTCCTATATTAATTTTTGCTCCAAAAGACGCATTAGGGCTTATGTTCAGGGGATGTCATCCTGAAAAATCATGCTAGGTCTTATTTTCCAGTTTGGTCTTATTTTCGGGAAACATAGTAGTATACTTTCTTACTTTTTTTGTGTGTGTGTACTTTGCTATACAAATAACTGTTCCTTCTGACATTTTATTTTGAATGGCCCTGCTTCTCTTTATTCTTGCAGTCCCTTGCTCTGCTGTTAAAAAAGATCGTTAGCACCATTTACGTTTAATATATGTGGTGTAGCTTAGTGTGGTTCAAGTAAAAATTTTAATGAATGTGATGAATTGGTGGCATGTTACTAATTTCTTCTCTTGAGTTCGTCTAGGCTAAAAGATTTCCTTTTTAACCAGGATAATTTAGCATTTATTATAACATAAACAATCCCTCCAATCCTATGTATGGGGTAATGTCATGTGTATTTTTAATAATATTAATATTTAACTTTCTTCTACTTACAGTTTTAATACTGATTGGCAGCCTGGTTTTTACAAGTTTTTTGAGGGGTGGGAGGAGAAGTGATTATAGCATATTAATATGCAGAATCTGGCAAAAAAATTTTTAATAATAATAAACTGATAAAGTATAAAGGCAGCACCTAAGTATAAAGGCAACACCTAAATGTAGCTTCAAAAAAATTTTTAATCCCATAGTTATTTATGCTTCAGTTGCCATGGGTGAAGTGTGTTTGCAAGATCCATTGTCTGACTATGAACAACTTGTATCTTTCCCTTAGTTAACCCTTGACAGGTTATTGGGTTTTTCTCCCTTGTTGAAAAACATCTGAAATGTTAGGATAGGAGTTGAGTAAAGAGGGAAAAGGAATTATTCAAAATTCCCTCTTCTGCCTATCTCCTTCCATCTTCACATCCTAAATGCTCTATAGAATTTCTAAAAGAGTAACTGCTTCCTGCAAATTTTAACAGCAATTAATAAGATGATTTATAGTTAACAAATTCTACATTTATTTCTGTTACTGATTTTTATTTTTGAAGGAAATCTAGGAAACAAGCGTAGATCATTTTTTACATATTGTTTTCCCGTACTTTCTTAAATTAAAAAATGTTAGGAGTTAGGGCTATTCCTGGTGTACTAATAGTAACTTTATTTAAGTAAGCATATTGCCGGTGTAATTTTTTTATGTCCACATCTTTATCTTTCAATTTTTTTGATTATTGCCCTTATATTTTAATGTACTTTCATAAACCACCCTACTAAAATAAACATTGAATAGATCCCAGTAAAAGATACACATAACCGCACCCATTCTCCCATGTTCCTGGTCTCAGAATATTACTGTGAGAGGCCACCTGACCTTCTATAAATGCAATTAGTCAAGCAATAAGTGGAGTCTTTAGAATACTGCCTATCTGATTGACTAATGTTTATTCCTCTGAAACTATTATATCTTCTAGAGAAATTGCATTAACCTTTTATTGTTGGTTATTAAGTCCTCAGAACATGAGTATTAAAGTTGAACTTTAACCATGTATCATTAATATAATACAAATTTTATTAAAAATTATAATTGGGAACACTAATTGCTAGAAGTCATTTTTAAAATTTTTATCCAAGGTATCAGGTTTATATATAGGTTTACATACAAATCTGGAAAAAAGGCCCACGGTTATTAGTGTGCCTATAAGTAAAGAATTTAAAATCAGAACACAGATTACTTCAATGAAATCTTAATTTTTTTCTAATCTCTAAATAAACTTTAGGCGTTCGAAGTAGTTAATTTCCCTTAGTAATCTTCCAAGTGGTTACAGGATCTGTAACATTATTGGTTGTTATATAAAGCTCCTAAGACCACCCACTTTCTCCTCCCCTTTACCATCTCTGATGAAAACCATAACAACCTCATAAGCATGTACAGTGTGATGTAATTCACAGGCTGCTTACTGCTGGATCTGCTAAGAGGAGATTTTATTCAGAGGAAGAGCATTGTTTTGACAACATCTGGGAGAGAAAACGGAAGCCAGAAACACTTGGATAGCTCTGGGGTTTTTTTCTTTGTGTTTGTGTGGTGGAAAGACATTTGCTATGTAGGCATGTTTTCTCTTGCTGTGTTTCTTGGCCTCGACGAGTGCTGAGTTTAAAAAGACAGTATGTGATAGTCCATAGAAGCTGTTTCTTCTGTGAAATCTTTCCACCTGCTCTGAAGACATGTTGTTGTCTCCTAAATTCTCCTTAGCCACCATTCACGTACGTCTGACTGCCAAAGGATTGCTTCGAAACCTTCGACTTCCTTCAGGGTTTAGGAAAAGCACTGTTATTTTCCATACAGGTTTGTCTCTTCTAGAACTCTGTTTAGTGTTGCATGGGAGATATCTTGATTAACTTGCAGATGTTTATCAGAAATTTTCAAAGGAGATAAGTGGGGGAAAGAAAGCAGTCTGTGAGAGAATGAGGCTTAATTTGTAAAAACAAGCAGTTTCTCTTACGTTTCAACACCAAGTATATGGTACTTGTACTGTTTGCAAGCAGATTTGTGCTCGGTTTGTTTATAGCAGAATTGTTACCTTGGTGCTCCTTACTTCTTTCCTCTGACACCAACCAAATCTGTGAAAATCAATACCTGTTAAGTTACATTTTACTGCCAATGATTTTGGAAAGAGGACATAGGTAAATTAAGAATGTTTTTCTCTTAGGCGATGAGATGAGAATGTTTCTGCAGTTTTTCATTGTGTAATGTCTCACTGAGATTCTGTTAGTTTACTAAAAGATTTCCATATTCTAAACATTTCTGAAATAAAACATCCTAAAGGTCGTGGAGAGGTGTAATAAATGAACCATAAATTAGTTTTTCAAGCTTCATAGTGAAAGTATTTGCAGTCACAAAAGACTGCCTCTGACGTTTTTGCTTGTATCTGCTTTTTATTTTCGGTGCCTAAGATAGAAATAAATGCAGTGTGTATTTTAGGCGTATGTAAACCTGCGTGGACTTTGAGGGGATTCAGTAAGCACACATTGCTACCTCTTGTTGTAGATGATAATTTCAACTACAGTGCATTAAGTTGACTTTATGCTATAAAAACTGGAGTGCTGTTATACTTGATTTTGGCTCCTGAGTGTTAACTGTAATAGGATTGTTTGGATATGTAAATAGAAGGTATTTTCCTTGTTTCATATGCATGTCAGCCCTTCTGTGTCTTGTTTTTCATCTCTGTCCCTAGTGATGTTTTTCAGCTGACTCTTTGTAGTTTTCCCAGAGGCATCTCTCTTCTCTGTGGGATAATTCTCATTTTTTCTAACACGCTTTCTCATGTTTCATAACTCCCCTTGACCTGTCACTTGAGTCTGCCAGCCTTTCCCTCTCAGTCTGAGCTGACAGCTAAAGGTAAATGAGGTAAGTCAGGAGGTAAACAGTGGCTCTGTTTCACTCAGTCTAAATGACACTGTAATTTTTTTCAGCCTTAAGAAAAAAAAGGTGAAAAAAAATAAAAGGGTGCTATGTATTTTTAATAATTTGTATGATCTAAAATAGCTCCAAATAGCTTTTGATTTTAACATTTAAAAAAATATTCCATGCTCCAAGTTAAAAAGAAAAACAGTACAGAAGGTTGTACAATTCCAAAGGAGCCTCTTTCCTACCCAAGCCCCTGCCTCCCCAGGAGGCAGCTACTGTCACGGGTATATGTATATCCTTCTGGTAATTTTTTGATCATACGTAAGCCTATGTAGATCTTTTATATCTTTTCTTATACAGAAATGGAAGCATACTGTGTATGCTCCCCTATAGCTTGCTTTTTAAAGTTAATGTACCTTAGATTTTCATGTGAACACATGCTTATCTACGTCATTCTTTCTGATAGTCATGTAACATCCCTCTGTTGGGTGAGCCATGATTTATTTAACCAATCTTCTATTAGTGAACATTTTAGGTTGTTTGTAGTATTTTTGTGAAGCAGATATCTTTCCAAAGCAGCTTAAGCAAAACATAAGGTTTTTATTCCCAGTGTTTGATTAATAGGGGTATTTTAGCTAAGTGATAGAAAAATATTTTGAAACATCCATTTGCTTGCAGTCATGATTTTTAGGGCTGCCGTGCACTTAGAGGTGATCTAGTTTACCTTATTTTATACTAAGAAGTCGGAAGCCTGGAGAAGTAAACTAACTTCTCAAGGGCACACAGTCTTGGCAGACAGACAGAGATCGGACTAAAACTTGGGACCTCTGTTTAGAATTTTTGCCTTGTATATTCTCCCAGCTGTGAATTTTGCTGTAACTCTGTTAGATCTAGTGAACTGTAGTAATGAAAAATGAGTTTCATGCTGGGAAGTATTTTAAAATTATGTGAAGTATACAATTCTTCTCACCCCCCAGTAAGAATCTTTTCTGGGCTTATCCATATTGCATAATGTTAAGGTCTGAGAAATCTTCCAGTAGAATGGATATTGAAGCCATGGCACTTACTCTTATCCATATGGGCTGTAAGCAGTAGCTCATGTTTACATTCTTACTAAAGGAAGTGGTGTTGGTATTGGTTGCCGTAGTGGCAGTGGGGTTGACCTGGATTCCAAGAGTCCGGGATGGTAGCCCCAGTTCTGCTAGTACTCACTTGAGTGACTTTGATCACTTAACCCCACAGGGCTAGAAAATAAAGGAATCAGATGAGATGATTTCTGAAGTCCCTTTAACCTAAGATTCTGTGTATTTTCTGGCTGTAGATGTAAAAACCCTGGATGTATTACTGACACCTGAAAAGTCATCTTTTCTAAACGAATTCTCTACTCCCAAACTCAGTTAATACTCCTGATTTATTTCTCTTCATGACACTGTGTTTTTCCCTTATGTCATCAAACCTTAGTCACCTTTGAATCATTGTTCTTCCTCATTTATCCATAACTAACTGGTTGCAAGAATCTAAGACTCGGTTCTTTGAAATCTCTCTTGGTTTTTACCCTCTGCCACGACTCTAGTTCAGGCTTTATTATTAGGTAGAAACATTTGAAATTGCTCTTATAAGTAAAACATGGTCAAATATTGACAGTTTCATTTCATCCAACCTAATACTTTGGGCTATTGGAAGAATTTTATATTTTCGGTCTTTGCCATCGGCCTTTCCCTTGCTTCTAAACTATCTTTAATGTTGCAGGATTCATTCATTCATTTCCTAAATAAATATTTACTAGGTATGTACCATGTACCAGGTATAATGCTAGAAGCTGAAAGAAGAGCCAGGATGAAGTTGCACATGGCCCCTGCCTTCACACAGCCCCCAGTTTAGAGCGAGATAGTCATAGAACATCAAATAATCATAGTAGGGCATGGCCTAGTCACCCAGGCAGCTTCTCGCAGGTGAGGCTAATTTTATCCAGGTCTTCCAGAAGAAGTGCCATTATAGCCTGAACCTCAGACATGGAATTAGCCAAGAAACAAAAAGTGTTCCAGGCAAAGAGAACAGCACATGAAAACCTGGAGATGAGGTGAGGGAGAAGATGGCTCCTTCAAGGAAATAAAGGAATTTTAATATGTCTGAGCATAGCTTGTGTAGAGAGAGGTGCTAGCAATAAGGAGGTGATTATAGGGCCCCACACAGAACAGGCCCTTTCGTTGAACTCTTACACAGTGCACTGTGCACATTAGGCTACTACTATTGTATGTTGCTCATTGACAAAGTGTCTTGGATGCAGGATGTAATTTTCTCTGTAAATAAGAGCAAGAAAAGAGAGAGAGTGAATTTGTCAGAGTTCTGAGTGATGTTTCAGGATGTCAGGCATGGATGACGATCTCAGCATCAGGGAAGTCCTAACATCTTAGAGTCCAGAAATGATTTCATTGACTTGCCAAATGCTGGCAGTGGTCTCTCTTGCCAAAGTGTTCAGCTCAGTCTATTTCAATATTTTACCTCCATATATTAGTTACAATTTTATAATGAGTCAATGGAGAGAAAAGAATCTTCTAAGTAGAAATATTCTTTGCTACCAGTTTCATTAGAATTAAGGTTTTCTATGAAGCTGGAGGTAGCTACATTTATTGTTCTGAAAAGTGCCATTTTGAACCTGAAAGAGTCAGTGCTCTCTTTGATTCAAGTGAAGGCAATTCATTGCACTAAAAAATATTTTTGCTGAACTAATGAAATTAAAAGCAATTACTATAGCAAAGGGGAGGGATGTATGTACATACCATGTTTCCCCCCAAATAAGACCTAGCCGGACAATCAGCTCTAATGCGTCTTTTGGAGCAAAAATTAATATAAGACCTGGTCTAAATTTACTATAAGAGTGGGTGTAGTGTAATATAATATAATGTAATATAATATAATATAATATAATATAATATAATATAATAATACCGGGTCTTATATTAATTTTTGCTTCAAAAGACGCATTAGAGCTGATTGTCCAGCTAGGTCTTATTTTTGGGGAAACACAGTATATATATTGAGGAAGGGCAGGATAAACTATTATTAACAGAACAAAATATTTTCATTTATTTAAAGCTTCACTAAAGAGAACTATTTTGATTAGATATGCAGTAAGAGTGAGACAGATGTGAATGAATTTGTTTAATTAGAATGAAAGTCATCAAATTATGTTCTTATGTTTGGCATTCATTTATGAGACTGTCAAGTAGAACTGCTTTTAGCTGCAGTTTGTTAAGACAGCTTAACTAAGAAGTAGCGTATTTGTCTCACCTAAAAAGATGCACCTCTGATATTGTTCAGTGGCTCAGCAATGCCAGGATAAACATCTGTGCTATTTTCTTAGCACTTTCCTCATGACTGTTGCGTCATGATCTCACAATGGCTGCTCCAGGCAGGAAAAAAAATAGGGAAGGGGTAGTGCCATGTCACTAAAGCTTACACGTCATTGGCTAAAACTGTCACGTGGCTATCTCTACCCACAAAGGAGTCTGGGAAATTGAGTGTTTGACTTCTCCAGTCTCTATAGTGCATGCAGGTACTACAGAAGGGGTTAGTTAGAGCCTTTTTATAGTTTCTGTGGCAGAGAAGGTGAAACAGTTATTTCTCAAAAGCTGATATCGGCTGCTTGTAAATAAGGGAAGGTACATCATTGAACAAGTCAAATTGCACAATAGACCTTGTTTTTTTTCTCTTTTAGGATATGAATGTTTTTTGGTAATTACCTACTTTGTCATTAGTTCAATTAAATGCTTTTAAGTCATTTTGTTTGGACATGTAGATTAGTATTTGATCTCTAAATGAATTAATTTTCAGTTATAAAATAATACATTGAGAAAGAATGTGGTCAACTTTAAATGTAGCTTTTATATATTGAAAATGTATTAACAAGAGATTAATATTTTCTTAGTGCATTTATGGTGGGTATCCTATTCATGCATCGTGAAGGTGATGCTAACTAAAACTTCAATTTCTCTTGTTTTCACACTACAAAATACATCACTGAAGCCATTTTAGAAAGCATTCCCAAAAAACCATGTATTAGAATTTGTATATAAAAATTAAAAGATTCAATCATTTGTAGAATAGGATAGACCTCAAAAGGACCAAATTCAATAACAAATGAGAGATGTAACCTTCCACCACCACTTTGTTATCTTACTGTGAATTCAGACTCTTCTCTTTGGCTTCCTTGAAAGCAGTCTTGAAGATTTTGCCAGCCTCTTGCCACATTGATAAGCATTTACTAAGAGCTGGTGTTGTGTTGTGAATGGCATTATGCTAAAAATCGTTTTGTCATAGATTAGTACTAAGCTCCTGTAGCTATGGCGGTCTTATAGTTACAGTTTTGCTATGACATGAAAATGTGCCCTTTCATAATTATAGCAGTCTATTTAAGAAGGCAGTAAATTATTAAATGAAGCTTGATTCGTAATAGATAGTATTTTGATAAGTTTTTAAAAGTTTGATATTGGAAAAAAGTACATCTTAATCTCACAGGCTTCAGACAGTTAAAAGTTTTACTGCACTAAATTGTTTTAATGTAATCTATTTTCATGCAAAAATGGAAAGTAAACCATACATTATAATTGGGATTTAGATTCAGGGTGGGAAGTATAGCAGTATTTTTCATTGGGAGAAATTGAAGGAATATGGCAAACTGCATCCCTCTGACCCTTGGACAACGTAGAGGTTAGGGGTGCTGGCTCTCCACACAGTCGAAAATCTACATAGAACTTTTGACTCCCCCAAAATTTAACTACTAATAGCCTACTGTTGACTGGAAGCCTTACCAATAACAGTCAGTTTACACGTATTTTGTGTGTTATGTGTGTTATATGCTATCTTCTTAAGATAAAGTAAGCTAGAGAAAAGAATGTGAAAATCATAAGAGAAAATACATTTATATGTAGTACTGAATGTGTTTTCTGAAAAAAATCCACATGTAAGTGGACCTAGTTCAAATCAGTTCAAACCAGTGTGATCCAAGGATCAGTTGTATAGTGAATACTTCTTTAATTAGGACAGTTGAAATATTCTGGTTAATTGAGTTTTTGTTTAGAAGAGAGTCAGCCTATACATGAAATAATACAGATTATGATTAGCTCTAATGCATGTTTTGAAGCTAAAAGTAAGGTCTTATTAATAGTGTATGCACATTACTTGTTTTCTTGGGTAAAAAGACAACAGGTATAGTTTTAAATGTAACTTATATTGAATATCATTTTTCTGTATTTGTCTTAGGTGATACTTAGGGTTATTTTAGCACACAAATGTCTTTTTTATAAACAGCAGTGATATAGCTCTGGGGACAATTAAGATTACTAGAATTTTCTTTTGGGTGTGATGCTTGCCTTTTTCCTATTGTTGCCTGGTAACCTGAGTTTTAGGCACCTCTCTTAAGCTTAAATTGCTTTTCCTTAACTGGTTAGACTTTTGTGAATGACATTTTACTGAACGTTTGTGTTATCGATATCCCTACCGTGTTTCCCCAAAAATAAGACCTAGCTGGACCATCAGCTCTAATGCATCTTTTGGAGCAAAAATTAATGTAACACCCGGTCTTATTTTAATATAAGACTGAGTCTTATATAATATAATATTATATATCCTATAATATATAAGACCTGGTCTTGTTTTAATATAAGACCAGGTCTTATATAATACAATACAATGCAATACAATACAATACGATATAATATAATACTGGGTCTTATATTAATTTTTGCTCTAAAAGACGCATTAGGGCTGATGGTCTGGCTAGGTCTTATTTTCAGGGAAACAGTAGTGTTGAATGTTTTAATTGGCTACTTAAATTTTTGTTTCTACTGTAAGATAGTCTGTTGTCTTTAATATACAATAAGGAAATATTTTGACTCGGTTGGTTCATTCTGGGGATTTATCTCCCCCTCCCTCATTCAGTTCCTCTGTCTGCATGTGCCTTGATTCAGCCATGCTGCTTTGCTGGGGACCATTTTTGACAAAGAACACGTGATCGCAACATGGCTGCAATGGTTGGGGACTCCATCTGTGGTTATAAAGTACCTACCCACAAGGCATGGTTTCACTGGCACGATGAGTCTGACTAACTCAAGATGTAGAAGTCACAGAAGAGATGGAATTTAAGATTCTAAAACAGTAAATGCACTGGAGATAGGCATGGCAAGGAGGAAGGACTTTGTAGATTTTTTTGTTCTTGTTTTGGAATCAGTTCCCAGTGGTGACAGAATGTTAATCTTGGTACTTCGTTCTTCCATGTGTTAAATTAAAAAGAATCTCTTGTTGGTGCATGTCATCAATACCGAAATAAAGAACACCGCTTCGTATAAGCAGGCTTTGTGATGCTGAACAAGTTTTTAAGCACCTATTAACTTTAGTTAAGTCAAAATGATCATTAAGACAAACTCCCTCCCCCCCAAAAAAACACCAAGTCCACACGAAGGTGAGTATTTACTATTTTAGGGAATTTGTTTAATAATAAAGGGGAAAAGGCCAGTACTGCAGGCTGCTGCTTATGAAACAGCACCTCGCTCACATCAGCAAGAAACTTGGGGGGTGTATATTTTATCCCTCCTTGTGCTTCTGAGAAAAGACCTATCCAATTTATTCGTGTACAGTGCGAGCAAGTATAACAGAAGACACTTGTTTCATAATTTAAGTTGCAATGAAAATTCAGATTATTCCTCTATGAAAATTTGTTTTTAATGAAGTTTTTGTTTGTTGGATGACTAGAATAAAAATGTTTTCATTCAGTATCTTTGGAGTTTTTTAAAATTGCATTACTTGCAAATTTTTTGTTAAGTTCCATTTATATTGTATGCTCTTTTAGTCCTGAAACAAATTCATAAACAACATATTACCACCAGAGTTTTAGATTATTTAGAATGCCAACTAATTGGGGGAAGTAATAACTTCTTAAAAATATTTCCGAATGTAATGAATTTCTATTTCCTTTGTAGTTAGTAGTCCATTTTAAGAACAGGCAAAATCTGCTTTTTTTTCCTGCCAGCTACATGGAGAATGTTTAAAGTCAAGTTTGGATTGTTTTTTGATTTTTTTTTTTTTTAGGAAAAATTATGTAAGCATAGTTATCCTGAAATAGAAGTTTTTAATATGAATATGCTTTTAAAATGCTTGGATGTCTTAAAGTTTATCATCCCCCACCCCCGAAAATTGGCTTGGGTAATTTTTAAGCCTGAACATTGTGCTTTGCTGAGCTTGAAATGTTCCATATTAAAGTAAATCCCATACCTACCTAAAAATAGAAAAATATTATATATGGCTCCTAAATTATGATCACTATTAACTTCTAGAGTAAACAAATAATGAAAGGAAAACAAAAAAGGTTTATACAAATTTAAACTAATGATGACATGAACATATTGATGACACAAGTAGAAAGAACAAAAATAGCAAACTGTTATCCAACTGTGTTCAAGTGAGCAAGCAGATGTCTTTGATTCAGGACTTTTGTTTTCCTGATGGAGGTTTTAGTTTCATTAGAATGAATCCTGGGAAGGCCAGATCAGACAGGATAGTGGTAATTATCATGTGGGGAGACATCTGAATCTATGTAGACATTAACGTTTAATTTTAAGGTTTCCAATTAAATTGATTCTTTCAAATCAGAACATGTCCTGGTAATAGGTATAATAAACAAACACTTTTATGCTTTTAAATATAGCTGCATTATCGTGATGATAATGTTGATAAATGTAATAGAAGGGCCAAGTGTGGTTCACGTTATGTTAATTTCCTATAAATAATGAATCCTGTAGGATTTAAGGGGAACTGTTGTGTTTTAGTATTATGAAATACCCTATTTATGAGCACGGGGGCTGTGAGCATCACTGGCGATGTTTGCACCATTCTGACCTTCAGCTGAGCCAGGAGTGATGAAGGGGGGAAGGATGCTTGGACTGGGTTATCTACCACGAGGTCCAGTTTTGTCTTTAGGGAGCACAGCATATGGAGTGGAAGACTGATTACAGCTTGCTTTTCCAGCTCTAGGTGGAGGACAGTCTGTTAGCTTACTTGCTTTTCTATCAAAATTTGAAGATGTATATACTTCGAATAATAATATGTCAATGTTCTTTTTTCTCCTTAAATGTAAATCTATTCTGAGTATTCACATATAGCAAAACCTGTATTATTTAGATCCCTGTCTAGATTCCCCAAGGAAGCAACATGGACTGACTATGTTTTCTTGATGACTAAGTATTAAATAAGGATTTTTAAATGCTTAGAATTCATTTTAACTACCTTTAAAAATAATAATTAGATTTTAATTTTGAATAGGTAATATATTTACCCCATGGTTTTAAAAAGTATACAGAATATATCAGAATACCTTGTGTCTGTCTAGTTTTTATTCCTCTCTCTGGAAAAGTAAACATTTTTAATATTTTTATATGTATTATGTGATAATTTTGTCCTGCATTTACAAGCAAAATGCTCTTATACTCCCATCCTTATTCATTGGGTCACACTATCTACATTTCTCTTTACTATGCTTTTTCTCATTTATCACAGAGAGCTTCCTGGTTCTATGTTACAGCTGTGGTATTTCACTACATACATGTACTATAATTTATTTAACCAGTCCTCTACCTATGGACATTTGGGATTTTTTTTTTCATCTTTGCAAAACAAATTTGCAATGAAAACTCCTCTATCGATGTCATTTTACTCCCACGTATGATTCATAAGAGGATAAATTCTTGCTTACCAGCTATGAATTCAACAGTTTGTGTTAGGGCATGTTAGAAGAGGTGTCTCAAAAAGTTTTGATGTTCTCAAGCATCAATGTGAGTATATGAAATTATGCAGGCAGACGTGACCAGAATCATTTTAAATGTTTGACTGAGGTTCTCAGGGAGCATTGAAAACTGCATCATGATGTACAGATCTGCCGATTCTGTCATTACCTGAAGCAGAGCAGTGCTTGTGCTCTACGTGTGATGTTTGGGTTTTCATGGCTGGGCCCTTAGGAGCTGATGCTGATAAATGGGGTTCCCCCACTCTGGGAATTCCTGTTCTCTGGCCGTTAGGAAAGCCTGAGAGGAAAAGAGGATAATATATGGACAGCCTGGGTTTTACAGAAGCAGTCTCTCTCCTACTTGTTTAGTTAGATGGAGTTAACACCCTCACTTAACTGCCACTGAAGGTGAAAAGGCAACCAGGCAAAGCGCCAGTGAAAAAGCAGCTAAAAACCAGGATGCTTGCATGACTGGAATGCAATCACAGTTGAACAGTTGCTGTTTCCCAGGGTGTACCTTAGCAAAAATGACTTCAGTTCATTCTAGAGTGATCTTAGCAGCATTCTTAATGTATAGTCTTTGGTCCTAGAAAATTTTCTAAACTTTCAAAGAGTATATACGCCCTTAGATATTTAACAGTTCCAAAATATGGAAATAGGACTTTTATAAGTACAAATGCCATTTTGTTACCAAAAGTTAAAACAATCAAAATATAAAGGAAATGTATAGTACACTATTCTCACTGGTGGACTTATGCCTTCAGCTGAGGACCCGAATCCTCAGCAATAAGCTTGTGAACAGCTTGTACTGTTGTGCTGACATATCTGAAAAAATTTTAGAGTTTGTCTCAGGAATTTGAGCCACTGCAGTCTAAGAAAAACCTTTACCATTTGTCAAATGAAAATAAAAAACAGTAAAAAAAAAAAAAAAAAAAAAAAAGTAATGGTTTCAGAGGCCTAATAAGGAGTCAGCAAATCCAATTCATTTTCTAAACACTTAAAAATTTATATCCACAGATTCTTAACATGATGTAAGGGTATTATTTTATTACCTACTTTATGTCCAATGAAAAACACTAGACTTAATTTCCTCAAAACAAGACATAGATAAGGCACTCTCCCTATCTTTAAAATAATGTTAGAAATGGAACTAGTGATTCAATTAGAAAAATAAATAAATCTAAAGGAAGGTATATTATGTACATAAAGTCAGGGAATTTATCCAAATAATACTAGTAGCAAAAAGTTTCAGTAGAATTTTAAGTTAAATTAAAAAAATCTTGGTAATACCGCGAAAAAAAACTTAGTTCGCAAAGGAGCCAAATACTTAACTATTGCCTGACTTCGGTATAAGAGATAATTTGAATAAAAATACAAAGTTTGGTGCTATAAAGGTTGTATCTGTATTCTGAACCTGTGTGAAAAATGTTTAATATATGAATTTATATTTAATTCAATATATTGTATTTTCTTACACGTTACCCTGCTAGAACCTGATCATATAATACTAAAATTCATCTGAAGACAAAGTAGGCAAGAATCTTCATGTTTTCTCCAAAAATATTAATGTGAAAGATTCATCTCTTAGATTTTGTGAATAATTATAACCTAACAGCTTTAAAACGCTGATAATGTGTTAAATTATAAAATTGATTAGCATGTGAATTCTAGAAACAGAATCAAATGTTAAGGATTCAAGACATGATGAACTCAAAGCAATGTATCAATAAATAAATGAATACTTCAAAAAGTATTGATAGGACATATAGCAGTGCTGTCAATCAGGAGAATGAGAATGAACTTATAGCTACATATGTTGCAGTGAATTCTAGATAGTCGAAGAGTTAAAAATTTTTTATTACTCTTCTGTTTGTATAAAATAGATAAAACACTGCAAATAGATGTTTATCTATATGTAGGCTTATTGAAATGAAGTGTACTCAGATAATGGACTTGAGTACTAAAGTAACACTTTGTCAAGATGGTTGCATAAATGTTTATTTTTAGTTATGAAATACGTTACATCTCCACCACATTTCCACTTTCCAAAATGCACGGGAGTAGAGATTTGGCATCAGGGGCCTAGGTTCTGACTTTGAATCTGTCCCATAGAAGCTGTCTCCTGAATCTCACCTTTCCTACTGAGGGTTACTGGGAGGATCAAAAGAGAGGAAAGTGAGATACTCTATGAACAATAAAACATTTTGTAATTAGTATATGTTATATGACAAATATAATTTCTAAGAACATTTTAGGAAATGACATAAAATAACGGAATACTAATCTCAGATATTTTGACAAATTGTAAAAAATTTAGATTATTTTTTATTAATAATAGTGACTGTGAAGTTATTATTCCCCCTTCAGTACTTCAATATTATGACTATTAACTTAGTTACTTTCTCCATCTGCTATGGAATTGCCAATTATTGATAAACAACTATTAATGATTACTAAGAATAATGGATAAGCACTTCCCCCTGTTTTCCAGTATTTTTAAAACAATAGCTATTTTTAGTCAGTTTAGAATTGAGAATTATCAAGTATTAATACAAATACGAGTTGTTTAACCATGGAAAGCAACCATCGAAAATAAAAGCCTTTTTCTGTTTCTAACTTAAAGAGTATATTGTGTGTATTTTGCCATTGGTTCTTGGAACATGAATACTGAGGGTTCTTTGTTTATTTTCCTTCAAGAAATCACTGTAATTTTCCTTTTCTTGAAATAGTAAAGAAAATAATTACTGTTTATAAAATTGTCTTAGGTTTGTTTGTTACCACAGAATGTGGATGTCATAGGGAATGCTTCTGAGAATAAGGAAACATTTGGGTATTTTATTAGTTTCTTATGTCCTTTTTTTTTTTTTTTCAGATTTAGATTTGTTTTGATTATTTGGCCTACTTATTTCAGGAAGCTAAGCAGCTTGTTTCCTGTTTTTCCAATTGTGTTTGATATTTAAAGTGACTTAGACATTTGGAATGGTTCCAAAACTGAACAGTTTTTCATTTAATATAACGTAGAGTAATTCCCAGGGCATCTTGCAAAGAAAAAGAATAATTACTTGGCCTGGCATCTCAGATCGATTTGAGTATTGGCATGTGCTTTTAAAAAAATATTTAAACCATTATTACTACTTGGAGAGGGGAAAAACCAGCGAAGCTTGTGTTGGATAGAAAATGGAGTAGTATAGTCAAGAGTATAGTACTCTCTAGCAATGAACTTAAAAATGGGCAAAATGTGAGTAGATGTTCAGTGTACATGATGATTTATTAGAAATTAGGAAATGACTTGTCTGCAGTATAAATCTTTGTAATGACCAGGATGTCAGCAGGGAAAGGATGGAAGGTTCGTAAAAAATGTGGAGGAGGAGGGAAAAGCATTTTAAGTCCGATAATTTGTGTTTTTCTTTCAGCATAAGTGACCAAAGTATAGAGTCAGGATACTTGTGACAGTCAGATTTCTGTACCAATTTACCTGGAAAATTAGAAACTATGAAATCCATATGAGTTTGCACACAATTTTCCTCTTTATGGATTGATAAATCTATTTGTTTCACGTACATAATTCTCTGCCCTATAGAAATTTTTTAAAAACAGAATTTAAAGCCATTGTCTGTGTTTATGAATTCCAGATATTTAGATATTTGATTAATTCCAGCTCTCATCCATATGCTTTCCTTATGTAAACATAAATGCATTTCTGTGGCTTATCTAGTTGTATTTGAATTCATATGGTGGTTGTAATCAAAATCAAAGTCATATATTTTACTACCAATTATTAATCCCTTTTGCAGTTGAAAAGGGCAGGCAAAAGAATCCCAGAAGTTTATGTATCCAGACACAGACGTCTCCAGATGTGCTGTCCTCTGAAAAAACACTTGAGTTGGCTCAATATAAAGCAAAATGTGAAAACCAAAGTGGATTTATCGTACAGCTCAAGCAGCTTCTTTCCTGTGGTAATATCAAGTTTGAAGCATTAACAGTTGTGATTCAGCACCTACTGTCTGAGGTAAGGATGTGTCCCCTTTAACCAGTGTTTCTCACTGAGGTGCGGGGCAGGGACTGAGGTGG
The DNA here is from genome assembly GCF_004115265.2 of Rhinolophus ferrumequinum. Lineage (NCBI taxonomy): Eukaryota > Metazoa > Chordata > Mammalia > Chiroptera > Rhinolophidae > Rhinolophus > Rhinolophus ferrumequinum. The sequence goes on along the minus strand of NC_046287.1, from coordinate 72,860,088 downwards.
GGCCATGCTCATGCTCTTGTCTTGTGAATATCTTTAAATCAATAATTGGTAAGATCAGATACAATTCTTCGAGTTATGCTTTGTCAACTCACTTGATACCCAAGTCATTCTCTAGAAATTTGGGATGGAAACATTTCTAGTACGTACTTACTTTACTTCTCTAGAGTCTCTTAGACTAACAATAACAAAAAGATAATTGCCTGTTATACTTCTGTGCACCTCCCGATTATATTAGCATTATTTTCTCACTTAATTTTTTTGTCTAACTCTATGTAGCTTTTCATATCACCGTTCAACACTTTGACAAATGAGGTTGATTTGATGGTATTTATGGGTCAAAGAACATTTTTGAGGTAACTCCCAGTATGGTTTGGGAACTCTTGAGAATTTCCATCCATTTCTAAAATAGTTTGTGGTACAACAGCAAAACAGATTTTCTTACTTACTTTTCCCCTGGTATGCTACAAGGATGTCCGTTCAGTACTAGTTAAAATTATTTGAGAAAACTGTGTTTCTATGAACATATGCTTCTGGCGTAGCAACAAAAACTCTTACTTAGAGGAAAACATGGGTGAGAATGTAACTTGAGCTCTTTAAATATATTTTTAATCACAATTTTATTTATTTATTTATTTTTATTGGGTGATAGTGTGTATTCCAGGACTTTTTTCCAAGTCAAGTTGTTGTCCTTTCAATCTTAGTTGTGGAGGGTGCCATTCAGCTTCAAGTTGTTGTCCTTTCAGTCTTAGTTGTGGAGGGCGCAGCTCAGCTCCAGGTTCAGTTGCCGTTGCTAGTTGCAGGGGGCACAGCCCAGCATCCCTTGCGGGACTCGAGGAATTGAACTGGCAACCTTGTGGTTGAGAGCCCACGCTCCAATCAACTGAGCCATCTGGGAGCTAAGCGGCAGCTCAGCTCAAGGTGCCTGTTCAATCTTAGTTGCAGGGGGCGGAGCCCACCGTCCCTTGCAGGACTCAAGGAATTGAACCAGCAACCTTGTGGTTGAGAGCCCACTGGCTCATGTGGTAATTGAACCGGCAGCCTTTGGAGTTAGGAGCACGGAGCTCCAACCGCCTGAGCCACCGGGCCGGCCCCTCGGCCCCTTTTAATCACAATTTTAAAGATGGGTATACATGAAATCTCAAGAACAACACTGATCAGTTTGCTTGTACTGTAGTTCAGTTCGATCCAGCAAACCTCCATTTATTTCCTCCAGAGGCGACTGTGATGTGATTGCCTGTATGAGGCAGGGGAGACAGAGGTGAAAAAGACTTGGTCTGTGCCTTGACAAGCTACCCAGCTGGTGGACAGTTTAGATCTGTATCGATGAACATTTTACAGGTTTATCCAAATATATTTTTTTGAGGAGGTAGAGACATTTACCTAGTTTTTAAATTACATCACACATGTAGTATTTTTATTTTTTCTTTACTATGTAAGGAAGGAATTCTAGAGTTGGCTTATAAAACCAAGTCAGCTAAATTGGAAACCACATAGTAGCAAATTTAGAGAACAAGTAGTTTGTCTATTTAGTTACAAACCAATTATTCCTTTTGTTATGTCTAGTCTAAAGACCCGTGTTCAACTTTTTTATCTCCTTTATCTCCCACATGAAATCACTCATCACATTCTGTGAATTCTCATCCCACAGTGTTTCTCCCCTTCATGCCCTCTTTTCCATTCCTACTGATGCCAGCCTTATTCAGACCCTGGATGACTGTCCGCTAGATTATGATAATAACTTCCTAACCAGTCTTCAGGCTTGCACTCTCTCCCCTAATAATCCATCCCAAGCACTGCTGACAGATGCATCTTTCCAAACTGTTGCACTCTACTACTTAAAACCTTCAGTGGTTTTTGATGGTGTACAGCCGATTTGTCCCACGGGGTAGTCTCTAGCCTTACGAAGCTATTGAGCACTTAGAGTGGAGCCAGGCTGAATTGAGACATGCAGTACATGTAAAATACACATGGATTTGGAAAACAGTATGGAAAAAAAGATGTAAAATATCTTGTTAATAATTTTATGTTGACTATATGTTGCTAATACTTTGGATATACTGGGTTAAATAAAATACATTATTAAACTATTTAAATGTGGCTACTAGGAAATTAAAATCACATGTATGGCTCACATTATGTTTCTTTTGGATGACTCTGGTATGGAACTTGGAATATGAGACTCTGTCTAATTTGGCACCAACTGCCCCTTTTCACCTTACTCTCACTGCCTGATGCTCTAGCTGTATATCTAGGGGGGTAGAGGATAAGCAAAAATGATTTATCATTTGTTGAATATTTCTAAGTACCAGACAGTCTTACTTATTAAATCCTCTCCAAAAACACAAATCGGGATTTACAAATAAGAAAATTGGGGCACAGAGCTGTCAAGAAACTTGACTGTCATCAGACAGTCAGAGGAGGATCAGGACTTAAACTCAGGTCTAGGGCACTAGGAACTCCTGTACACTTCCTGTGCTTTTCCATCCTTTGTTCAAATACCATTACTGGGCGACCACCCTTCCCCCGATCCATACATGTTCAGATCTTTCTTACAGGAGCATCAATCACTACCTGCATTTAATTTCCATGGATTCATTATACAAACAGCCAATTAACTAGATCAGGCAGCTCTGCCTTGTATGCCCCTCACTGAGCAAAGACCTAGAAGTGAAAGACTGGAGTCAGCCCTTCCTTTAGCTGTATTCTCAGTTCTGAAATACCTCATGAGAGTGAAACTTCTACACTCTGTGATCTTAGTGTTTAAAGATACTTTCTTTCCATGTGACCTGACTTCTAAACACAAGCCAAAGATACTTTATCAGGTGCTCAGGTGGAGAAAGAGTAGTTCTACCACTAGGGAGTAAACCTCACAGAACCCGACATACTGAGAGATGCTTCATCAGTCCACAGCAGGGCAAACTCTTAAGAGTTTTAGGGATACTCTTACTGTATGTAAATTTCATCTTACACTTAATTACCTCCTAATGCCCATGTTACTGTGATGCCACTGAATTTCTGAAAATTCAACTCAAAAACTCTCTTTTATGAAGCCTTTCCTGGTCCTTCTAGCTCTATGTTCTATTTCACCTGTGGATTCTAGGAGCATTTACATTTCTCTGTCAGTTTCTATGTTATGTTATAGGTAACAATTTAGCACTCATTTTTGCTTTCTAAGATGAGAAACTCACTGAGAGCAGGATCTGTGTCTAGTTCTTTCTTAGGAAGCCACCTCAGCAGCTATAACAGTGCCTTGTACATAATAGGACACACAGTGTATATCTATCTGAATGAACAAATGAATGCATAGAGAGGATGGAATTCCAGATGAGAGTTGAACATACAAAGTCTTTATGTAAATGTTCTTTGTTAGCTCTTTATAATCAATCAGCAAATATTTATGGACTGCCTAATGTATAAAGGGCACTGTTATAAGATAGTTGGAAAGGAAAGACATAACCAGGGGAATAGTTAAGCAATTTCTTCAAAACGATTTTCTCTTAAGCCTCCATCACATAAAGTGATTAATTGATTGATAGAAATTTAGCTAGGTAGATGTAGACTTTAGATGTAGATTGATCTATATATACGTATATATCTTATTAACTTTTATGAAATGGTTTTGGAGCTTTAGATTATGGGTAAAAATGGTTGATTAATAAGGAATACTGAAACTACTACTTATCCTTTTATTACAAGTCTATTTAATAACTACAACTTTTCCACTTGAGTAGCAGACAAAATTCATTTATTATATAGCAGAAGTTCTAATAAATGTCTCATGAATCTGGAAACTAATACCATACTTTGTTTCTCAAAGGACACACTGTTGTTTTAGTTTTTTGTAATTCTTGGTTTATCCTTGCATAGTTGTGCAGTATTCTGTACAGACTGCCAAAGTGAAGGCCAGCGTTGATGGTGGTAATTCATATTTCTTCATAAAAGGGTCAATGGGTGAGTTTCTAGGTAAGCCTAAACACGACATAGGTAACACCCCGCAAAACCAGACTTATTATCCAGTATACCTCCAATTCTATTTTTGCAAGAGGAAGCTAACCTAAAGCAGCACCTAAACAAAGGAATTTTGAATGACACTAGCAGTTTAATATAAGTAAAACTGTCTGAGAACAAAAACAGTGGACACGATTTACTGTGTGGGCTTTGGGGAGGAAGTCAAACATGGCACACATCTGTGCCATCTGATGTGGCTCTTTTCTGCAAACGCCTGTGATGTCGATACTTCTTAGTAGCCTGGAAAATCAGGCCCACTGATGGGACGGCGGCCAGAGACTAAGTGCCTGTGTCTCAGGGACTCCTAATTAAATTATGGTGAGTCCATTTTTTTTCTTGGAGCACTTCATATACTTAATGCATGAGTATAAAGCATTTTTCTTTCCAGAGTCCCACCTCCCTCTTTTTTCACATTGTGTGGAATTCTGCATGTTACAATACAAAGAGAATTAAATAAACTTCTTTTCTGGACTATAGTTTAATATCTAAGACAGAAACACTGACATAGGAGCAGCTGAATAAAAAGAAATAGGCAATCAGTATCTAAGTGACAAAACACATTTTATCATCTATAAGTAAAGGGTAAATATCTTAAAGGGCAAGCAACCAGTAGGAGAGTGGGCAGAAACTAACTGTATGTGTTTATTATGGAATGGAGACTGTGGTCTGCATTTTATGTACGATCATGTTTAAAGCCCTTGGTTTTTCCATTATCCTGTACTGCTTCCCCTCAGATGAGGTCATCAGCTTTGAGACATAACCAAAGAATTGGACCTGGGTGTTTTAGTTCTGCCTAGGTTCCAAAGCTTCCCAAAGGCAAGGATCATGTCTTAAATTTCTTTCATATTTTCCCCAGCATCTGGAATGGTGCTTGGTTAATTGGTGTTGAGTAATAATTTGCCAATCAATTCAGAAGGATAAATGCCCTGTCTGGATATTTGAGGAGGAGGGTGGTATCTATGATTGACATTTAGCATTCCCTGGAGGCTTACATAATGGGTCAGGTAAAGCAGACCGGGCATTTCAGAGTGGAGGGGGGACATGTGTGGCGAGTGTGACTTGGACAGAAGAGGAGTCAGGGATCTAAACAGAAGCTAGATGATTGAGGTTCATAGAACTAAGGTGATGTTTATTTTTTTATGCATTCAATGGAAGACTCTTTTTGAGCAACGGCATTTATATCCACAGAGAATATGGGATAATAATCTAGCAGCCTTCTGGACTTTCAGCAGTCCAGGAATGGGTTGGTGAGGCTCAGGACTGGATGGAGGTAGTACTAACAGAAAAACAGTAAGGGAGTCAAGACACATCAGGAAGGAAAAACTGACAACCTTTGGCACAACCCGTTTGGACAAAGAAGAGTCAGTGATGATCTCACGGTTTTCCTGTTACTGTTACTTGGATTGACAGAGGTTGAAAGATATTAATGGCTTCTGGGCATTGAGGATAGGAAGTTGAGTGCAGTAGAAATGGGAGAAATGTCCACATGGGATTGAAATGCCTTGTCCCCAAAATCCCGTAATAAGCAAAAAGGTCATCTGGTATATATTTGTAGTAAGACGTAAAAGTTTTCACAAAATGACTCCTGGAAATTATACACCAACTTAATTTTTAATGGAAATTTGGAAAGTGATTTACCTTCTTGTCAGCTTTTCCTTCTATTTGCAGTTTAGTTACCACTGGAAACAGTGAAGTATAATAAGCCAGTTCACTGAATGTGTTGCAGGATTGCTTGTGGGTATCTAGTAAAGCTATCTTCTGGTTTTCTTGTCACTTGAGTGACAAAACTTGCTGATACTTGAACTAGAATACTAAGCAAACAAAATTAAGGCTTACATTTATAAGATTAAGATAAGTATATATCATATGTATTTTTAAAATTTTCTTCCAATTTTATCCAGGTTGATTTTCCTCAGACTTTAATTTCTACATTAGAAAACCCATTTACTTGCTCATTTTAAAAACCTGGACTAACTGATCTGTGATTTCAGAACAACTTAAACTGCGTTTTAAAAATCAAGCATTCAAAATACCATCAAGGCCAAAATGTCTCAATGAGAAAGTGTTTCTTAAATTCTAGTCACTAAAACAGTGCTAGTGTGTCATTAACTTCCTCAGCTCCTTAGTGAGAGACTACTACAAAGGAAAAAATAAAAGTTATATAAAATATATCTAATCTCCAACTCTTAAATCAGCATTTCACACTTTTTCTTAAAACACCAGTGGACCACGTTGCAAGCATTCAAATTAAATTTTGCGGAAAACACCATTCGTTTTTAATGTCATTTTTAATTCAAAGTTAAAATACACCCACTTTCATTTATTCACTTAGTTCGTAAGCTCATTGGTGTACTGGTTTTGGAGACCAAGTTTCCTTTTTCTATTAGTAAGTGTGGTAATCCAATGACCTCAATTAGAGAAGGGAATAAAAAGGCTCACAAATCTTAAAATAACTCCATTATCTACGCAGAGAAGGTCAGTTTTTCTTTCCCCTGTACCAGCTGATATTTAAGTAAGTGGCAATCGATCAGTCTAATGTCTTGCTCTCGTTTTTCATAAATGAAGGGCTGTGGCTTTAAGTAATCGCAGGCTGCCTGTGCCAAAGGCAGAAGCTGCAGCATCAGCTTCTGTGAGGAGAGGCGGCTGAGGCATACGGTAACCTGCAGGATGTGAAGTAAGGCTAACCCAGGACCAATGGCGCGCCTCCTGGTAGAGCTTTGAATGTAGACAGACCGACTGGTGGGTGGCGTGGCCACCTGTGCACTTCTTGGACAGTGCAGGGGGTGGGGGGGAGCTGGAGACAGAAGCTGGAAAATGGGCTGCTCCAGCAGCAAAATGTGCCTCTATTCTCCATGTGCAGCAACAAGGGTAATTAGTATTTGTTTGTAGTGCTTTTCTGGAAGAAGGTCAGGCACTAAGGCAGAGGTTGTTTGGAATCAGGGGGAAATGCTCTGGATGACAAGCAACTTTTGCCTGCAAAGGCTGGATCTCGTGATCTCTGCAACACTGTGACAAGATGCGGCGAGAGAGCTCCGTGTTGGGTGATCCTAGTGAGGGCATTTTCAGAGAGCTTTGAATTCTGCCTTTTCCTTCCTTCCACCCTGTGGTAGGGACTCTGCCTTGTAGAAGCGGTCTCTAATTACCCTGTTTGTGTGATTATGTGTATATATGTATGATTGCTCTGTGTTAGTTGCTGGTCACTTGGAAATTGTTCCTTTTTTTCTGTTTTTTTCCAAGATTGATAATGGCTTTTTAAATACTGAAACAGCTGCCTGGTTTTCTTTGATTCATTTCTCTAACATCTACTTAGAATTATAGCTAATCCAAAACATTATAATCCTTAGAAAATAATGTGCACAATTAATTTTGTCTTTCAAGGATTATTTTTTTTCGCCCTAGTTTTATAACAAACTTTGTGTCTTCCTTTTAGAAGTAAAGGATTGTAACAAAACTTTTTTTTTTCCAATATAGAACAAAGTGCATATGTTTGGAACATTAAATATTTATCTTAAACTGATTAGGTCTTTATTGCCCTTGGAGGAGGAGAAAGAATGGCATCTTCATACTGTATGTGTTAGCAAAAAGGTTCTATGGCTCGGCAATGAAGCGTGGCTCAAAGTAAATATTTTTAAACGGGCCATTCAGTGCCTCAGATGAAAGTTTCGTAAGGAGCTGAGAAAATACAGATGTTTGAAACAGAAATTTCCTTAACAACTAAGGGATATCTGTGTTTTTGAACAACACAAACTGTTAGCCTAAATGATTCGTATCTTGGTTTCTCGATTCTCAGTCTCGTTTTCCTAGTGATAACAAATGTGTGACTTACTGAAAGGGACCCTCTTTAAAACATTAGTAATTTGATGTGTGTTTTCCGCAGCAGGAGGAAGCACTGAAACAACACAAAACCCTATCTCAAGAACTTGTTAACCTCCGGGGAGAGCTAGGTAAGTGCTTTTTTTTTGTTAAGTTTTATGGGGTGAGGGGCAAATTGGACAGTTTGGTTTGCCTCTGCAGTGTGGCTGGAGTTGCATGCTGGCATTTCTTAGCTGTCACACGCTGGTATCTGTGCAAACACTATCGACATTTCTTTTAAATCTTGGCAGCTTGACCTCAAGTTCACAGAATTCCTGGCACTGATCTGACTAAAGCCTAGCTGAGCTTATGATGACCAAAACATTTCTCTTCCTGAAGAGAGGGACGGAATGATTTTTGTAATTGTGTGGATTCCTGTTAAATAATTCAGTCATATGTTTTTTTCTGAACCACTTTTCATATTCAAGAGTGTTTAGAAAATTCCCTTGCTGTTAACAATAATTACATTACACTGCCTCAGGGGTGGTTTGTGAGTAGTGAGTATAAAGCTAGAAGGATGCTGCATACAGGGGTGGCCTGTCTGAAGAAGGCTCATTCTGTGCTCATCTTATATTTGAATGGGGCTGATGGTGAATCAGGACCCAGTTCCACAGGAAGCCATGTGTCTCTCCTGTCTGTAGCTGTCCACCCAGTGCTGCTGTTCCAGGCTGAACTCTGTTTTAGTTCTCGTCTCTCCTGGAAGAGGCCTCAGGATTTGTGCAGCAGAGACAATGCAGCCTTCCCTAGCTCAGCTACTGTGTTGGGGTGCACTGACGATCTTGGGGTCCCCTGTCTGCTGTAGGCACCTCAGCCCTAGAGAACCAGCTGTTGCTTTAGCTTCAGCCAGGCCTGGAGTGGTTCACTGAAAGGCTGAATTCCTTACCCAGTTTTCTGCGTATGCTGACAGTCTCTCCATAAAGTACATGTAGGTATGTGTATAAATAATACAAAGACAACAGCAGAGACAAAGATTGTGCTCATCTAGGTCTATCTTTGGATAAGACCAGAGTTTAAACATTGTCAGTATAAGGTGCTGAACTTGAACCGCCTTTTTTCTCCAGGGCAAAGATCAAGACTTCTCTCTGCATTCCTCTGTTCTTTTCACCTCTCAGTGGAGAGCAGCCCCGAACTCCTGGCAAAGCCTCCAGATTCTCAATGCCTAGCCAGGACATCTTTTTCTCCTGAACTGATTTTAGGCTATACAAATGAAGGACTCTGTAAGGAACAGTAATTTTAAGACAGATGGAACTTTCGGGACCTCAAAGACTTGAGAGTTCTAGGGAAATAGTTCAAGGAAACCACAGCTAAGAAACAGCTCTCAGAGACTTTTAAGGCTTTCTGCCATGTTACTTAACTAGACTACTGTCCTTTTGATTACACAAATGACCAACTTAATTTGCTTTTGTCTGTGCCTTAAGTAATATGTAATGGATATAGAGGAAGGAGATCAGGCAAGAGGCCTTTTTTGTGTGTTTCTGAGTTCATTTTAATCCAGTGGAGGTGGAGATGAGCCTACCTGGTGGTTCAGGTTTCAGCTTCTCCCCAAGACAAGGCCGAAACGCCAATGGAACACTGTTCTCATTCACTCTGCTTGAATTGGGGATCCTCTTTTTACCTTTTAGTGGATAGCACAATTAAGTGATTTAAATTGGGACCCAGGTACTCAGCACCTCCAGTTGGTCACATAGCCTGACAGGAAATAGCCTTAAGAGTTTGTACTCACTCTCACCTTTCCATCTGTGATAAGAAGAGTGTGTTCTGGTGTGCTTTTACTGCTGTTATCACAGTGTCAGGACGCAGTCAATGGTTGGCCTGCCCATATCATTTGGTCATCCAAGGCTAGACTCTTGGGGAATGTGTCATTGCTGCTCTTGAATCAGGTCCAGTTGCTCAAGTAACAGCGTAAAGCATATTGGGAAGGGTTTTGGTTCTGTGAGGGGACAGAACAGAGGCCTTTAAATAGTTCTTCTGAGGAGACAGTCCAGGAAGAATGCTCTCAAAGCTACCAGTTTGATTGTTTGCAGCACGAGCTGAGGTGGAAAAAACAACAACAACAACAAAAAAAAGCAAAATAAAAAACAGGTTTCCATAGCAAAGTTGAAAACTCCGTTTTAAAATCTGAGGCAGGTATGCAAAGTGATTAGACAATTGTCACATACTGTCCAGGTTCAAATCTTTGATAGTTGGGTGACTTCTGTCCCTATTTCATTCCCTGTAAAATGGCAGTCATAATTGTCTGCCTCAAGGGTGGTTGTAAGGATTACATGAGGTAGCACACTGTAAAGCGTCTAGCACTAAGTTTTAACTGCTATTAAATTGTAGGTATTATGGGTAAAGGGGGGTCAAATATATGGTAATGGAAGGAGACCTGACTCCGGGTGGTGAACACACCATGCAACATATAGATAATGTATTATAGAATTGCACACTTGAAACCTATATAATTTTACTAAGCAATGTCACCCCAGTAAATTTAATAAAAATTTTAAAAGAATTATAAAAAAAAAGATGCATGCAATTTACAGCTGTGTAGTAATTAACCACATTTGGTGCTTTGTGAGGGCATAGACTGTACTGCAGAAAGGAATACTAATTAGACGAAATATTAATAGAAATCCCTCAGGACTGGCTGGTTTTATTCTTCTCACTCAAATGGAAGTGAGATGTGATTGAGCTCCACCAGATACAGTAGAAGTGTTTGTAGTGTGGAGTCCAGAATCTATGTTTTTGTCCATCCACTCCTAGTTACAAGTTACCTAATTTCTTTGAATAGTTTCCTCCCTGGTGATGTGAAATTAATATGTATTTTGCTGGGTTCTTGGGGAGCTTGAATTAAATGGTAACATATATGAAGCAACTGGCATAGCACCTGGCAACTCAAGAGAGCTGCCCCCATCACCATCATTTAAGTACCCACCTTTTCCCTCTAAAATAATGGGGGACCATTGGTGTCACTGTCACTCTCCCATTGGGTCATTTTTCTTGACTTTCTCTGTAAAAATTGAGGCAATGTTCCCAAACTGTGAGGAACTGCAAAGAAGGAAGGACCGGTCATAACGCAGGAGCACTGAATCCCAGAGTCTGCGCTCTTGAGCTTCAGAACCTAACTGCCTCCAGTTGTCCCTTCCATTGACCGACTTTTCCATCGTTATTGCTCTGGTTGCACTGACAAGTGTTCTGTCCTGGCAAGGTAATCCAACTTAACCCCCTGTGCAACCTGCATCTTTCTTGAGCCACACCCTCTTCATGTAATGACTTCATTTTCTTTAAAAACCCTTCTCTGTTCTCTTAGAACAAGCCATGAAGCTCCCTTTGCTCCAGTGAGCCCTTGAGTCTTCACAGTATTATTTGTTATATCTTGTGGTTTCCTGTTGTCTGCAGACAATAAACTCCTTAATTACAGAGATTCTTTCCTGCTTCCTGTGAAAAATATATATAAGATGCTTTCCATTTTTATGGGTAATTGGTAAATATTTATGGGCATTCAAGGTTTTAAAGTCCCTTTTTATTTAAGAACAATGTGAAAATTAGAGAAAATTGTGAAGTGAGAGGAAAATAGCCCATAGCTCCGTTACCCTGATATAACTTTTATTTTTGTATATTCTGTTATCTTTGTTTATGTGAATATATACAACTTTGAACTCCGATTTTTTTTTATTAAGGTATAATTTACATACAGTGGGATGCTTATTATTCCATCTGTTTTGACAAACACATACACTCATGTAACCTACACCTTTATCAAGGTATACTTCTGTCATCCCAGAAAATTCCCTCGTACCCCATTCCAGTAGACCCTTCTTCCCGTAGAAGTAAACACTGATCTTACTTTTATCACCATAGGTTAGTTTTGTCATTCTGGAATTTCATAGAAATGGAAATACACAGTATGTTCTTTTTGTGTCTAGCTTCTTTCACACAGCATAATGTTTTTGAGCGCCATCCAAGTTATTTTTTATATACTCTGGTCTTTTTAACTTATGTCAGGCCCTTTACTATCTCATATTCTTCATTGTGGTCATGTTTAATGACTATGGGAAGGTGTATCGAGGGGGGAAAGCATAATTTCACCTACTCCTTAAATAGAGTTGTAGTGTAGCAAGGGTTTCATTGTCAGCTGTGTTCCCATCCATCCCTATGGCTTCAACTACCACCTATAAGGGGTGATGACTTACTTACGGATTTTTCTGGTTCTCTCCTTCCCAAGCTGCAGATGCATATTTCCTAGTGAAGACCTGCCTGCAGAAGAGCCAACACAGTGTAATCAGACCTTTTTTGACTCCCCAGCCTTTTGGTTCTTGAACACTCTGCAGTGTCTTCTCATTCAAACTATTCCTCGACGTCTATTAATCATTTTATGTTGTGGCATTATTATTCTCTTACCACCCAAGCTGACAACTGAGTCAGACTCCTTTTCCTCCATCTGTCACAGGATACCAGTCTGTACTCTAAATATTGCTCAGATAAATCCCTCCTCAGCATTCTGGCTGCTGCTGCTCTAACTTAAGCCCTATAATTTCTCACCTGGACCATGTTACAGTGGTTGCCTAATAGCTCATCTTGTCTCCAGGCCTGCTTCTCTCCTCTCCACATGCTGCTAGGACCATATTTACAATAAATTGCACATGTGTCCTCTACTGGACATTTTTAACAAACATAAATGACTCCATTTTGGCTTTGGGAAAAAGTCCAAACATTCTAAAGCAACCATGTATGATTTGACTGTAACTTTCCAGTCCAACTTCATGATGTCTGGATGCTCATTTTCCTTTCTTCATCTTTTCTTTCTCCTCCCCAGCCATGGGTTTCAGCCATGGGTTTATTCATACTCTTTTGCATGTCTTTGGCACATGTTATCATCTCTGCCTCAAATGCTCTCTCCTCTTTCCACTACCTTTCTATTTTATGCTTCCCAAGGGCCTTCTCATTACTTATTTTTTAAGTCCTATCTAAAATAGCTTGTCTTCAGTTCAGTTTTGCCCACATCTTTCAAGCAAGTTAATTGATTGCACCTCCTGTGCCCTTCAAGGTTTTTTGCTCTTATATTTGTTTATAGACCTCTTCTTGCAGTCCAGAACTGTGAACTATTCAAGGACAAGGGTAGCATCTCCTTCACCTTTCTAGCTCTATAGCCAACACTTTTGCCTGGCACTTCGTACTTCATTGAATGAATGATTTTACTAGTGAGGACAGTAGTTAGGGATAATTAATTGGTTTTATCTTCATAATATACTAATACTCAGTGGTTTTTGTGCATAAGTATTTTCCTACCAACTGTTTAAAAATAACATGTCTGTTTTTAGGAATGAATAGTAAAGCAAGATGAGCTATAATTCTCTTGGAAACATCTCTTGTCAAACATTTATGTCTGACAATCCTAGTTACTCATATCATTTTGAAAGTGTCAGCCTTTGAAATAGATTACAGTTCAATTTAAGAGTCTACATCCACAGCAAATGTTTGGCCTCTGAGATAGGGGATAAATGTGTCATTCTGATTGTAGTCATGTTGGTGTAATAGAGAGCCATAATTATCTTTTGGGGTTCCTATTTTTTTTTAATTAATGTTAATTATTGAAGTCACATTTTTTGTCTAAATTAGTGAAAAGTTCTTTTGTATTCTAAAATTGTTTTTTATCCATCAGATTTAACAGCTAACTTACGTCTTTTTATACATTCGTTCTGAGTGTTTCTATTTCTTGCTTCAAATGAGATTTTAACCCTTAATTTACTAAAAAGCCTTGGAATTCCCAAAATAATGACATAAAAAACTAGTCGATTTTGCCCTTTCTATGTAAAAATTATGAGATGGGTATAACATTAACATTTATAGAGTTTCTACTCTTTCCTAACATCAGTTGTTCAGCTATAAGTCGACTGGGTTTGCATTTTATTGAGAGAGAGAGAGAGAAATTGAGCCATAAAATTTAAGCTCAATAAGTTAGAAAAGCAAAGCACCTAGATAAGAACTCAGAATGGCTAGACTACACAAAAGAAAAAGCATGGTGAAGCTATTGGAAAAGATGGAAAATCATTTGATATAAACACTAGTTTGCACTAATAACTACTTTTGGAATCTTTTTGTTTGAGTCAAGAGTTCAAGAAGTCTTGTTAGAGTAAAATGTGTCTTATTATCTACTAGGGAAGAGTGTCTTGGCTCTGCCAAATGCAGTGTACAAATTGTGTAATCAACACTTAACTGGTGTCTATGAACTTGAGGCTACCCCACACTTTATGGAATGTGTTCATTCTTTCACTGTTCTAGTTTTGTCTACAATTGGGGTTAACAAGGCTGTGCACTTAAAGTAATTTTAAAACTCTTTACAGTTAAGTCACATTTGAGTTGCAGAATTCCAGAAGTGATTTTTGAAGTGGGATTTTATGAAACATCTGTTAATATAATAAAAACCAACTGTACATCAAAAAAGAATTCTTTTATCTCACTGAGTTGATTGAAGAGGGAGTTGAAACCACCTCAAACTTAGCTCAGTCTTTTCCTATGCATGTCTGTCTGTCCTAAATGTAGACTTGAGCTGGCTGTATTAATAAGTAAAAAGCAGTGATCTTTCACCTGTACAGATGCACGATATTACCCAGGGTATCTTTTTTTGAGAGCCTGTTGAGCCTTCTTCCTTGACTTGACTTGTCCTTGTCCAGTTTTGATATGTTCAGTTTTTCCTAATTTAATGTCATTTGTCTAGAACAGTGGTTCTCAGACTTCTTTGTGTAATAAAGTAGACCTGACTGAAATGCAGATTCCTATTTCTGACTCAGGTGGCTTGGGATAGAGTCCAGGAATGTGCTTTTAATGGTCACAGGTGATGCTGATGGAACTGATTCCTCGACTACACTTTGACACCACACTAGCTGTCCAGAATGTTGTTTCTTTTATGTAAAGTATAGAAGAATCAAGCCCTGTAGGAGAGTAAATTATAGCAAATAGCTTTAATTGAATTGAGTCCATTCTTGTACTCAAATTTTGTGCATATCGTTTACCTGTGCTTTTGAACCTCGCACCCTAAAAAAATGAACCAGCAGGGAGAAGGAGAGGCAGAATAGTAGCTGACTCGCAATCTCCTTTTTATTAACAGTACATTTATTCTTTTGATTGAAATGTGATTTTCTTAAGTCTTAACTCATTTTTCTCAGGTCTGAAGCTTATAGCAGTATATCAGTTATTCAGCTACACTTTCATCTCCAATCCACTTTCATACCTAAATATTTTCATTGGTCCATGGATTGTTTGCTGTTGTGATTACTAGAGCATCCGTTTTGCAGCATGTTATTGGCCAGTGAGTAAATTGAAAAAACAGCAAAGCTTTTTATTGGCAGGGAGAACCTGAGGCTCTGTGGATACCCAGCTGGCACCTATGTAATAAGATCGGCTGACGGGACCAGCTCAGCATCCCACATACGAGAAAGAGTTTGTCAGGACTAATCAGTATGGGGGAAAGAGATCATTTTTTTACCTGCCTTATCTTGCAGTCTTTCTAGCTTTTACAAGAGAATTAAGTCCTAATACCCGGAGGTGTCTATTGTATATAGGAATTAACTTCTCTCTTACTCATCTCAAGTTGAGAAAAGAGCCACTCAGATCAGATTCTGTGTTCTGTGCTGTAGAACCTGCATTGAAAGACACTGAGTAGATTGAGTTCTAGACCCAATTCTGCCACTTCATTTTCCTCTCTAGTAAAATGAGACTTAAGATAGTATCTATTTTATTAACTCAAAACATTATCTACCCTTTCTTATGCTAACTTTGGGCTCTGTTTTTCTAGTTCCTTAAGGTGTAGAATTAGGTTGTTTATTTGGGATCTTCCTTCTTAGTTTAGGCATTTATTGCTATGAAATTATCTCTTAAAACTGCCTTTGCTGCATCCCACATGTTCTGGCATGTTACATTTCCATTTTCATTTGTCTCAAGAAACTTTAAAATTTTCCCTTTTATTTCTGTTTTGTTCCATTGGTTCTTCAGGAGAGTGTTTAATTTCCATGTGTTCATGAATTTTCCAGTTTTCCCTCTTGCTATTGATTCCTAGTTTCATAAAACCATTTTGGTCAAAGGAGATAACTTGGTATGATTTCAATCTTCTTGAATTTTCTAAGGCTTGTTTTTTAGCCTAACATGTGGTCTATCCTGGAGAATGTTCCTTGTGTGCTTAAGAATGTGTATTCTTCTGTTGTTGGATAGAATGTTCTGTTAGGACCATTTGGTCTACAGTGCTGTCCAAATCCATTGTTTCCTTATTGATTCTCTATCTAGATGACCTATCTATTGTTGACAGTGGAGTATTAAAGTTCCAATTCTATTACTGTTTATTTTTCCCTTTATCTCTGTTAGTTATATTACATGCAATGATAAATGTGAGAGTAGTTTATAAAGTATGAATGGAGTTTTAAAAGTTAAATGGTATTATTTATGGGAAAATTGATTTGATAGGGCAGGTATTTTGTAAAAGTAAATTTCTAATAAGTTATGATTAGTGGCAGGCTTTGAAATGAGTTCATGTCAATTCATGTAATTCCTAAAAGCAATCAGAATGCCATTTGTAGCTAATTTTGAAATTTAAGGTAAAAGTAAGGAAAAAAATAAAAGGCCTTAGTCTACCACAGGTCGGCCAAATTTCGTGGTCATGTGAAAAAGTTGTACCTTTATGGAAGCAAAGGGTAGATAGATGATCATTCCACAGACATTCTGTGAAGGCTCTCTGTACAAAATATAATACTATGTATTTCACTTCATCCTCCCCAAACTATAAGCTTAGCAGAGCAGGTGGTATTTATTCCTTCCATGCATATCAAGAAACCGATACTCAGAAAGTTGGAAATGCCTGGTGTGGGATAATCTAGGTCCCTACCCTTTTGTTGTTTCTGTAGGCTACTGCCTCTCCACAAAGTAGCAATTGACTTTTTAGTATATGTGCTGCCTAAGCGAGCACATCAATTTACTTTTTAAAGATGGCTCCTTGGTTACTTTGTTCAGTTATATTACTAATCTGCAGATTAGACTCCAGGTTTAAGAGAGGAACCGACAGTCACTTGACCTGGAGGTGTGTCATGACTGGATTTCCCTTAATAGAACATTATGAAGTAATCACGCAGCTACGGTAGAGGGTCGTATGCCCACTCACGGTTCTGGGTCAGGGGTACCTAAGATAAGATATATGTTTGTCTCCCCCTTTCTTTTACACACTGTTGGCAGCATATTATACATGCTGTTCTGTACTTTGTTTTTCCTCTTAACATTTCTTAAAGATTAATACAAAAAGAATTTCCTCAGTCTTTTTTTTAACAGCTGTAAATTAGGAAATTGTAAATTAGTAAATTACTGGAATTGCTGGGTCAGAAGGAATATGCAGAGAAAACATCAGACAAGCCCAAATTGGGGGATAGCCTATAAAATACCTGACTCTTCAAAATTGTCAAGATTATGAAAACATGAAAGATACACAGATCAGAGAAGACCAAGGTGACATGACAACTAAATGTAGTATAGTATCTGAGATTGGATCCTGGAACATGAAAAAAGATAAAGTTTGGAGTTGGTTTAATAACGGTGTACCATATTGATTCCTCAGGTTTGACAAAATGTCTATGGTAATAGGTTAACTTTAGGAGAAACTGAATGAGAGGTGTCTGGGTACTCTCTGTTCTATCCTTGAATTTTTCTGAAAACCTAAAAAGATTCTAAGGTTAAAAGTTTATTCTTTAAAAAAGAGCATTAGTGGAAAACTTGGTAACATCCAAATTAAGTCTGTTTTAGAGTCAATAGAATTGTTCCAGTGTTCAAACCTTGATTTTGACAAATGTCCCATGATTATGTAACATGTTAACATTTGGGGAAGCTAGGTGAAGAGTATTCAGGAACTCTCTGTACTCTGTACCTTTTCTATACCTCTACATTATTCTACAATTTTTAAAAAAGAAACTGTTTACACAAAGAAGTGTGTGCTATTGAAGAAAGAAATGAAGGTGCCCCTAAACTAAAAGGTGCCTGAATTCCCCAGTGGTGAGAGATTGTGAGAAGACCCAAAGCTGGCAAGTAAAGTTGGATGCAAGGCATCTCATTTCCCTCATAAATGGTGCAGAGAAGGGGTAGTCTGCTCAAGGAAGGGTTGGCACGCACCACTGGCCTTCTGGGAGTATCTAGAGAGTGTGTGTGTGTGTGTGTGTGTGTGTGTGTCCAGTTGGGAATGAAGTCGCTTATTTTCTTGTTTGTCTTTTCTTTCTGTCACAATCTCTTTTTTGCCATCACAGAAATTTGCATGATCTTCCATGTGACCTTACCTCCCCAGTGTTATTTTTCCTTTTCTTTATGTTTTGTGTCCAATTTGGATGAAATCACCTAAAAGTTGGGGAAATTCTGTTGCATATAACATCAAGAACAATAGTAGCAGAATGGGAAGATTTGAGGTGGATGTGTACAGTATGTGTGTGTGCAGTGTATCTTCTTCGAATACTAGACAAGCGATGCTTCTTTTTAACTGTCACGTTCTGTCATGGAACTCCAAACCTGTCTTTGAGGACTCGTCAAACATATTTGAATTCGTGGGCTTTTGCAAGGCTAGCAATGATAGTGACATTTATTGCATTCTTACTCCAGTCAGGCTCTGGGCCAGCTGCTTCACGTATATTATTTTATTTAATCCAGTAGGATTAAACATTATCTCCCTTTAAAAAATGAGGAAATGCAGGCTGAGAAACTTTAAGGAATTTGCTCAAATCACATAGCAGATATATGGTGTGACTGAGATAATGAGCCTAAATATTTTTGCTCTATTCTATTAAGACATGTATTTATGTTCCTGAGAATTAAAATATTTGTGATTGTCTCATGATAGAGCATGATACTCAAATAAAAATTAAGAAATCTGTAGTATTTCAAAAGAATATTAACAATTTAGGACCATGGCTATATAATGTTTTTCTCTGCAAACAGTACATGTATCAATCACCAAAAGGAAATTAGTACGTACGAGATGGAAATAATAAAAATCTGACCTCTCCCTCTTAGGGAAGCCCGCCATGACTAATTAGGTGATGATCCATTTCTGCTCCTCAGGGATAACTGCTAAAGGACCTGGGATGAATAGTTCTGCTTTTTCAAAGGTTATATTTGACTGTGACATTGGGCCTTTTCTAGATGGCAATCAAAGAATTATTTGAAAAGGAAAAATATCAAGCATTTCACCATTTCTGTCTTTTCCTTGCTCAGTTATCCATGTTTTAAACTGTCAGGGGGTATCTCTTGGTTTTTTTCCTGTTCTGTCATTGGCTTAGGATTCTCAGGCTTTGTTAACCTCAGAGTGAAAAATGTCAACTTCTAATCTGTAACATGGCCTTATGTTTTAGGGCTGATCTTACAAATGAGTTGGTTTCTGTCCGTCTTAATTCTGAAAACTGTGTTTCTCGCTTTAAGGTTGATTGCCAGACATAGCTTTTGCAGTTTTCCAATATGTGGAGGAAAGTTATAATCCATCAGTTGTTCCACAGGCAGTGGCGTTTCAGTGCCCTTACTCACAGACATGCTTTTTACAATGATTAAAATACCAGGGACAAAAGAACTACTTTGTACTATGTGGATTTTGCATTCATGCAATGACTTCTTAAAAACAGTATCTATCACCTAACACCACGTGAATACTCCTTGCCTTATTACTTAAGTCTAAATTCTGAACAATTTTGTTTGGTTTTGGCTTTGTTGGCTGTCTGATTAATTTATTCAAAGTGAGTGGGACTCTGGGGAATATGCAAGGAAGAGACGAGACTGAGAACAGGAGTAAGAGTCGGCAGAGGTTGCATTAGAAATCTCTCCTGAACTGTAATAAGCACAAGGAGAATTCCGTGACTAAAACCTGGGGTGACGTCCCCCTTCGCCCTCCACAGAGTGTGTCCCATCAACAGAAGCAACCTGAGGACCCCAGATACAATATTTACGTGTGTGTCCCTTAAAAAGTATTTTCACGAGTCTTTGTGCCAAATAAATGTTTCCTCGGGGCCCAGGCCAATTAATTCAAAGTAAAGCCCTTTGTGTGAGTGATCCTGTCAGCCCAGCTGTTCTCCGCGGCACACCAGGGTGGTAAACAGAACAAAGGTCCTTGCACAGCTGCAGGCTGATGTCACCCTCTGGGGCTGGGCGTGCACTCTGGGCTGTGGACTGACAGCAGGAAAGCACTCGCTCCCCTCCCTGACCCATCTCCCTGCCCCTCCTTCCCTCTGTCCTCCCTTCACCTCTCTCACAGTAGCAAGCTTCCGCACAGAAGCTCTTCTAGTTTTTGGTTCACTTAGACGTGGTTATCTGTGATATGAGCATTTGCATGGGCTGGGATCATATTATTCCTTTTTTTTTTTTTTTTAACTTTGCTGATATCTGGAAATCCAAGGGAATTAAGTGAAAAGGCTGTGGCCCCATATTTTATTTGTGTACTTTGTAAAGTTAGCAGAAGTTAAGGTTGTGTTTACTCGTTTGACTAACATTTGCTTCCTTGAATCATTTTTTTCTCCTTTGATAAATAGTGCAGTAAGAGGAAAAGTGAATGTGAAAGGTGTGTTCTCTAGCAATCAACATAGCCATTATCTTTTACTAAATTCTTTTAAAGGAAAAAATAACTTCCAAAGTTTAGTCCCACAGGACTGAGTTTTCAGTGATATTCCATGTTGATGGCCTCTATAATCTCGCCTCCACCTACCTTTCGGGTCTTACCTCCAACTTTTCTGCCTTGTGAATACTCTCGTTCCCAAGTCACACTATGTAGTCTCCCACCACTTCTCATGGTGGAACACAGTGTTCACTCTCAATACAGAATAATATCTATGTCACAAGGCTATTATTTAAAAAGGAAAAGAAAATGAGTTTTGGTGAGGATGTGGAGACACTGGAACCCTGTGCGCTGCTGATGGAAATGTAAAATTGTACAGCAATTATGCAAACAGTGTGACAGTCCTCAAATAATAATACAAATACCATTTGTGATCCAGCAGTTCCACTTCTGGGAAGAACTGGAAGCGGGGACTTGGACAGACATCTGTTACCCTCACGTTCATAGCAGCATTATTCACAATAGTCAGAAAAGGGAAGCAACCCCAGGGTCCATGGAAGGATGAATGGAAAAGCAAGATGCAATAATACCTAGAATAGAATATTTTCCAGCTTTAAAATGGCAAGGAATTCTGACACATGCAGTGACATGGATGAACCTTGAAGACATGGTAAATGAAATAAGCCAGTCACAAAAGGACAAATACTGTATGATTCCTCTTATGACTCCATAGAGTAGTCAAATTCATAGAGACAGAAAGTAGGATGGTGGTTGGCAGGGGCTGAGGAGAACGGGAAAGGAGAGAGATTGTTTAATTGGTTGGGAGTTTTGGTTTGGGCAAAAAGTTCTGGAGATGGATGGTGGTGATGGCTACACAACAATGTGACAATGTGAATGTATTTAATAGCACAGAATTGTGCACTTAGAAATGATTAAAATAGTAAATTTTGTTATATTTTAAAAAATTTTTAAAAATGTTTTTTTTTTAATCTGCTGACCACCCTAGCTGAATGTAAACTAGCTTGAGTGCGATTCCTTGAGCCCTTAGGTACTGCCTGGTATTATTGCTTTTCATATGTGTATGTCTTAGCTTCTCAATTAGACAATGAGCCTGCCGAGCAGAGGCTCCATCTTGTTTCTCAGTAGTTCCTGGCACAAGAGGCAGCTGGATGGGGTAGAAGGAACACAGGCTTTGGGTGCTGACAGATTCAGAATCCAAACTGCTTACTGCCATCCAGTCTTCTACCGTTTACTAGCTATGTGCCCATGGTCAAATTAATTACCCTCTCTGTTGGTCTCCTTATGTATATTCATATGTAGAAACAAGGTTCTCACAGGATTTCTGTGAGGGTGAGATGAGATAACACGTGTGAGCTCCATTCTCGTGCCAGTAATTGAGTAGTAGTTTTTGTATTTACTGTTAGCTCCTTTCCCTTTCAATAAACATTTGTGGGTTTATTTGAATTTTAAGGATTCTCTTCAGCAGACACTATTTTTGCCAGTATTTCAATGTAGCCCATTTTACCTCTGAAAGAATACTGATATGGGACAAGTGACTGGTATTTCTACTACTACGTGGCATGTTCCCAAGTAAACAAGTGACATCACTGCTGGAAATTCATCCCAGGAACCAGCGAATTCCACATTACTTAGGTAGACTAATCATTGATCTCAACCATCTTTTTCTCTGTCCAAAAGCCATCTTCTTCCTTCTATAACGCCTAAAATATATATTCCTTACCAAAATGGAGGTAAGGATGAATTTGGCAGACTCACTAGTACCCAGTTTATATTAGTCCATGGGCACTCTGGGATATTGAGAACTCAGGTGTCCTCCCGACAGGTACAGTACCACTCTACTTACCTGTGTTTAACACCAGGGAGGAGTCCAAAGTCAAGTTCCTGAGAAATTATAGAGATCTTCCAGGACTTATTATAGTTATAGTGTGTGTGGGTATGTATTTGTGTGTGAGTTCTAGACTGTGTTGTTGGGAATTCTGGTTTTGGTTGTGGTGGTGAAGAGTAGAATTCTCTGATTTTAAATTATATTTAATACATTCATATTATGTTGTAGCTTTTAAAATGTGTTTTTCCTAAAGTTTTTATGCTTTGGTGATTTGTATTCAGTATATTCTAATATTTTGTTTTTTATTACTGTAGTTACGAAATAACAAGCAGAAATCAACTCAAATTAAGTACAAACTTAAAACCCATTTGTTTCTTGTCTCTGATCATCCCTGCTCCTTCTGTGTATTAGTTTCTCCCCACTGGTTGGCTGTCCTTAGAGACATCTGGCCAATCAAGGCCTCTTCTCCTTATGGCCCCTGTACTGATTGGTCACCACGTAAAAGAGTGATATTCATTTGGGAACCTGGCTCTTCTCAAGGACTTCTCTTACTGCTTGCTAGACAGAGGTGTTTGTGTGTGTGTAAGTGTGTGTATGTGTGTGTCTATGTGTGTGTGCATGCATACATACTGCCAGAGACCATGTCCCCTTGTTCCTTTTTACTATTCACTTCTAAACTATTGGTTTTGAAAATCTGGTCACCTAAGAACTGAGACGTACAGTGTTTATGCCTTCAGAGTCATCACATCTGTGTATGAATGTTACGAATTTAGGACATTTAACTTATCTTTTTCATCTCTTTTCAGTCACTGCTTCTACCACCTGTGAGAAATTAGAAAAAGCCAGGAATGAGTTGCAAATCGCTTATGAAGGGTTTGTCCAGAAGCTAAATCAGCAGCACCAGACTGATCTAACAGAACTAGAGAATCGGCTTAAAGAATTTTACACCGGGGAGTGTGAAAAGCTTCAGAACATTTACATTGAAGAAGCCGAGAAGTATAAAACTCAGTTGCAAGAGCAGGTCAGTGCCTTTGGAACCTGAGCATGTTCCTGGTCCTGGCTGTTTATTTGAATTCTAATTGTTTGATGATCAACTTCCTGTCATGACCTTCTCTTTGTTGACCATCCCTTGATAAGCTTTGTTTTATTTAAATAAGTGTGAAGAATTTTTTTAATTACATTTTTTCCTTATGATCAAAGCAATGTACATATGTTGAGCAAAAGGGAAGAAACAAGAAAGAAAATATTAAAAACAACCCTTTTTCTTGCTACCTAGAATGAATCCCTTTTTGAGCATTCTGGTGTTGGGCTGCTAAACCATTGGTTTGCATTTCTTCTTCTTTTTAAAAATGGCACTAGTTTAATAACCCATATTTTTCACTTATAGTATATCATGAACCACTATTTAATTTCCTTGTTCCCTTATTAAATGTTTTTTTTTCATCTCACAAATATTTACCGAGTGCCTACTGTATGCCATGTGCTAGGGACTGAGGATAGAAAGGCCAACGTGACGTGGAGCCTCTGTGGCCCTGTCACCGGGAAACAAGTCCTCATTCCTTGTGATGGACTCAGCCATTTCCATCAGTGAGCCCCAGAGGGCTGGGTGTGTGTTTTCCTGAGCTGGACGCAGTGGAGACCTGGGAGAGGCAAACCCAAGTTGGGCTGTTCTTTACATGCGATAGGTAGCCCTTCAACTTGAATGCAGTCTTATGTGTCAAGTTTCCTAATGTTGCTGCTTATTATTCCACTTAGGACATGTGATTTTACTGGGAAACTATTGTACTTTTTTTTTTCTTTTCTTTTCTTACAGTTTGACAACTTAAATGCTGCCCATGAAACTTCTAAGTTGGAAATTGAAGCTAGCCACTCAGAGAAAGTAGAATTGCTAAAGAAGGCCTACGAAACCTCCCTTTCAGGCAAGAGCGCTTTTCTTCTATTGAAATAGAATAAGATCTAATGGAACAGTGTGATATGTTTTAAAAGGGAAATGATTCATAACTTCCCTTTCCGGAGAATTCCCTGTGGCATTCAGTTTGGAGTGTTTTGGTTTCTTTTTGCATTGTTCAGTGTTACCAGATGCCCTTTCCCTTAAGGATGCAAATAATAGTTTGTGATAAATGACAGCATTTTAGGAAATAGGCGAACTTTTAAAGAACTTAAAGGGCTTTTAAGTAATAGTTGTACTTTCCCACTTTAGGTCCTGGGAGTTGAGGTGTTAATTTAGATCCTGGCTGCGGTATAAGATCCACACTAGGCACTGTTGCTCACCAACCCTCTTGCACACAGCACTGCTATGAAATGTAGATTTCACATTGTTGAATAAAAAATCTTTTAAATTATTTCATCATGGTTGGAACAGTTAAAGTAGAAGGAACAGAATTAGAAGCCATTTCATTCAGGACATAATTGGCTGCGTAGCTGAAGTTGTGACACTGAACGCCTTGTATCCTACAGAGAAGCGTGTGATGTGTGGTAAAAACCGGCTGTGTGACTTTTGGCAAAAGCCTTTCTCATCAGAAAAATAGAGTTGTTGTGTGAAGTCCAAGATGACAACACATGAATGTGACTGGCCCAGGGTAGACATTTAGAACACATTATTTCTCTCCCTTCCTGCTAGAAATGGGTTTAATTTTAGATTTCTGTTTGGTTCATGAAGTGCAAATGGAAAAGAACACGGGAGAGTCTGCAGGCCAGGGTTTGAGGCACTCTCCTGAGAAGTCTGCTCTGTGTTCCCATGTGCTGGGGACTTCCTGGTCTCTTGTCCTCTGTGGGCCTCAGTGTTCCCAGCAATAAGATGGGAGTATCTGCCTTACTCATCTTATAGGGCTAATCTGAGAGTGGATTAATTTATATAAAAGCATCATAGAAATATAAAGTAACAGTCATATTGCTTCATAATCACCTCTTACATCTATGTGCTTTAACAACTACAGATTACAGTGATTTCATAGGATGTTCAAAAAATACTATTTCTTTACAGAAATCAAGAAAAGCCATGAATTAGAAAAGAAATCACTTGAGGATTTGCTTTATGAAAAGCAGGAATCCCTAGAGGTGGGTAAATCTCAATACCAAAAAAACAAAACAAAACAAAATCATTCTTGAGGTTTGTGTGCTTTTGGTATGTTTCTCTGCACATTTGCTATGTTTCTGGTGTCTGCTTGTTAACTTAGGTTCCACATTTCATTGTTTGTGTTTTAGAAACAAATCAGTGATCTGAAGAGTGAAAATGAGGCTTTAAATGAAAAGTTGAAATCAGAAGAACAAAAAAGAATATCAAGAGAGAAAGCAAATTTAGTAAGTTATCTGTGGTTCTATATAACTACTGAGCTTTTCTTCTGCTTAGCTGCCTTTTAGAGTCAATTAATGTTTAGCAGCTAGAGAAATAACGGGTTTGGAATCCTTTTCATGTCTTGCAGTAAGCTCTTTAAACAATATAGAAAAGATTCTTTGTTTTTTGGTGTCTTTTTTTAAATCCTAAAAACTGACATGCAGAGGAAGTCCAATATACTGGGGGTGCCAACAAAATGTATACAAGTGGACACTTGGTCAGTGTTGCTCCAGCAGTAATTCACCATAATCAGAAATGTCTGGACGCTGATGGGAACCACTTTGAGCACCTCTTGTAAATTGCAGAAGTCAAACATGACTTGTATTCATCTTTTGTTGTTGGTATATATTGAGTATTACAATTTTAATAGGGTTTTTCCTTTTCTTAAAATGTGTATACATATTGTTGGCACCCTGTGTGTATTGCAAGTGGTCTAAGCTAATACCTACAGGAAGACAAGAAAGTTATCAATTAGGGTAAGGGTTTTATTTGAAGACTTCACTTTTTAAATTTAACTGCTGTATTGAGATATAATCTATATACCTTTTAAAATGTACAATTTAGTGGTTTTAGTATATATTCACAAAGTTGTGCATTGGTCACCAGTATCTAATTCCAGAACACTTTTATCATCCCAAACGAAACCTTGTACTCATTAACAGTCATTCCCCATTGCCCCCCAAAAGCCCCAACCCTAGGGAGCCACCATTTTTCTGTCCCTATGGATTTGCCTCTTCTGGACATTTCATAAATGGAATCGTGCTGTATGTGGTCTTTTGTGTCTGGCTTCTTTCACATAGCTTATGTTTTCAAGGGTCACACGTACTGTAGCATGTATAGGTACTTCATTCCTTTTTATGGCTGAACAATATTTCATTGTATGGATGACTCTCACTTTTGAGAGGTACAAATTTCTCTTGTAACTTGTATTCTTACTCCCCAACCCTACCCCTTTGAGAAAAAAAAAACACAACTGTTTTTACTGCTTCTGTTTTTAGTACCACCATTCCATACATTGGTGCCTTCAGATTGCAGAACCAAAGCTTTTTTTGCAACTTAAAATCTGTTGCCAGCTCATGAAGTACATGTGTGAGCTCTCAGTGAGCCCTTTTGCCGATAACCTCATTGGGAGACTCTCTAGACATTTGAATACAATTAGATGAGGTCATTCAGTGAAACTTCAAAGCTATTTATTCTGGAAGATTCTTAGAAAGAATAGTGATTTCAAAAAAATCTAGACTTAACTTGCAGAAGGTAAACCTTACTAATGGTTTGGGTTAGATTTTAAAGCGCTTCCTGAGAGTCAGTGGCTTTTGAAAAACTAAGAAGGAAACTAATTGAGGGAAGCAGGACTATCTAATGCCTCCCCTCTGTCTAGGCATGTGAGGTTGTAGGGAAACAAAGCACATATGAGAGTAAGGGAGAAAGGGTCAGGCTGGCAGGGGAGGAGGAAAAAGTGCGGTGGGAACAAGTCTGTAAATGTTCTCATTTTAAAAATGGATTGTAAAGCATGCTGTTTTAACAAAAAATGAGGTAGGATAAAAAATAATATATGTAAAAGGATGACAGCATAACAAACGTATGAAATATCTGGAAGAAGCCTGCAGTAAGAGTCCCTGCCCCAGGACTTCCAGCTCCAGTCCGTTCCCCGAACAGCTCGCTTGAGCTGTGGAACCTGTCGTCTCCTTCTATGAAGTGAGAGGTTTGTTCAAGTAGTCCCCAAGGGCCCACTTCCTGATTCTCCCTAAGGACTGGGCCAGAGCATTAACCACTGCCCACGAGGATGGTATTGATCTTCTACACCACTGCTGCTTTTCTAAGAAATTACCTCATTAAACATTTGAGCAGTAGATCTTGGGCTGTTCATTTGTATCATACATTTCGGATGATTCACTTGAACTTCCATAAATTAAGGAGTCGGGAAATTAGTGTTGGGCTCTAAGAAGATATTTCCCCTTATACAACTGTTTATTTTGGATAGACTCTTAGTTGTGCATGTGCTATATGCCATATAGGTGTCAGGATGTCACAAAATAAAATGATAAGGTATTATGGCTGCCCTAGAAGGTTGGCGAGGCCAACATAGTCCCATCATAATAAAAATCCAAAAGACGCACAACACTGTCATTTTGTTGTTTTCCAGAGAGCCCTATATACTGGGGGCGACAAAAAAAAAAAAAAATGTACACACGTGACTTTTGTTATCGGTATATATTGAGTATTACAATTTTAAGTTTTTTCCTTTCTTAAAATGTGTATACATTTTTTTGGGGCACCCTCTGTATGTACTGCCTTTTCATTCCTGATCAGTTACTGACTTTGGTAAGAGAGCACTGTTATTCCTTTTTCTCCCTCCAAACACCAGTAAAAGAACTTGGAATTGCCTGATCTCTAGCCAGAGTTCTGTTTTGTATCGTAAGCAATGATTTTTCTCCAACTTCCTATAAAATATTTGATGCTACAATATTTTTTCCATTAAGTTACTGATAAATACGTGAAATGTTTGCTTTCAAATATGAAATGTTTTATTTCATTCTTATAACCAACAACTTTGAGGTTAAAGTTATCCTAACTCTTTTTTTTCACCTTTCTTTGAAACTCCTCTAAGCAGGTGGAAGTCTCTTGCTTCTTCTTGCTTGTCTAATTTTTAAATCTAATCAAAGATTATTTATATTGAGGATTTGAATTATGCGATTGTTTAATGATCAGTCAGAGCTATAGCCTGCTGTCTTTTCCAGAAAAACCCTCAGATCATGTATCTGGAGCAAGAGTTAGAAAGCCTGAAAGCGGTGTTGGAGATCAAGAATGAGAAGTTGCACCAACAGGATGCCAAGTTAATGAAAATGGAGAAACTGGTATGTTTCTTTCAGAGCCTCCCCAGATAGAATAGATTCAGTGAAATAGGACCTGTTTTAACTGCTACTGAAAGCTATTTGGAAATACACAAAAGGTAAAAGAGATTATATTTTCTTTCCTACATTTGCTTAAGACTTGTTCATTGCTGCCTTCTGGAATATGTTTTATTTTTCCAAGGAACATGTAAAAAGCATCATTTGCTTCTTGGAAAAACCACTCCAAAGAAAGCAGGCTCCCATTTCAGGGGTCTGTGAATCTTCCCCTGCATAAGAAGAATTTTAAAATAATGTGAAATCAGGGCTTTAAAATATCACCAACTCTGGGCAGACTTTGTAGGCCCCAAACAGTTGGATACGTAAATTAATCACATGGGAGCAATTTAATCTTGCCATCTAAATTCTTCATCTTGTTTCTTGCAAATTAGAGTGTGATAAAAGAATTGTGCATTAATAAAAACCCAGTTGGACAAATAGCAAGCATTATGGAAAATATGAAGTTGAGTCTGCTGCAGCCTCTAGGACAGAGAACTGACGTTAACTTGTGACAAGTCTGTCCAGAACTACGTGTTTGAGCAGCATGCCCAATGTTCTGTTGAGTCTTGGCCCAGTCCTGGAACACAGCTGCTACTCGCCAGGAGTCGCATCAAGTGGGCAGCGTTTGGCAAGGACCTAAGTGATCCCAGCCACTGTGGTGCTTTGCTCGACTCTGCCTGCCGCATTGCACTGCTTGGCCCTTCTCCCCCCAGTTATGAATGACTGATTGTTGAGTAAGTGCCTCACTCGAACCCAAACCAGCCGTGGACCAGAGAGAGCATGGAGGTTACTCTTTGTTTGCTTTTTTTGTTTCGGTACTTGGTTTGGTTTCCTTCTAGGGTCTATGACCTCTTTATTGAGGGAGGTAAGGGCTATGCTGCAATATGAATGTATAGGCACTTTGAATTACCAGGATTTTTTTTTTTTAAGGCAGGAAAGGAATTCATGGTTTGTGAATGGGCCCAATCTAGTATATACACCAGTCCTTGCCTAAGGAGTCTGATAACTGCTAATCTGGCCATCAGTGATGACTCAGATAACCCTGCTACTAACTGGTTGCCCCATGTACCACTCCTGAATCAACTTTTCAAAATAGCACGTGCAGAAAGAACAGACTCTGCTGTAAAATTACCAGCACATTTTAATTTTTGTTGATCCATAAATATTTCTGTCTCTTGCCATGCCCAAGAGGTTATCATGATGTAAGTCAGCATTGTATTACATATATAGAAAAGAATGGGTTGATACAATGACAGGTAAACCCATTCTTACCTACTTATTTGAAAACTCCAAGTCTTTGTAGAAAACAAGACCCTTTGTAGAAAGCAAGGAGGCTTTCTCAGTATGAAAACTAACTCTGCCACTAATTAGCTCTGTGACATCTCCAGGGCTGGGCTAGTTTTCTCTTCTATACAATGAGGAATTGGACAAGATAATATTTTAAGGCCAGTTACTGCTCTAATTACCGAAAATTCCAAGGCCCCCTTTTTCTTACACCCTAGTTTCATTTTTTGGTAAAGTTATTTCACCTGATTGGCTTGTCCTGAGCATTTTCTAGATAATAGGATATATTAAGAACAATAAGACTCTAAAAGCCATAATCAGATTAGTTACATGCTACAATGACAAGGACTTAGAATTAATTCTGACAGAGCTGTGATGTCACCTCCTAAGCAAGTAATAAAACCTTACCTTTAGAAAGTGAGCTGGGAGGTAATCAGCTCTTCATCATGTTAAGTGATTAAATGTCTTCAGGGATTTTATCCTTTAATCTCTCAGCTGATCAATTTGTTTTCCTTGAAAGTTTAGCCTGGGCATGCCAGCAGGAGAACAAATATATCTTTAAATGAACCGAGGGAGGCTCTCTGTAAGTGCCACTTCTCTCATTTGAAGCTCCACAGCTTTGTGAATTGCTGCTTTGTGTGGCCCCTCAAAGAGGAACTAGGAAACCAAGTCTAAGGCCCTACTAAACATTGCCCAGAACTGTTGGCCTTAGGAGTTTTCATCAAATATGAAATTATTTATTTTTTTTTTGGCTTGCAAAATTGAAAGCTGTGATGCCCTTGACAAACACCGGCTCTCTAGCTGCTGTTTTTATTTTACCACCTTGAAACTGAAAGACGCACAACCCAGTTACCCAATGCAGGACACCAGTTCTGCACTCAAGGAGATTCTAAAAAGGGTGTGACCTGGAACAAATTAGTTACCCTCTGGCGTGTCAGTTTTCAAGTGGCTCTTGAAAACTAACAAATTTTAAAAAATACATTGAAAAAAATCGTACCTACATGCTCTGTTTTGCTGCTTTACATACTATTTTTCAGTGTGACAACGTATAGATATTTCAATATGCAAGTAAACTTTCATTAATTAAATCTCTCCAAAGGGTACTCGTATCAGGAATGTGCCTTAGGAAATAAGGGGCTTTATTTACCTATTTTTTCATGCATAATTGTTGGCATTCTTGTTTCTGCCAAGGTGGACAACAACACAGCGTTGGTTGACAAATTGCAGCGATTCCAGCAGGAGAATGAGGAATTAAAAGCTCGGATGGACAAGCACATGGCCATTTCAAGGTAAAAATAAAAGTCCTGTTTTTCCGATCTCCTCCCTTCCTTGGACATCGAGTGTTACTTTACCACACTCCACCCATGCACCTCCTGGAAATGTAATTAAAGAGGGTGGTTAAAGAGGTACTGATTTATATCTGGAAAATCTGATGGTTGCACTTCACGCTTTTACCTGGACTAAACGCTGAGACCTAAGCAGGCCAGCCTTC
Source organism: Rhinolophus ferrumequinum (assembly GCF_004115265.2). Lineage (NCBI taxonomy): Eukaryota > Metazoa > Chordata > Mammalia > Chiroptera > Rhinolophidae > Rhinolophus > Rhinolophus ferrumequinum. The sequence continues at coordinate 72,828,846 of NC_046287.1, read as the reverse complement.
CCCCTGTGGCCCCTGGCTTACTGACACTGAAAATACTTTCAGAGAAAGAGCATCAGGAGACCAAGTAGGAAACAGCCCCCAACATAAGACAGTCACAAGAAATGCACAATACCTGTGGCAGTGTCACTCAGCCTACTGTGAAATTGCCCCCAAAATGTAGCTTTGTTTTGGCCCCTGCTCGTACTTCCAGGGTTTCTCAGCTGGCCAAGTAGCTCTATGCAGGGCTCCCTTTTATTCCAAAGGGGTCATTTTACTGGACTTGCAAATGTAAAATGGTAAGGAAATTTTTTCAATTTTTCTTTATAACTCAGATCCACGGGGCTTCTGGTTCTTTTTTTGTCTTTCAGGCAACTTTCCACCGAGCAGGCTGTTCTGCAGGAGTCACTGGAGAAAGAGTCGAAAGTCAACAAGCGACTCTCCATGGAAAACGAGGAGCTGCTGTGGAAGCTGCACAATGGGGATTTGTGCAGCCCCAAGAGGTCTCCCACGTCTTCCGCTATCCCCTTCCAGTCGCCAAGGAATTCTGGCTCCTTCCCCAGCCCCAACGTGTCACCCAGATGATGCTTTCTGAAAGTGGGGAAGACTGTCTGAAAGCGTTTTTACAGGTCTGCAGGACTGACCCTAACCGTGGTCATGGGAGCAAGAGCTATGTTAGCTAACATGTAATTACCGCACTCGAACTGGAAAGTCTCCACCCCCAGCATCGGCTCCGCATGAGACTGGAACTCTGAAGGAAGATCTGAGTCAGTCCAAGAGACTCCTCCCAAACGATCTGCATGGACACTGTTGCACAAAGCACTTAAAGAATAAGAAGGTGAAGGTCTTGTTCATTGCCTTTTTCACGTAAGCATATGGGGAAAAACTCTCAGGGTTTTCTTAAGATAAAGATTTATAACCTTTATAATGTTCTTCACCACAGACACCTTCTTGTGATGTTTATTTTGGGGACGTGTGAATGAAATGGATGTAACGGAGTGTCCTGTGTCTGATGCTGCCTCCTTTGCTGTGTATTGAAAGTCTAAAGCTGAATATGTGCTAATCAAATAAGTCAGTGTATGCATTTCTGCAAAAAGCCATAGAAGAAAGAGCAGTAGTTGCTTGAATTATGATTCTCTACCACCCACTCCGCTTAGCCCTTTGACACAGGGGAAGGAAAACGACAGGAAAAGCTTTGACTTCTCCACGTCTGTGCAGTCTTTCAGTGTTCAGCCACATCAGTAGATACCAGTGAGGTTTTTTTTTTTTTCTGTAGAATTTTAACTTTCCCACGTGAACCTAACATTTCACTACAATCCATTTTCTCAGGCTATGAGCAAATGTAGAACCCTAAGTTTTCTAAAAATCTGTATAAAGAAAAGGGGCAGAAGCAGTGGATTGCTTCTGCCTTACTTTTACCTTGACCTAAGCTATCCTCACACACTTAAACTGTCTTTTCTTATTATTCTCATTTCCTCCCTTTCCTTCCTCACCCAGCCAGAGCCGCAAAAGCAAACCTCCTACCTCCTACCTAGTATTCTCTGGGACAAGGATGATGGAATATGCTTTTCCAGAGCCAGCTCATCTTCTCAAGGTGCTGAAACCACTTTCCAAAAAAACTATGGCCTGGATTGATAGTACAGATTCTCAGAAACGCTAGAGGGAATAAAGAATAAGAATCATTGGCTGGTAGAACTAAGAAAGGTAGGCTTCAGTGCTTATTGTTGAATAGGACTACCTTGATTAAGCCAGGGATGCAGTATTTAATCGAAGAAAACAGTCTGGGAAGATAATGCTAAATTTCCATGTACCCTTGGAGGAATCCTTCTGTCCTTGAGAAGGTAGAAAGGCCAGCTGACGAGAGCAAATGTGGCTTCCACAGCTCTCCTCCATGTTGCATTTCAATTTCTTTTCAAAACTTCACTTACTTCCTCTCTCAATTCTAATACTTTGGGGAAGTGGAAGAACTATGGCTTTTTCTCCATCTCCCTGCATGTGTTAACATTGTGATGTCAGTATTTACTAATCTGTGTTGCTGATGGCTGTACAAATAACCCCTGTAGTAAGAACAGATTCAGGAAACGAGAGGTGGATATTTGATTCATCATTTACATGTACACTACATAGCAAATTGATAGTCATGATGCATGGTTTTTTATTATTAGCAATTGTGTCTGAAGTCTAAACTTCAGTAGTTTATTATATATGTAACCTTCCTTGTTTGCTTCTGATAAATGGGAATGTAGGTTCACTGCCACCTCCTGGAATATCTCTCTGCTTACCCTTTCAAGTTATTCTCAATGCCATTAGCCAAAGTTGGGTTTGCCATCCATCCCCTCGAATGGTAAATCTTGTGCTGTTCCCTGCTCTTCTTGGTACCATTTAGGTGTCTGGGGAAATCAATCTTACACAATTAGTATAAAATGTCTTCAGAGAATGCCAGACAACTGGAGAGAAGATAGGAAACAAAACAGAGAACTTTAAGATTTTTTTTCAAACCAAATGTTTCATGTAGGATGCAAAATGTTGGCACGTCATAAAAATATGGTTGTGTAAACAGCTGTAGTACTGTTTGTAGTGATGGAAAGTGTATTTTTACTTTGATCAAATAAATAATGCTGGAATATTCAATATAAGAATTGGAACCTGTGACATATTTCTTTCTCCAAAGTGTTCTTCAGTTTATAGCCCTTCTATAGCACAGGAGTTGACATCAAGTCTCCTCCTAAGGTATCGCCCAGGAATTTCCACTGCAACCACAAAATTGGTCATGGGCTAAAATTTGGCTCAGAGCTAGACTTAGAGCTAAGCTTCTCTTTCCTAAATTCAAAGGTATGTGTTTTGGAGAAATAACTTTTTACTGGTTTGAACAATTTCTGCTCTATAAGGTAACAAAATTGGAACTATGGTCTAAATGTTTTTGAAGATGGCTAAAAAGAAGTCTAAACGAAGTTGAATCTTTCTAGACCTGTGCATCTATTTTATATTGAAAGTTAAACTTTTAAAAATATATGCTGTAGATCTTATTGACTGTACTAATCTAGAACTAGTACTTCTGAGTGCAGCAATTTTGTTTTGTTAAAGCAAGGTGCTATGACTTTCTGATACCTTCATATCATAGTTCATATATAGTTGAACTTTATATTGTTACCTTTTTAGATTCTTGTGTAGTATTATTAAATCAAATAGAATGTTAGGTATTAACCCAAACATTACTGCCACTAAGTCCTTCTGGATGTACTTCAAGCCAATCTAAAACATGAGCACTTAGCCCATTTTTTACAAAATGTTGCTTGTTTAATAGAAATGATTATATAAAGTTGTTTACATATATGCTTTCTTAGTATAAAAACCAGAAATGCATATATGTAGGTAAGCAATCAAAATACATGCTTTCTGTCAGAGGAGTTAACACTTCTGTTAGACCAAATGACTTCCGTTTAGTTTGGATGTCTGGGTCTTACTCACAAGGCAGGGGTTGGGGGTTGGAGCTTGACATCAGCCTCTGGCAAAGCACTGGTCGAAAGAACGCCAAAGCTGGTTGTGTACACACATGGGCTTTCCAATAGTCCATTATACTTCATTTTCCAAGTCAGGAAAACTCAACAGTGGTAGCTACTGTAGTCTGTCCTCGGAGATTCTGGGCAGTGCAAATGTAATATCCTGCATCAATGGTCTCAAAGTCTTCAACTGTCATGACGCTCTGGGAGATTCTTGTGGTGTGTCCAAGTCCTCTGTGGATCAGCCTCCAAGTGTCTTGAATCGTCACCGGTCTTTCATCCTGTTTAATGACATCCACATGGACTGAAGCACAACTGACAAGATGCTGCTAACAGCTCCCATTCCCCCAACACTGCTGAGTGTTCCTTTCGGAGTGTAAAACACATGCTCATAAAAGACTATTTGGTATGCGTAGCTCATGGATGCTTTCACACTGTATAATCATTTTAGACTGCATTTTTTTTTCAAAGCAGAGTCTTGGATTTCATTATGCTGTTTGACTCTCTCTTACCGCCCTTTTCTTTAGTAAGTTTCTATCTGATATAAGGTTTTTTCTTTCGATTTCGAACGTCCAAGAATAGAGAAAAGGTATTGGGTATAAAAACATGGATAAAGTTTTCCACTGTTCTCTTCACATCGCCCACTTACATCCTCTCGCTCAGTGGTTTCTATTCACAGAATTTATAGTCAAAAAGAGCCCAAAGCACTCAACTCTAGCTATGTAAATGAATAAAAGCTCCCAGTTATTCAGATTTGGAAGAGAGAGAAGTATGATTAGTAAAATGTGCCATCGGACTCCAGTGGGAGAAAAGTTGTACCAAGGATGGATAATGTGATGTCCTACATGACATAACTCCCTATTTCCAGAAAGTCAGATGGTCACTTTCAGATGCTTCATCCAAATTTGGTGATAAGAGCACAGTGCCTTCTGGATTCTTTAAAAATAACTAATATAGTATTACTATATTAATCCCCTTTCTGCTCATGAAATAATTGGCAATGTAAAAAAATAAAAAAAATCCCTATTGAAAATCATTAATGCCCTCTAACGGTGACAAGTGTTTAAAAACAAGTACCAGGATTCTGGAAAATACTATTCTCCAGGCAGGTATTTTCCACCAATCACAGCCCTCAAGTCAGAAGTGTATTGGCTACTGAGAACATCTCAAGAGGCCAAATCTCTTCTGGCAACAAAGGGATTATTCCATGTTTGTAGCAAAGCTGTTTATTTTAGTGAGCAGAACATGCACAGAGGCTAAATGAGCTGTAGTCGCTTTTATGGGAAGTCTATTTTAAAATGATCTCTGGCCTCACAGCACCTTTTTGACAGTGCCTGCATTTCTATGCCCACTTTGTGAATGTCTGCTCAGAGCTCCTCACCACAGGACACAATGTGTATGGAAAACACGCCGAAGGAAGCCAGAAGGAGGTTAGATTGGCCTCCAATCAACCCAGAATTAAAACTGAAGATTGAGGTTGGGAGTGGAGAAAGGGGGTGGCCCCCTGCTTTCCCTTTCAAGCCCCTGTCCCCTCTTATTTAAAGGTTATGAAGAAAAATCACATATGAAGAGGGTACACTGAGTGAATTGCCTAATGGAACCAAGCCTTTTTTCCTGTCTATTAAAAAAAAAAAAAAAAAAAAGCCTTTTGTAAATGTAGTGAAACATCACAGAAGCAAGCCAGCCAGCCCCAGCCCCTACCAAAGCGCACACATTTCTTGCACTTAAGTTACTGTCTTTATCACTGGGAGACAACCCTGAATGAAAACAAGTGGCTGAGTCTAGGGTCTGGTACTTACCTTCTGCCCTGGATAGATCCACCTGAATTCCACCTCCACGTCAGGCTCCCCTAGGACACTGCAGAGGACACTGATGTCATCCCCACTTTTCACTTTGTTTGAAGATGCCAAGATGCTTGTTGACGGGGGACCACTGGGAACTGGAAGTAAGCAGGAGCCAGGGCAAGTGAGATGGGATGCTTGAGTATGACATTCAAGACAAACCTCCTCATTCAAGACACATTCTTTGCTTTGGACAGATATGTAATATTTCTCCCTTTTTTATAGCTTCCCAGTTAACACCGGACCTCCTCTATCCTACCACTTTCTTTGAAGCCTTCTCTCTCTCTACTTGCCAGTCCAGAATGGGGTCATCATCCAGAACTCCCCAGGTCCAGCCTTGACACTTGTAATTAGGAGAGGAAGCTAAAAGGTCTCCAGGGGTTCCTATGAAGGGAATGAAGTTGAAGGAAAAGAAGGTACTTGGGGGAGAGAACAAGCAGACTGTAGAGAGGGCAACCACATGGGTGGAGAGGAACAGGTGAGTGTGTGGCTGTTCATCCTCAGAAAGAAGAGGCGAACGTCTACATCTAATAAGAGGTTTGCAGGAAGGGCACGAGGGCTACATATGTTTGCAGTCACAGCACTGCAGAAACAAATTTCTTCACTGTGGTCAGTTCACTCAACAAATACTTGGGACAGCAGCCTTGAGCAAGGCGACATGCTAGGAGGTAGGACCATACTACGGGATGAGACACGTGATCTCTGAGCCCGTGCGGCCTGGAATCCAGAGGGGGAGGCAGACATTGAGCAAGTAATTGTGTGGTTAATTTAAAAGGAGTTGTGTTAAGAGCTATGAGAAGCCCAGAGTGCTCTGGAAGTTCAGAATAGTCTGAGAAGCAGGAAACTTCCTTGAGGAAGCAATGTTTGATCTAGAATCTGAAGGGTGAACTTAACAGGCATGGAAGGAGAAGGGGGAGGAACCAGCTGATGGGGAATGACAGTGGCAAAGCCCTCACCGTGAGGTGGAAGAAAGCAGAGCAGGCAGCTGCGCAAGGAGGGCAGAGGTTGGCCAGGCAAGGCCTTTTAGGCCACGGGGGAAATTTTGACCTTGGTTCTAGGAAAAGTGGGAACCTACTGAACGGTTTTGACTGACATTATAATCAGCTATAGTGTGGAAGAGAGAGAAGGTGGACATAGGGGAGACCAGCTGAAAAGGCATTCAGATTAGCCCAAGGAAGAGAGGATGATAGCTTGGACTCTTTTTGCAGTAAGGATGGAGAGAAATAGCAGGAGTTGAAAGTGATTTAATAGAAAAGGTAAAAAGGACTAGGAGGAGACGGGAGTTTCCGGTGGACTCCCAGTCTTGGCACTGCGTACTGAGTGACCGCATCACCATTGGAGACAAGGAAAGCTGAAGAATCAGGCCAGGGGAGAAGATCAGGAGTGCAGGGAAGGGCCCGTGAAGCATCTAAACACAGGTATTAGGAAGGCAGTTGGTTACATGAAGCTGGCACTCCCACATCTGGGCCACGTAGATGCAATTAGAAGTTTTAGTGAACAGATACGCAGCAGGGCATGGATGTGGCTGAAACCACGCAGGAGAACAAGGAATGAGATAGAAGGGGTCTTGGGGAACTCCCAACATTCACAAGCTGGGAGAGGCAAAGACCTGACAAGGCAGAATGAGAGAGTTGGGGGGAAAGGACAAAATGAGGCCAGGAAGAGGGGTTTCATGCAGGCGAGGTGGAATCTAGTAGGATGAGGACAGACATGTGCCTGCTGGATTGAATGGCCTGGGGCCCTGACACCCTTGCTTTTTGGGCGGAGCACAGGGGAAGACAGATGAGCACGTCGGAGGGAAGGAAATGAAAACAAGGAACAGGGAGCGCTCTTTCAGGGCAGTTGGCATTGATGGGAAAGAGAGATAGCCTTAGCCGAGGGCTGAGGTTGGTCAAGGAGGGTTGTGAGGGCTATTTGGTAACAGTGTGTTGGCGCCGGGGCCTAGTGAATGAGTCCAGGGCTGAGAACAAGAAATATTAAAGAGTCTGAGTTCTCATCTCAGAATGGCTAGCTCTTGGGGCCACTCATCCTACCACCGGGCTGCCCAAGCAGCACTACTGCTGGAGGACGGACTCTACCCCACACACGGGCCTCTTACCCGCAGTCACGTAAGAATTCTCAGAGAGAGAAAGGTCATCGTTGAGGCACGATAGTGCATGAAGAGGAACCATTTCCTCTACCCACGCACAGGGGCTGGTGAGGGGGGCTTTCTCACCTGGAAGTCGGGAGGGAAGCTCAAGGGGATCACTTGTCAAGGAAGGGGAGGCGACATGTCCTTTGGCAGCAGAGATCTGCTTGCTGCCTGGGCTGGAGAGCACTGGGAGGAAGGGATGGCATGGGAGGAAGAGCTGCCAGGAGGACAAGGGCCTTGGACTGTGTCCCCACTATACGTTTCTGGTTCCCACATGCTCCAGAGTCGGGATTGGAGCGACATAGCAGTGTCAATGCCATAGCCTTTCTGAAACCACACTCCAGCTGGGAGCAAAGAGGTGAACACAGACTGTGGAGGCCCTTAGCTGAGGGTCCAGAGGATGAGGTTGAATCTCAGGGGTGTATGGTACCAAGAGGGCTGCTTAGGGGTGAGTTCCTTATCATCCATGACAAGGCGTTGGAGCCATCATCTGTCCCCATGGAATTCATGAAGAGGCCAGGTCAGCATTTATTATCAGGAGGAACGGCCTCTGGGCTGCAGCCTCTCCCTTTCTGCCCCCATCCTAGCACCAGAGCAAGGAGGGGAGCCAGCCGTCTCCCACTTCACTCCCTCACTCCAGCTGCTGGAGTCACCAGTGTAGCCTGCAGGCTGGTGGGGAGAGCAAGAGTGGGCTCTGTGTCAAATGTGGGGTTAAAGATTTTATATGAACAGTCTTAGAAAGGGGATAAGACTATCTTCCTAATCCAAAGTGCCTGTTGGATGTGGAATTGGACTGAGGTATCATTAATGGACCTCACTATTTTTAGAAAAGGGGGCAGGATTGATGGAAGTTCCTGAACAAAAGAAAGTGTTTCATGTATGAAACCACTGAATTGAAACTCCTCACTAAAATGATCATATTAAAAAAATATTTCCATGTTTAATGGAGAGAGATGAGCATATCTCAATTCTGTCAAGAAGAAGGCAGTGAGGCCACCTGGAAGAGAATGAATTTACCCACCCATGGGATTTCCAAGCAGCCCTCAGCATGGAGAAAAGGTACAGTTATGTTCATTTAGGATGGTGTTTTCCTGGACAGGTGGAAGGAGAATACAGAAGAGCAAGGAGTTCAGGGCATTGGCAGAGAGCACCGAAACCATGAGCCCTGGACTCTAAGCTCGGTGGGCTGCGGCGGGCAGAGAATGTGGGGAATGTGGAGAGTAGAGGGTGGATGTGAGGGCTGGTGCAGAAGGAATCACTGAAGAATCGGGGGAGGTCCGAGGCTGTGGTTCAAGTCGGAGGTCTGACTCAGTGACTGCTAAGTCAGCGCAGTGGTGCTTGTTGGCTTGTTATGACTGAGGGCGGGCTGTCTGAGGTGGAGTGGACGAGGCTGTCAGTGAACCAGGCCAATCCGTTCCACGTGAATGTTGATGTCACCCAGAAAAGGGAGGGATGAAGAGGACAATGAGCCCATTAGGGGCGTGACAAGAAAAAAGATGAGAAAGCTGATAGAGCCAGGAGCTATATGTCTCTGAAGAGCAGAGGTTCCTAACAGAGGGTGAAAGAGTGAGAATCAGGAAGTGGGAATGAGTGCAAGAAGGACACCAACCCCACCTCCTGACCTTGAGAAGGGAAAGGGACGGTGCCCTGAGAAGACAGTCTATTTGGGTTCAGAGAGGATGTTCTCATCTGAGAGAATGTTCTAAGAAGACTCTGGGGATTTTGGAGAATTGCTGATTAATCCTACAGAGGCAGTACCAGACTGAATGCTGGATGGATTTGGAGAGAAGGAAGTCAAGGAATGTTGGGTCACGGTCACAGACAAGGAAGTAGAACATTTTAGAAATGGCAGTCCCTTAAAGGAGGCTCTAAGAACAGCATTCTGTGCCTCCTAATTTCCATCCATACTTGGGAACAGCAATACCTGATACAGACCAGCTGGAAGCAACACAAATCTAGGCACTGGTAGGAAGCCGGCTTACCTTCAGCGTAGAGGAGTTGGTACTTGACAGAGATCTGAGACTTGCCCCCAGCCTCGGCCTTGCAGTAGACTACCCCCTGATGGTCAGAATGAGGTTGCAGATACACAAAGCCTCTCTTCATGTCATAAACAATGTCTGTTCCATTGGCGGGGATTTCCTTGGCTGGGAACTCCCTATGGAGAGTGACTTTGGCTGACAGGACGGTCACTCGACAAGGAACCACAGCCTGTCTGTCCGGGTTCAAGTAGACAACATCAAAATAACTGGGAGAAGGTACAAAAAGTTCTCCTTTCTCTGCAAAGGAAAAGACACAGGCTTATTTATTCTGTAGAAGCAAGGTATGAGCACTTTATGGATTCTTGCATTCAGGGCACAAAGATGAGAGGGGACCGGACTATACTCAGAATACTGAGTCCTTATGAATAGAAAGTGTCATTTTTTTAAATGGTTTTTCTTTGGGGGAGGAAGGATGTTACTTCCCATCTCCTTAAAGGAAACAAAATAGGTTTTCGTTCTAGCCCAGATCAGGACCATGGATTATCCCACTGAGGAAGCAGGGAAGGAGACTGATTTCCTTATGTTAAGAGCAGTTTTAAAACCTATAAACAATCTGTTGTGTCTCGAGAAATTAGCCCCATAGCTTATGCTCAGTAACTGCCTGTCCCAGCACAGCAGAGATCCACTGAGAAGCCCCGTCCAGTGAGGGGCTGGCATCCTCACAGCCCAGTGGACCTCCTTCCTGCAAAGGTCAATGGAAAGCGAGTTGAGTAGAAACAGATGAGGAACTCACTATCTCAGATTCTGAGCTCAGCTGGGCTGGGCTGCCACTGGGCTAGGGACCTTCAGCCAATTTCCCATACTCCTGTTTCCTCTAAAATCACTCTGTGTTCTTTAAGCTCTAGATGATGGTATTTTTATCTTACAGAAAGGAAGACTGGTTTACCCATACTTTAGTACAGTCAAAGGAATCTGGGTTGGGTTTTTTTTGGGAGGAGGATTTGTTCTTGGCATGGCACATTAAATCCTTTGTTTTCTATTCTGTGAGCGAATTATTATAGTAACTGCTAAGAGAAATCTTTTAATCAAACCCCAACATCTGTTACATTGTTTCCTATGTTTTTCCTTCAATGTTCCTGAAACAACCAACTATTCTTGGCTTTCTCCTTCACTACCCTTCTTTGTGCCCCAGTTGTATAATATGTTAGGGTAGGAACAGAATTTCTGGACACACCATCAAATGTCTTCATGCGGCAAGGGGCAAGGGTTCTTCGGCAATGAGTACAAGTTCACTAACATGGAGGTTATTCCTCCTGGCTCTGACTGAGATCAGGAAAGAGTATGTCATGGCTCAGGTACCTCTATATTTTGCAGCAGTATACGTCAGGCTGGGTGATGCATGCCACTGCATGATAAGCTGACTTTCAGACTTTGGCAAGGGGCACCTCTGTCAATGTTGCACCCAAGAGCCCTGTGTTCACAAAGAGGAAGTCTGTATGGCCTTGGATGTGTCACTTTCTCTGTGCTTCCACATTCCCATTTGTAAAGAAAAGAATCCTTTTTGTAGAGTAGATAGTATTAAAGATTTAAAGCAAAAACATGGAAGGAATTTATGATTGTAAGATTTAGCAACAACTTTTAAGGTTTTGTAGAGGAATCAGAACCAATGAGCAGAGCCAGCAGAATAACAATCTGAATTTCAGAACACAAAAATATGGTCTTACTTCTTGTACTGTAATAGGTGCTTGGAAAGAAATGACCACACCAATTGCTTTAACAAACAGAAAAAATACATGTATAATCAGTAGATTCTATCTACCAAAAAAAGAGTTATGTTGAAGTTCATTTAAACAATGATAGATTACGTATGTCCCCTGCAAACATGTTTGTATGTACTTGAGTAGACGACAAACATTACGAAAACTAAGCATGTGGAAATTTAGACTTCCAAAAAAAAAAAAATCAAAGTTAATAGGCTATAAAATAAAATCCAAATTATAACAAACTCCATAAAAGTGCTCATTAATGTGGTTTTACTACATATGAAAATTGGAGCCCAGGCCTCTTGCCATGAGAAAGCCCTACTACCAGTAATGTTCTCCTCCTTGATCTGCATGGTAGTTAAACACGTGTATGTTCAATTGAGGATAATATATTGAGTATAGCTATGATTTGTGTAGCTTTCTTTATATATGTTATACTTCAATAAAAAGTTAGAGAGGAAAACAGAAACACTCTTGAGCGCGTCCTGGATAAAGATCAAATATGTGATAGCTGCTTAATCAAAAACTGCACAAATGAACAACAGCCAAAAAGAAGCTTCACAGTGTTTGCAATCAAACTCTAGGAAACATACAAACATAATGAATGCCAGACGTTTCTCTGTGTGGGTAGTGGGGAAGCATATGTTCTGAAGGGAATCCAGAGCCAGCAGCAGAAAGCTCAGCTCCTACAACAGCCCATCTTGGTTTTGCAAACCCACGCAGGCCTGAAAAAACAAATTGCTACACCCTATTCCAAAAATCCAACTGAGCTCTTAACTTAGTGTTGAGGAATAAGAAAATGATACAACATATTACATCACATCCCTTTTTGATCCAGGTTTCTTGAAAGTGGAAATAAATATTAATTGGGAGGCATTCCTTGTATTCACAAGGGAGCTTCCCTACACTAAGGAAGAAGACCTGCCTCTAAAACTCAAAGAGAGCCCATAACCCTAATAGGACATTCTGCTCAAGGGAGGTCTTCAGTTCAAAATCTCAGTTCCAAAACCAATAGTTTGGAAAGACAGAACAGTACTGACTGTAACAAAGAATCTTCATTCTGATATTTGAAGTACGGCATCACTCCTCATCCAAAATAACAGGCTCTTATGAGGCTTATTTAGTTGCCTTTTCCATTATTGCTTCCCAGTGTGGTATAACACCAAGAGCACGTGGGCATTCTGCGTAGCACATTCCAGAATGAGGATCAGAAGGGATTACCTATGAACAACTGTTAGCAATTCTCCTGACAACCGTAGTTATGCTAGCTAGTTTCTGTCTGCCCATCTAGCAATCACTTGTCTTAGACATGGGTTAGGGCACTAAGAACATTGGATCCTGGGTCGAAAAAACAGGGTTTAACTCTTTATTCTGCCACTGGAAGTCATGAAACATTCAATGGATCACCTTGCCCTTTGAGGCTCACCATCAGCATTATTTCTACTATAAAGATAATAAAGCAGTTTCTACTTAGTTCCCAGAGGTGTTGTGGAAATGAAATGAGATGCATGGGCCTCCAGGATGGTAGAGTGCTCGGCTAATGGATCTGCTTGCCAGAGAGGAGCTATTTGGGCAGGAAGAGATTATATATGAGACTTTGCTAAAGCATTCTTTAATGTCCAGGGCATAAGGTCACTTGAGTCATAGGCCTAAATCACTCAGGTATGAAAGGTAGATGGGTTCCGGATGTAGACAAGTCACCTGAAAGTCCCTGCCCTGACACTGAGAAAGCATTCTGGCTTCACCTGAAATGCCTTGGATAACAGCCACACCAGGGGATGGCATTTGTAGGGTTACTGAAAGTTGTTCCTGACCTCTGAACCTTGTTGGAGAACGTCATCCCCCAAACTTCAGTTCAGAGAGCTCTGCAGAGGAAGGAGGCTGGAAAGCTACTACTCTGCAATGCCTGTTTCTCCACGTGCAATTCCACCTGGCAAAAACATCCCTAGTGCTGTAAAGCAGGACAAGGGTTCACTCTGACCTGTGCACCTTTTCAGGCACCTCACTGCGGCCCAGGGATTGGGACTAGAGCCACAAAGGCCACAACCTTTGGAAATCCTGCCACCAAAATATCAGCTCACAGTACCCATGAGAACAAAGACAAGGAGGTCTATAGCCAGGCATCCTTGATTGTGGAGGTTCAGAAAGAATAGCATCACAGGTTCTGAGAGCGTATGACTAAAAGCGTACAGCAGTGCCATCCCAGAGAGCTTTCTGCAATAATGGAGGGATTCCATCAGCAGTGTCCAGTAGGGTAGCCGTTAGCCTCAGATGGCAATGGCAAGTACCACTGAAAAACTTTTTTAAGGAATTCCCATTTAAGTAGTCACCTGTGACTAGTGGCTCCCATGTTGTAAAATGTAAGTACCAACTCTGGAGTCAGACCATTCTGGGTTCAAATCCTGATACAGCCACTTACTTGTGTTATGACCTTAAAGACTTATTTAATCTCTCTAAACCTCAACGTTGTCATTAGGGGGAAAAAGGAAATGATTAGTACTTACCCTGAAGGGTGGTTGTGAGATTTACATGAAATAATTGATGTAAAGCATTGAGCCCAGATCCTGGCAAAGAGTGGGTGCTCTCATTGTCATTATTTGATATTCAGCACACAGTGGGAACCTTTAATATGGGCCCAGTCCAGAAGTTTGAAGAGTTCCACTAATGCAACAAACCTTTTACCTGTAAAAATGATGTAGGTGGAGCCTGTTTTGGCCTCGTCCTTCCTGCAGATGTAGCCATTGCAGAGTTGCCCCCAGCAGCTGAACTCCCCAGTGTCAGCTGCAGTGGAGTTGACTAGGGTCAGCTGGCCGTAGCGCTCATTCTGCTTCACGCTGTCAACAGAAGCAAAGCCAGGTGACACACCTGAGCCAGGGGCCTTGCAACCATCATTCTCTGCTCCATTGTTCTCAAATATAAACACCCCAGTAGGCTGGGGCAGAGTACCCTTTCTCAGGTGGCACAAACTAATAAAAGTGTGTGCCGGGGTTGGGGGGTGGGGTGGGGAGTGGGAAGGGGGTGGCAGAAAGAAGCCTTTCCTAAAAGAAAAATTTTAAAATGACAATTATGTTTCTAAAGAGAGGAAATTATCTTTGACCTCAGAACTGGGGTTTCCTCAAGTAAAGTCACTGGTACATTGCAATGTAGCCACAGAAACTCAGCCAAAAAGCCATGGGCAGGTGTTTTGCTTTCCACTTTTGTTTCTAGTGAGTTCATTGCAACAATAGTTAACATTGAATGAAATAACCCAGCATTATCCTGCGTGCAAAATCTTTCATCAATAAGGATAAGTCTCCAAATACAAGCATGGAATCTTTGAGATGCTACATTATTATATTAAAAATAAACAGCATAATACTCTCAAGATTATACAAAGTGAAATAAGGTAGAAAAGTACAAAAATCTATGATTTCACTCGTGGAATATAAAACAAAAAGTAACAAACAAAAACAAACTCATAGAGTCAGACAACAGAATGATGATTATCAGAGGGAAAAGGGTCAAATATATGGTAACAGAAGAAACAAGATTTCAGGTGGTAAAACACACATAGAGTACACAGATATCAAATTATAATCTTGTATACCTGAAAATTATATAATGTTACCAACCAATGTTACCCCAATACATTTAATAATAAAAAATAAAAATATAAGTAAAAAAACACACATAAAAAAATTAAAATAAAAGCTTTGCTTTAGATTTCCCATCAAGATGGCAAAATAGGCAAAACACTGTCTCACTTTTTCCCACAACCACATCAAAATTACAACTAAATTATAGCACAACAATCATTGAGAACCACCTGAAGTCTAGCTAACAGAAGTCTTATAAGTAAGGATATAAAGAAGAAGCCATGATGGACATGTAGGAGGGGTGGAGACATGGAACAAGCAAGTCTCACACCCACAGTGTGGTGACTAAGAATCAGAAAGGATATCTCAGCTGTGGACGTGCCCCCTGAGGAGCAAGGGGTCCCAGCCCCACACCAGCCTCCCCAGCTCAGGGCTCCAGTGCCGGAAAGAGGAGTCCCTATACCATCTGGCTGTGAAAACCAGCAGGACTGCATCCGAGTGAGACAGAGTGCTGCTGGAGTCCCAGGCATTCCTCTGGAGGGGTCAAAACAGACTCGCTCATTCACAGACACACTTGCTCTGGGCTCCAGTGCAGGGATAACATCTCGAAAAGCACCAGGGACATCTGAGGAGGAAGTGAATTGACTAGCTTCAGGATGAGGGCTGAAGGGGCAGGGGGTAGGGCAGGTCTCTGCAGGGATGGAAGCTCTGGCAGGCTCTGTCACTTCTTTGTTAAGCCCTCCCCCCAACACAGCTAGTATACGGGCACCAAATCTCAGTTCTTCATTAACCTGGCTAATACCATTACTTCTGCCCTGGAGATTCCCTGAAACCATGACCTACCCAGCTAGCGCTTTCAGCCCGAGCTGCCTCCAGAGGCTTTTTCATACAAGCAGCCTTCCTCAGTTCATGCTGTGGACTTTCCTAAAACCTCTCAATGGTCCACAACCCCAAACAACAGTGACTAGCCTCAGAGTGCCCTATACCTCTTGCTAAGTATCCCCAAGCACAACATAAGCAGTGGCCCATCTCAACTTGCATTGCAAGTCCCATTAGGTGGCCCAAAGTTTGTCATAAACTGCAGCCAGTGTTATCTTGTAAATTCAACTAGGTGGCCACATGTTTGGCATAAGTGGCAGCTGGTCTCAGCTCACACTGTGGTGCCCACCAAAGGGTCCCAAGCCTGGCAGCTGTCTCAGTTCACAGCATGGCCTCTCCCAACTACCTCCAAGCCCAGCACAAGCTGCAACCAACTGCAGAACACTTTGTAGCTCCCACCAGGTGGCCTCCATCCAGGCATAAAAGGTGGCTGACTTTGGCCTGCATCAGATACCCTCCCAAGAGGCTCCAGAACCACACACCTGGTGACTGGCTTCAGACCCCACCAGAGCACTACCCAACCAGCTCCACAGATGACAGAACTGAAGGATGGACTCGGTTGGCACCAGAGCCCCGCTAAAGTGACTACTGCTCCTGCTCCATGGATTCAGCCCCCACATAACAGCTTGTTGTCTGCAGTCACGGCCAGCACTCACAGCCAGTGAGTCTGAGGATCAACCCCACCTACTGATGTGCCAACACCAATCAAGACTCAACTACAACAGGTGAACTTATACAGGTGAGCACCCCTGGAGCACCCAGCTCAGGTAAACAGGGAGACTGCATCACCAGGTCCCACAAGATACCTACTACATAAGGTCACTTGCCAAGACTGGGAGATGTAGCAGATCAACCTAATACATAGAAACAAACAAAAAGAGGCAGCCAAAATAAGGAGACAAAGAAACAGGCCCCAAATGAAAGAATAGGACAAAACTCCAGAAAAAGAACTAAACAAAATGGAGAAAAGCAATCTACCAGAGATAGAGTCCAAAACACTGGTTATAAGGAAGCTCGATTAACTTAGGACTCCATGAGAAATTCAACAAAGAGATACAAATCATAAAAATGAACCAGTGAGAAATGAAAGATTCAATAGCTAATGAAGAATAATACATTAGAGGGTATGAAGAGAAGATTAGAAGAAGCAGAGGATCAAATCTGCGATCTGAAAAACAAGGTAGCAGAAAACATCCAATCATAAGAGCAGAAAGAAAAATAATTTTAAAAAATTAGGATAGTTTAAGGGGTCTTGGACAACATCAAGCATACAAACATTCACATCATAGGGGTACCAGAAGGAGAAAAGAAAGAGCAAGGGATTGAAAACCTATTTGAGGAAATAATGACTGAAAACTTTTCTAAACTGGTGAAGAAAATATACATACAAGTCCAGAAAGCACAGAGAGTCACAAACAAGATGAACCTACAGAGGCCAACCTAATACTAAAATGATATAAAATATCATAATAAAAAATGATAAAGTTAAATACAAAGAGAGAATCTTAAAAGTAACAAGAGAAAAACAGTTAGTTAGCTGACTTTTCAACAGAAAAATCAAGCCAGAAGGGATTTGCATGAAATATTCAGTGATGAAAAGCAAAGACATACAACCAAGATTGCTCTAGCCAGCAACACTATCATTTAGAATTGAAGGAGAGATAAAGAGCTTCCCAGACAAAAAATGTTAAAGGAGTTCATCACCACTAAACAAGAGGTGTAACTAATTTACTAAACAAGAAGTGTAAAGAGACTTCTTTAAGTAGAAAAGATAAAGAACATGGATAAGTAAATATAGGAAAGAAAAAAATTCTCACTAACAAAAACAGTAAAAGCAGTGGATCAACCAACTATAAAGCTAGTACAAAGGTTAAAAGGCAAAAGTAGGAAGATCGTGTGTAATTACAACCATAAATTAAGGGATACTCACACACACACGCACACAACACACACACACACATAAAAAATAATGATAAAAACATAAATGTGGAGAGGGTGAGTATAAACTGTAGTGATTGTAGAATATGTTCAAACTTAAGCGACCATCAACTTAGACTGCTTTAAACATAGGTTGGTATATATTAAGCACATGGTAACCACAAACCAAAAACCTACAAGAGATGTACAAGAAAAAAAGAGAAAGGATTAAAAACACAAAATTATAGAAAGTCATCAGCATACGAGAGAAGAGAGCAAGAGAATAAGAAATAGAGAAGAATTACACAATCAGAAAACAATTAATAAAATGTCAATAACCACATACCTAACAAAAATTACTTTAAATATAAATATACTAAATGCTCCAATCAAAAGACATAGGGTGGCTGAGTGGATAAAAAACAAGACTTGTATATATGCTGCCTACAAGAGACCCACTTCAAGTCAAAAGACAGACTGAAAGCAAAGGGATTGTAAAGATATTTCATTCAAATGGAAACAAACAAACAGAAAGCTAGCATAGCAATACTTATGTCAGACAAAATAAACTTTAAAACAAAGGCTGTAATAAGAAACAGAAAAGGGCATTTCATAATGATAAAGGGATCAATCCAACAAGAGGATATAACTCTTGTAAACATCCATGCACCTAAACATATAAAACAAATATTGATAGCATAAAGGTAGAGATCAACAGTAATACAGTATTTGTGAGGTAAAGAATAGATCATCCAGACAGAAAATCAACAAGGAAACAGTGGATTTAAATGACACATGAAAGGAGCAGATGGACTTGATTGATATTTTTAGGATATTTCACCCAAAAGCAGGAGAATATACATTCTTCCCGAGTGCAGATGGAATATTTTCCAGTATAGATCATATACATGTTAGGCCACAAAACAAATCTCAATAAATTTAAGAAGACTGAAATCATATGAAGCATCATCTTCAATCACAATGGTATGAAACTAGCAATCAATTATAAGAAGAAAACTGAGAAATACAAAAATGAGGAGACTAAATAACAAGCTACTAAACAATGAATGAGTTAACAATTAGATCAGGAAGAAATCAAAAGATACTTTGAGACAAATCAAAATAAAAACAGAATGACCCAAAAGCTATAGACAAAGCAGTTCTAAAATGGAAATTTCTACCAATACAGGTCTACCTCAAGAAACAAGAAAATTCTCAAACAAACGATTTAACCTTATACCTAAAGGAACTAGAAAAAGAAGAACAAAGCGCAAAGTGAGTAGAAGGAAGGAAATAATAAAGATTAGAGTGGAAATAAACAAAATAGAGTGTATAAAAACAAGGTAAGAGATCAATTAAACCAAGAGCTGGTTCTTTGAAAAGATAAACAAAATTGATAAACCTTTAACCAGACTCATCAAGAAAAACAGAGAGGGCCCAAATAATAAAATCAGAAATTAAAGGGGAGATGCGACAACAGACACAACAGAAATACAAAGGTTTATAAAGACATACTATGAACAAGTATATGCCAACTAGTTGGTCAACCTGGAAGAAATGGATAAATTCCTAGAAACATACAATTTTCCAACTCTGAATCAGAAAAACACAGGAAATCAGAACAGACTGATAACTACTAAGAAAAGCAAATCAGTAATCAAAAACTCCCAACAAGCAAAAGCCCTAGACCAGATGTCATCACAAAAGTTGTACCAAACATTCTAAGAAAAATTAACATCTATTCTCAAACTATTCCAAAAAACTTAAGAGGAGGGAAGGCTCTTAAAATTATTTTACAAAGCCAACATTGCCCTGATACCAAAACCAGACAGAGATATTACCAAATACATAATATATACATATATATCGATCTATATCTATATCTATCTATCTATCTATCTATCTATCTATCTATCTATCTATATATATATATATTCAGTTTGCTAATATTCTTAAGGAGTTTTGCATCTATGTTCATCAGACATATTGATATATATAGATATATTTATATATCTATAGATATGATGAATCTATAGATTCATCAGACATATTGATATATATCTATATATGTCTATATATATAGATATATAGAGATGCAAAATATAGATGCAAAATAGATATATATAGATGCAAAAACATAGATGCAAAAATCCTTAAGAATATTAGCAAACTGAATTCAGCAATACATTAAAAAGATCATACACCATGATCAAGTGGGATTTATTCCTGGGATTAAGGTTGGTTCAATATCTGAAAATCAATTAATGTGATACACCACATAAACAAAATGAAGGATAAAAATATCATATCAATAGATGTAGAAAAAACATTTGACAAAAGGCAACATAATTTATGATAAAAAAAAAATCTCAGCATAGTAGGGCTAGCGGGAACATACTTCAACATAATCAATGCCATATATAACAAATCCAGAGCTAACATCCTAGTCAATGGTGTAAAACTGAAAACGTTTACTTTAAGATCAGGAACAAGACAAAGATGTCCACTTTCACAATATTTATTCAGCATAGTACTGGAAGTCCTAGCCACAAAAATCAGACAAGACAAAGAAATAAAAGAAATTCAAACTGGAAGGGAAGAAGTAAAGCTGTCTTTATTTGCAGATTACGTGATACTATAGAGAACCCTAAAGATTACACACACACACCTATGAGAATAAATTAATTCAGGAAAGTAGCGAGATACAAAATTAATATTCAGAAATTGGTAGCGTTTTTACACAGGAATAATGAACTAACAGAAAGAAAAATTTTTTTAAATCCTATTTACAATTGCATAAAAAAAAATACTTAGGAATAAATATAACCAAGGAGGTAAAAAACCAGTTCTCAGAAAACTATCAGACATTGAAGAAAGAAACTGAGGAAAATACAAATAAATGAAAGGTTAAAAACACTGCTCATGAACAGGAAGAATTAACATCATTAAAATTTCCATATTGCCCAAAGCAATCTATAGATTCAATGCAATCCCTATCAAAATACCAATGGGCTTTTTTTCAGAGAACTAGAACAAATAATCCTAAAATACATAAGAGACCCCAAATAGCCAAAGAAATCTTGAGAAAAGAACAAAATTGGTGTTATCATGCTACCTGGTATCAAACTATCACAAGGCGATAGTAGTAAAAACAGTATGGTGCTGGCATGAAAACAGATATTGTAGATCAATGGAACAGAATAGAGAGCCCAGAAATAAACCTACACCTATATGGCCAATTAATCTATGACAAAGGAGGTGAGAAAATACAATGATGTTAAGACAGTCTCTTCAATAAATGGTGTTGGGAAAACCAGACAGCTACATGCAAAACAATGAAACTGGATCACTTTCTTACATCATATACAAGTGTAAACTCAAAATGATTAAACACTTAAATGTAAGACCCAAAACTATAAAACTCTTAGAAGAAAATATAAGCAGCAAACTCTTTGACGTCACTCTTAGTAACATTTTCTTTTTTGGATATGTCTCCTTGGGAAAGGGAAATAAAAGAAAAAATGAACAAATAGGGCTACATCAAACTGAAAGATTTTGCACAGCAAAGGAACCCTGAATGGGAGACTGAATGGGAGAAGATATTTGCCAATGATATATCTCATAAAATGTTAATATCCAAAGTATACAAGGAACTCATACAACTTAAAACCAAAGAAACATACAATTTGATTAAAAAATGGTCAGAGGACCTGAATAGACATTTCTCCAAAGAGGACATACAGATGGCCAATAGACATATGAAAAGATGTTCAACATCACTAATCATCAGATAAATTAAAATTAAAACAACAATGAGATATTACCTCACACTGTCATCATCTATAAATGGCCATCATCTATAAATCAACAAACAATAAGTGCTGGCCAGGATGTGGAGTAAAGGGAAGCCTCGTGCACAGTTGGTGGGATTGCCAATTGGTGCAGCCACTATAGAAAACAGTATGGAGTTTCCTCAAAAAATTAAAAATAGAACTACCATGTAACTCAGCAATCCCACTTCTGGGTAGTTATCCAAAGAAATTGAAAACACTAGTTTGAAAAGATATATGCACCCCTATGTTCATTGCAGCATTATTTACAACAGCCAAGACATAGAAGAAACCTGAATGTCCATCAATAAGCAGATGGATAAAGAAGATGTGGTACAACTTGAAGCTGATGTAGAATAATACCACATGTTAAATATATATAGATGTACATATATATATATATACACATATATATATATACACATATATATATGGGATGTGGAGAATAGGCATAGGGAATATAGTCAATGATATTGTAACAGCTATATATGATGTCAGAGGGGAGTCAACTTGGGATGGGGGTTATCAATTTTTGAGGGGTGTAAATATCTAATCATATTGTTTTGTACACCTGAAGCTAATATAAAAAATTAATTTAAAAAAATAACAAAAATAAAAGTATATTCACAAATGTTAAAAAATTAAAGATGTGGTACATATATACAATAGAATATTGCTCAGCCATAAAAAAGAATGAAATTTTGCCTTTTGCGACAATATGGATGGACCTGAGGTTATTATGCAAAGTAAAATAAGTCAGATAGAGAAAGACAAATCCATATGGTTTCACTTATACATGGAATCTGAAAAACAAAATAAATGAACAAACAAAACAGAAATAGACTCATAGATACAGAAAACATTTTGATGGTGGCCAGATGGGACGAGGTTTGGGGGAATGTGGTGAAAAAGGGGAAGGGATTAAGATGTACAAATTGCCAATTATAAAACAATCATGTGGATGTAAATTATACCCTAAGTAATACAGTCAATAATCAGCTAACTATGTATGGTGTCAGATGGGTACTAGACTTATCAGGGTGATTACTTCGTAAGTTATATAAATGTCTAATCACTGTTTGTATACCTGAAACTAATATAATATTGTATGTTAATATAATTGAAAAATAAAATTTTAAAGGGACTTTAGGTAAAAAAATAATCTGAATAAACTATGGACTTTACTTAATAATATTGTATCAATATTAATTAATTTATAGTGTCATATGTACCACACTAACGTAAGATCCCAGTAATAGGGGAACTGAGCATAGGGTATTAGGAATTCTCTGCATTGTCTCTGTGCAATAATTCTGTAATCAAAAACTGTTCTAAAATAAAACTTTTATTATAAAATAAATGAGAAAAAAAACCATATTTCTTTAGGGAAAAATGCATTGGTTGCTAAGATGCCAAACCCCAATTATGCAGCCCACCTCTGGTAAAGTATTTAGAAACTTTGGACATTTGCACATCCCCCCTGGCTCACCCTATTATTTTCACTTTTATTTTCTCATTTTTTACCTCTTGTATTTTTATCTTGTTGCCTGTGAATATATTTGGAAATCCCATCAGTTCTATTTTGAAATGAGGAGACATAAATATTTATTATTAAACTAGTGTTAGCCAATTGTCATTGCAATTAATTGTATTATATGTGTCAGGAATCCAGATGTATCATTTCTGGGACAGATGCCAAAATAAACGGTTTTAATCTGAAGATGCATCTTAAATATCCACAAGTCTCACCCCTCGGAGATCCATTTACTTTTTGGATAGTGTGGAAATTCCCCAGTTGCATATTGTAGCAACACCAACATGTCACCACTGTAAATTTAGTACACAACAAAATGTCTGGTTGGTTGTTCTGAAACAACCTGTTCTGGTTTCATTGCTGAGTAGCTGCTTTGCCCACCAGTTCTGCCAAGAGGTGCCTCTGTACTCCCACTCAGTCAACTGCCTCCATTCCACTGAACGGAAATCTCTCCTCCTTCGGGAAGCTTCTAATTAGAAACAACTTTCAGGAATCTTCCCACTTTCTCCTAATGACGTAATTGGCTTCCTTGTTCTCTACCCCTCAGGCACGCTTGGCTTCCTGTTACAATGGATGGTAAAAACTCTGAGGGCTAAGACTGTACCATATTTGTTTTATGTTCCCTAAGCAATAAATCTGTGCAGAGTACACAGTAAGGATTCCCCAGAAATAAATAGACTTAAATAGAACTGAACCCAGGATTGGAAAGAACCTTGAAAAGCAGACCTCCAGCTCCAGAACTGCTGATGAGGAAACTGAGTCCCAGCAAAAATGATTTCCTTGAGACCCATAGCTGGTGAATACTGGGTCAATTACTTAAATCAATTAAGTATGTACTGAATGCTCACTCATCAGGTAAGAAACTGCATATAAAGCACTTCATGCCATGCCTGGCTCATTGTATTATCCTAATTATGTCTTAATTACATATCATTGCAGATTAGTAGTAGTTGTGAATACTATTACAACAATGACAAATAATACACACCTAACATTGGGAATAGTTAACGCCACAGATAAAAACCACTGGATCTCAAGGATATTACATCCAGTTAGGAATGAAAACTGATAAATGGAAAAAGTCAGAGAATAACTAAAGGGGTGCTCACAAGAACAACAGGAATTCTGAAAAGGGACTCATCAGTGTGGGTTGAAGATGTTGAGGGTAGCTTTGAGGAGGACGTGAGACAAGCTGGACTTTTAACAGTGGGGGTGCAAGGGTCCAGACAAGCAAGGCAGCGGAAAGGCAGTGAGCTCACTTGCTCAGAAAACTCAAGCCCCGTGAGGAGAGGGAGGAACCTGGTCTGCTCTGTTCACTGCCATGGCCTCAGCGTGTGGTGGGCAGAAGGCACCCTATAATAATTTGGGGATTTAATCCATTTTACAGAAGGAGATGGAGGGAAGGCGTTGGGAGTCACGGGGCATATGGTTGAGAACAGCGAGAAGGGTGCACAGTTCACTCACCAGGCAGCAGGAACCACCTTCAGTTTGGGAGGTGGGAAGTGATAAGCCCACCTGAGATACACACAGCTAGCACCCTCGGCTTCTTGTCAATGGATGGTAAAAGCTCTGAGGACTCGGACGGTACCATATTTGTTTTGTATTCCTTAAGCAATAAATCTGTGCAGAGTACAGAAAGAGAACCGGAGTGGAGGAGGTAGGAGGAAGTGGGAGAGGCTGTTCCTGCGATGCACCGCAAGTGCACAGGATGGAAGCAAATTTAAGGAATATTTTCTTGGGGAAAATTTATGACAGATTGGGTAGAAGAGGTGGAAGAAAAAGAGACATCAAGAATGACCGCTCAGTTCGTATTTCTGTTGAAAAGAATGGAGTTTAACTGACTGAAATGGAATAGTGGGGATGAGAATGGAGATTGGAGAAGGCAAAATAATAGATGCACTATTGGAGATTTTGAATTTGAGATCAAATGTGGGTCACTTAAGTGTGGATGTCCCATGGGCAGTTGGAAATACAGGCCTAGCACCGAGGAGATGAAAACAACACTGGATTTGTATTTGGGGAGTCATTTACATAGAGGTAAGAGTGGGAGGTAAAGGAATGAATGAAGTCAACAAGAAAAACCGATGAGAGAAGAGAAGGTTGAGGACAAAATCTAGAGCCCAAGTAGGGGGCCAGAAGGAAAAGAAGAGGAAGAAAGGGGGAACAGGAAGAATCAAGAATGAAAGAAGAATCAGAAAAGGGGATCATCAAGGAGAAAGATTCAAGAAATTGATGCACCAAAGCATCAATTGCCTTTAAGAGGGGTTTGTGAACATAAACATACACACTACATTTGGCAGAATGAAAGTCTTTGGCAGTCACCAAAAGAGCAATTTCAGTTGTGATGTTGGAGCTGGATTTCAGCAGATGAAAATGGAAAGGTGAAGAGAAAACAGAGGTGGAGGTCTTCCCAGGTGGACCACATGCCATGGCCACATTCCCTGCAGAGCTCAAAACCGGGGTACAGCATCAGCATGTAATCAATAAAGTCACTGAGAACTTTCTCTGGGCCCAGCATTTGCTAGCACCATAGTGATAGAAAATATAAAATGCCATTCCTACCAGGAAAGGAACTGGGCACATAAAAATTTAGCACTTGGGAATAACCCTACCACCACCATGAAATCTGCATGCTGTATCTTTAGCAGGATTGGGGGTGGAAGGAAGGAAATGCACTGGAAAACATTTCTGAATTTTTCCACCCCCTCTCATACGCAAACAATATAAAACAAGACACAAATTATTTAGCAGGATTACAGTTTAAATGCCTGGATTTAAATGCTCATTTCTACTAATGTCCTCACCTAGTCTAGGCGACAGCCTACCAAAGGGGTTGGATTAGGACCTAAGGCCTCTGAGGGGAGAGTCTGCTCCATGAAATAAAGACAAAGGTTCACTGAACCCTGCAGAATGCTGGACAGAGATGTTTCAACCAAAGACCCACCCCTTCTCCTGTAATCACTTAACAAATCCCCAGGGATGGAAGAAGTGGAGGATGTGAAGTTTGAGTGGAGCAAAAAGAGGTGCTGCAACGAAGTGCCCCTAAAAAAGTATAATTAAGATAAGCAGAATTTACATTAATTGGAAGTAGCTTTAAACACCCCATTACATGAGCTCACCTAAGGCCTTTTTCTTCCAAACTAGCACTTTCAGACCTGACCCCCAGTGAGCTCAGTGATGGACAAATCCAGGTTTCAAAGAGTGTTTGTTCAAAATTTAGGACTGTGTGTGTGTGTGTGTGTGTGTGTGCACGTGCGCACATGTGTGTGCGTCTCTTACAATGGGCTCCCACGGCCTTTACAAACACAGAGTCCATTCCTGCATGTAGCCCAGCATACTGTCTTCTGAAAGGGACCTATCTCATGGGATGGCACATAGGAGGGATGACAGCTCCCAAAGTTAGAGACCACAATGCATCTTACTTGGAGCAGTGACTAGGTAATGATGGTGGTGTCCACGCTCTTGTTCTTCCCCCAGAATCTATAAGCCAAGGACAGGAGGTGAGCCCTGGGTTGTAAGATAATTAGTCATTGTTCCCATAAAAACTTACTGCAAATTAAGTGGGAGGTTCTGGAACAGAGAGGGAGGTACAAAGTGATTCTAAAGAGTTCCCGCTCTCAAGTTCCCCTGTACAAAATGCCATGGGAATTCCAAGGAGGGCAACCAGGAAAAGGTTCAGGACTAAGAGAGTCTTGAGAGAAGTGAAGGATTTCAACATGCACAAAATTGTGGGCATGCATTCTAAAGGGTAATCCCCTGAAAGGAGACAAAAGGCAGGTTTGGTGCATAAAAAAGGGTGTTTGGAAAACAGGTGGGCAAAGGACAGTGAGGAGAGGCAGTGGGCATGTGAAGCACACGATCTTGGACTTTGGAGCTGCATTGATGGATTTCAAATCCCAGCTCCACCATGACCACCAGACTCCTTCAGTAGAACTGACACCTTCCACCGTCTGGCTACACCTCCCTCTTCAACTTGTAGTAACAGCAGCAATAATGGCTAACGCCGAGTGCTGGGCATTGCACTCAGCGCTTCAAGTAAGTTCAAGGCTTAGAACTGTGCCTGGCACAAAGTAAGTGCTTAGTACATTTTAGATATTGTGATTCTGCTGGTGCTCTTTAGTTCTCAGAACATTAGGATGAAGGTACTTGTCCCACCTTTTCCCACTGAGGACACTGGAACGTACAGAAGCACCTTAATATGTGTTAAGCACTGTTTGAAGCCCCTTCCATATTTTGACTGATTGCCTCCTCACTGAAGCCCTGTGGGTGGGTACTATATTAGGGCCATGTTACTTTATAGGTGTGCAAACTGAGGTTCGGTATCTTTCCCAAGTAAGTGTTGGAGCCACAGAAGAAGTTGAAGTTCAGTTTAAATAACTTCCCGGGACCACTCAACTACAGCATTCCAGATATTCTGACGTGGAGACCTTGTGATGCCTCCAGTAGCATAAACCAGGAACATAAGGAGTAAGGTAAAAAGATGGAATCAAATATCCTCCGTATTCAACATTCATTTCACATTTATAAATTATTTTGTTTCTACCACATGCAAGGAACTGTGCCAAGCATCAAGGGAGAAAAAGATTCATGCATATTTGCTTGTCCCTGTCTCAAGTGTTTGTACAGGGTCTGTGTTTACACTAAGCTTCCTTTCAAGAATGTGTCATAAAATAATTGCTCCATGATATGCTGGGAACGAAGCCATATCAACAAAGAGTACCAGTTCTGGGAAATAGACAGCTGGGTAAAACATATCAAAGCTCCACAGTTCGTGATTTTAAGAAAAGAAGATGAAAAGAAATATGTATAAGAAACTAGTAGAGAAATAAATATGCAAACTGAGAAACTTCTAAGTGAATATAGATTCAATATCAGACATTAAGCTGAAATACACGTCTCACTCTCTCTCTGTCTCTCTGTCTCTCTCTCCCCCCGTTCCCTTCCCCCTCTCCATGCCCAAGGACCTACTCAAAACCCATGCAATGTAACTATAATATTTCTATTCCAACAACAGTTTATGTTAATGTACGTGAAATGTGACTCGGGTCTTTTTTACTACCAGATTCTTCTGTATTATTTATACCAGATTCTTCTGTATTATTTAAAAAGAAGTTGTAATAGGCATTGTAACTTTCACATGTGTGATGTCCCTCCAGCCCTACCAACATATCTCTCATTTTTCCAGGTTCTTTCCTTGACACTGACCACAGACTCTGATCACTGTACTGCAATGTTTTCCTTCTCTTCTCATTCCACCTCCTCCAGCCTAATGTCATCCCTTCTTGTCGCCTCTCTTGCCAACCCATCTGGCTTCTTTACAAAGGAAAAGTGATTCTTCCTCCTTCAGAGATTTCCCAGATTCTAAGAAATTGAGGCGTAGGTATCCTTTTGACACCACAAGCCAAATGAGGCCTGATAAATCAGAGATTAACCAAACAGAGAATCCTGTTAGGCTTCTTCGAATAATGGCCTTAAGATGTGCATGTCTGTGGCCCAACAATTCCACTTGCAGGAATAAATCATTGCTACCTAGATGTTTGCTGCAGCAATGGCTGGGACAGTGAAATACAAAAAGGAAAATGATCTAAGATTCCAACAATGGAAATATAGTTAAACATATTATGTATGGTATTAGTTACAACACAGAAAAATATGCATGATACACTAGAGAAAAATTATCATAAAAGTTTGCACATTTTGATACAATATTTTTACATATAAAAATAAAACCGGGAGATTCTATACTACAGTGTTGACAGTGTATCTTGGGATATTCAGTGACCTCTTCTTTATTTTTACTTATCTATAGTTTCTAACTTTCTAAAGTAAGAGTATGTATTCTTTTGTAAGAAGAATATAAAAACGATAATAAAAGAAAAACGAGTTAAAAACTACAGGACAGATGCTCTGTAAAACATGTCATCGTGGATGGCTCATTTGTACTTTAAAAATCTAGAGGTGAGTTTTATATCATGTTGACTTTTTAGAATGTGGATTTCCAGAGGCAGGACCTGCAGGGATTCCTTTGGAGACCTGAAAAAGCTAGTATATTATTTTTCGCTGATTAATAAAAATACTGCCAGTTAGAGTATAAAAATTAATCTAGAGTGCCACAGGACTTTGTTCTCACACCTGCTGTGCTCCCCTTGGGCATGTGGCCTTCCCAGACTATGCCATCTCCCTTCCTCCCAGGCTCCTGGGTCTCATTCAGCCTCTCCTCTCACCTGGTTCCCATTCTCGATTCCCAATTTCTTTTAATGGAGCTATAGCTCCACCCATCATCCAGGCTGAATCTTGAGATCCATCCCTGTTCCATTCCTTACTTTCTATCAGCCAACAAATAGACTTTTTCAACTCCCTATTATATTTCTCTAGTGAGATGATCCTTTCCCAAACAGGAACCATGTCTTATGCTTGCCTGTATCACCCCACGCTTGCTGCATTGCATAATGCCACGCAGAAAGCAATTACAGGTGACTATGAGCAGACCAGAACAGAATTCAATGAGTGCATCTGAGTTGAATAACTTTCCAAAGGCCCTTACTCCTTGGAGCCCATGTCATCTAACGTGAATTAAGCACAAGTGCAAAGAATCATTTTGGAACCAGAAGGGAACTTAGAGATCATCTGGTTGGATCCCTCATTTCACAGAGATCAAGTGACTCACCCAAGGTCACACAGCCAGTTCATGGGTGATGGCAAGATACAACTTAGTGGGTGTGCTGACCACATAGAGAAATTCACAGAAATAACAAGTAAATCATTGTTGGCATGTAATTTTTACAAGGCCATCTTTCAAACTTGGCAACTGTATGATTCTGATGTACAGGGGTTATTTATGTGAACAACTCACTTTATTACATCTCCGGCAATTCTAATATTTCTGTGTAGAATAAGCCCATCGTCATTTCTGTCAGTCACAAGAAATAAAGACCCCCGCTCCGCTTAGCTGAATGTTCATGGCCACACTGGGGAAGAATAGGCCCTGGGAAGAGGAGTCACAGAAGACAATGGAGCAAGCCACCACCACCCTTTAGGGAAACAAGCTGTGGGTTACTAACGGGCTGGCACACAGCCAGTGAGTTTATTATGGCCAAGTTATAAGACTGAACGCAGACACCCTGGGCCGGGCCCCATTCACACCTGGCACAATGAATTCACAGAAGAAAGGGATCCACCAAATCTGCCATCTTGCCGACATTCTCAAGGTGCCCACTCACACTCATGCTATTTGGATGGTAAATCTTCTGAACAAACATCAGAAACCTAAAGAAATAGACTGCTTTCTTGAGACTAGAGAAGTGTTGAGAATTAGATTCAAGTCTAGGTTACTTTTACTAAAAGCTGTGCAAACTTGAGGAAAGCTCCTTAGCGTTTGTGGGTCTAACCTAGTCTTTTGTAAAATGGAGGGTCCAGGCCAGATCAGTGGATCCCCAAGTTGCTGGTGTCTGGCAATCCCTTGGGGAGGTTTCATGCTCTTCTCTTTGGCTCTTCCATCCACATCTCTCTATCTTATCTTTAAGGCCTGATCTCCTACACTTAGGTAACCAATCGCTCAATGAATCAGGCTGCCTCTCCAGGCCATGCTGACAGCTGCCTTCTTTCCTCCCCCTCCTCACGCTCACCCTTGACCGCAAGCTGTCCACGGTTGCTCTGTAACTGTATCTGGCATGTATGTCATTTATTCCACTAGTTCATAAGCTGCTTGTGGTCAGGACTACTTCTGTTTATTCACATATACCTTTCTGACTTAGTAAACTGTCTTTCTATATGAATTAGGCTAATAATAACTCTATCTGGCATGCAGTCTGCTGAGCACCTGTTAATCTATTAATTTCTGAATACCTGTTAATCTCAAGCTGTGACACACTTGCCGTGGTCACCCCTCCTGCATTTATGTGGCTAACTGCTGTGCCTTGCCTCTTCCCCCAGGATGCCCACCAGCTGATGCCCTAGCTCATGCTGTACCACAAGCCACCTGTGTAAATAAACGCGTACGGGCACATTCTCTCCCATCAATTTGGGTTGGTTACACAGGGTCCAACTAGCCTTGTCCCAGCTACTAAGTCAAGTTCATAAAGAAAAGCAGAGCTTCTATGGAAGGGTGAGCTGGCACTATCTGACTTCCTCTTTCTGGCAAGGGGGGGCACCAGATTGAACCTGGGTGCTAAGAGGTACGGTGGGGTTGGGAGTAGGGCTTTAGATAGTAGGACGTCATCTGAAGTCCAGGCCAAAGTCAAGATCAAGCCCAAAAGGCAATCTGCTTAAAGCATCTACAAAGTAAAGCACCAAGTAAGGGGAGGTGACAGGATCCTGAAGCCCCAGGGCAGAATGAACAGTTGGTTAGGAGGTGACACCTGAGGTTCAGGGCAGATTCCCAAGGGCAGTGACCACTGATCTGGCCCGGACCCTCCATTTTACAAAAGACTAGGTTAGACCCACAAATGCTAAGGAGCTTTCCTCAAGTTTGCACAGCTTTTAGTAAAAGTAACCTAGACTTGAATCTAATTCTCAACACTTCTCTAGTCTCAAGAAAGCAGTCTTTCTTTAGGTTTCTGATGTTTGTTCAGAAGATTTACCATCCAAATATGCAGCCAGGTGTGTGGGCAGATGTTGCTGTTAAGGCAGCTGAGCCAAGACTGGAGACAAAAGGTCTGACATCTTAGTTTTACTGCTTTTTATAATGTGCCATTCTACTCAAATGCAGTTATATGCTAGTGGACATAAGATTTCCCATTTTATAGCTTATCCTTAGTCCTGTTTTTTTTTTTTTTTTTTTTTGCTTCCTCCTCTGACATACCCTTCAAAATCCTTTTGTTTACATTTTGCATATTTAAATATTTGGCAAAAAATTATGCTACAATAGCACTTATTTTCATTTTTGCACATTAAATACCAGATTCTCTCTCTCTCTCTCTCTCTATATATATAATTTTTGTGTATGTGTGGTGTATATATATATAAATATATATATATATATATATTTATGTGTGTATATATATGTATCTATGTATATATATATATAGGTATATATTTTGTGTGTGTGTGTGTGTGTGTGTGTGTGTGTGTGTGTGGTATGCAACATAATTCTCTCTGGGTCATAAGAAAGAATGAAATCTTGCCATTTGTGACAACATGGATGGACCTCAACGGCATTAAGCTAAGTGTAATAAGTCAGAGAAAGAAAGACAAATATCACATGATTTCACTTACATATGGAATCTAAAAGAAACAAAAACAAAAATACCAGGCTTATCGATAAAGAAAACAGATTGTAGTTGCTAGAGGTGCTAGGGTGATGGGTGTGTGAAATGGGTGAAGGGGGTCAAAAGGTACAAACTTCTAGTTCTAAAATAAATAACTTCTGGGGATGCAATGTACAGCATGGTTGACTATAGTTAATAATACCGTACTGCATACTTGAAAGTTGCTAAGAGAATAGATCTTACATGTTCTCATCACATGAAAAAATTTTTTGTAAGCATGTAAAGTAACAGATGTTAAATTTATTGTGATGATCATTTTGTAATGTATACAAATACCAAATCATGTTTTATGCCTGAAACTAACATAGTGTTATATGTCAATTTTACCTCAAAAAGAAATTTTAAAAAATTCCTGAAAAACTGGCTGTTTTCTTGTGATTTACCTCCTTTGAATATAGTATTATGAATAAAAATAGCTCATCTTTATTGAGATGGCTTACTAAGAGTGCCAAGTGCTTTACTACCATGACCTCATTATATCCTGACAATACCACAACGAGGCAGATTCTATTATTGCCCTCCCCCACCCATTCCTGAATGGAATAGAGCCATGTTTTTCTGCAACCTGAACACGGTCAGAACTTCTAGTACACCCAGAGAAGTCCTGTATCCTGCCACCCCCAACAATCCATCTCTGGGGAAATGTTGGAGGGCGTGGCTCTGATACCATAGAATCTGGGAAGAGAGAGCTCTGTCTTCAGGGTGGGATAAGTTATTTATTGTTAATTTGACTGTTTTCTGGGGTAGAAATCCATTTGAAGGTAAGTACCAAAGTTTGACCACAGCATATGCTTTTGATTTCCCACTGCAAACGTACTATGACAGCAAAGGGAGAACATCAGGGTTTCATGGAACTTCATCATCTGTTTAGCTCAGAATATAAAATAAAATGAGTTTTGAAGGAAAGTGAGCTTGAGTTAAAAAGACACCTGTACAACAGTGTTGAATGTACTTGCTGCCACTGAACTGAAGCCTTAAAAACGGTTAAAAGGGCCAATTTTATGTTTTGAATATTTGACCAGAATAAAATAAATTGGGGGGGAAAAAGACATCTTTCTCAGTACAATACCAGAGTATTATCCACAATATTTACCAAAGCCTGTGCAGATTCTTTCTTAGCAGTGGGCGTCTTCTGTTTATAAACACTTCTTAACATCATTCTCTTTTCCTTTTAAAATGTCCCCAAACCACTCTCTTCGGTGACGCTGGAACATAGGATTAGACTGGCCTGGGACCCGCTGTCTGCTTCCTCAGCCCACCCTCCCTTTGTGTTGTCTGTGGGTGGAGTAAGCTATTGCCAACAGTGGCTGAGCGAAAATCCAGATGCCCTCCCTTCTCTCTAGAAGCTATTTATTGTTTTCAGAGGAACCAGCCATCAAAGAGACCTCCTGTGTCCCACCCACTCCTCCAAACTTACAGTTCTTTACTGAAAAATGCTCACATCCGATGAGACACTGTAGAAACATCCTGAAAGACAATGCTTGCTCCCGGATTTCCTAGGAGCAGAGCCTGGATTTCTTTATCACCACATCAGCCCAGACTGTTTTTACATCTGGGACATTGCTAACAACCTCACTGAAATCTCCAACAGTGATTTATTTTAAACCATCATCCAGGCCATTTATTCTAAGTTTCTTCTTATTTTCTTCCCTGGCTTAGCATTGTGCCAAGAATTCCCCTGCTCTAAATTCTGGAAGTGTGTTATGATGAGATTGAAGACACAAAATGTTTCCAGAGAAGATGGAAATGGATTATTTTGATCCCTCAGCAGAGGTTGATCAGGTGGTCCAGGAGAGTCTTATTATATACTAATGTTTTTTTATATTATCAACAAAACAAAAGTAAAATTAAAAAAAATTTTTTTTGCATAGAAACTTAGGTCCAAGAATATGTCTATAGACCCCAGTTTGTGGGAAAAGGGGATGGGACACATGACGAGAGATTAAGTACACCTGAGACTGAGAAGTGACCCTGTCTTTCTCCTAAAGGCAGCGAGGAGGAATAACGCTCACAACGGGGTGTATATATATCCCTCTGTACTTTGTAAGTATGTCTTTTTTATAAAGGCTTTAAGTCAACGACTCATAATCATCCTTAGATTTCACTCTAAATCCCTCAACATGGCTGACGAGGCCCTCCTTGATTTAACTCCTGCTTATCTGCCAGCATCATCTCCTTGGTCACCTCCTTCCTCCCCCGCACCCTTGAGCCACACCGTCTCCACCGCAAACTCTCAATGCTCCAGGTGCTACACTTTTTCTCAGCTCTTGGCAGTTCCTCATGCTGTTCCCTACTACTGGAACTTTCTTACATTCTTCTCCTATCCCACTCTTTACCTAGGTAACTCTCAGCCTTTAGCTATTAGCTTGAATGCTCTCCTCCCTGACCCTGTACTTCTGCTAGCAAGGCACTCACACCGCTATGTATTAGAATTGCTTACTTAATAGTCTATCGTCCCACAAGACTAAAAGCTCTGTAGGTACCGAGGTCGTGTCTTTCTTGCTCACTATCGTACCCCCAGCATCTACCTAGCACAAGACTGTGAACATCATAGATGCTAAAAATTAATTGTTGGAAGAGAGGAACAAAATGAATTATGGGAGGGGGAAGGTGAAAGAAAGTGGGAGAGCAAGAAAGGGATGAGGCAAAGGAGTCAGAAAACAGTAAACAGTAAGTAAATGGTAACATATATACAATAAACGGTAACACCTATTGCCAGAAAAATATCTTTGCTCTTTCCTGTTCTCAAAAGAGAATGGAGATCTATGTGATTGGGATGCACAGAGTCTGAAATTAAAAACTGAATCAATTTCAGCATCTGAAAATACAGACTCTTCAGCATTTTACTGTTCGCCTCTGAAGGACCAACTAAGCTATTCAAAGTGCCCAATGCTCTGGAAAGACTCAGCAGGACTCAGAACTATCAATGAATTTATCTTTGTGTGGGCACAGAAACGTACAGATGCCCACACCTTTTTTTTATTTGTTTGTTGGGAACTTGAATTCTGTATTCTTTAAAATATAACTCGAAACTGTGACCACTGAGTAGCCTAAAAGGATGAAAGAACTGTAAGCACAGATGTGCAATTATTTTACCCAAATTCAGCCTCGTTTGAAATGTTTCTTTTACTGGTGAAAGCAAGACAATTCTAACACGGCTGAAACCTGCCATCTAGTGGACTTCTGACTCCATGGGTTTGCCAATGCGAAGGAAGCACGCATCACAGCATAGGAGACGCTGAAGAACTGCAACAGCACACACCACCTTGGCTCCATCCTCTGGGGTGCTGAGTTCCCCTTTTACAATGGGGGATCACTTGAGGTCTTCTGCCATAGCTCTCATTTCTAAAGGTAATGTTTTCACATTCTGATGGCCAAAAATGTACCCAAAGTCAATTTCAACCACTTTCAATTCAAAGCCATCCCAGCAAGAAATCAATGCACTACTCTGGGAAAATATTTCTTTTTAATCTTAACTTTAGAAACCAGATTTATTAGTCTAGTACACAAGGAGAAAAAAATAATGGAAAACACATCTGTCTTCCCTGAAGCTACTACCTCCATTAAGCCAAGAGTGTTCTCCAGGCTACATGTATGTCGCTAGTCATATCTTGGAGCACTTGAGAAGGGCAGCAGCTCTGCTATGAGAACCGAGAAGCTGGGGTTTAAGACTCATGCTTCCACCCACCAGTTTGTCACTCTGGACCAGCCATCTATACTCTACGATTCTCAGTTTCCTCATTTGTTAAAAAAAAAAAAAAAAGTGGCTTAAGCATGATAACTAACTCTCAAGTTCAATGAGCTTGTTCCCAGAGGTCTCATGAGGACGGGGGTCTGACTTTAGACCCGTACTAGGCTCAGGGCCCTCAGCACCATTCTCTCATTGAAATATCTATGGAGAACCTGCAGTGTGTGAGGCTCGGTGCTGGTTGCTGGGGAAGCACTGGTGAGTAAACAGACATCATCTCTGCCAAGCTTACAGCCTAGTGAGGGACACAAACATCAATGGTCGAGGAAATGGTAATCATACCATCGATGACAAATGCTTTAGTGAGAGTGTACAACTGAGGCCAGTGGAGGGGTACGGACAGCAAGGAAGGCTCCCTGAAGATGTGGCAGGCCTGGATCTGAAGGATGGAGAACAACTGTTCCAGTATGTGCATTATAGGCAGAAGGACCCAAATGGACAAAAACCCCAGACAGGAAGAAGTTTGACACATCTGGGGACCAGAAAAAGTTCATAGAGCCTTCAGTGTGGACAAGAGAGAGTGAAATGAAATGGGGCAGCAGGCAAACGCAGGGGCCAAACTATGCATGGCCTTGTGGGCCATGTTAGGAGTTTCAACTGTTTTCTAACAGTAAGGAATTGCTCTAGAGAAGGGCTTGAAACAGGAAAATGACAGAATCAGGTGTGCTTTTGTGAAAAATCTGACTGCTGTGTGGAGAACTGAGGTCTGGTATGAGCTTAGGTGCAGAAAATCCATTTATGTGATTATTGCTGTCAGTAAGAGACTCGAGTCATTGCTGGTCATCACTAGATGGAAAGAAGTGGGGCGATCCAAGAAATAATTAAATAGTATCATTAGGGCACAGTGGTTGATTGGATGTGCAAGTAAACGGGAAGTGTCCAAAGTGGTTCCCAGGTCTCTGGTGAAGGACAATTGGATGGAATTAGTGCCATTCATGAACTAAAGAACACAGGAGGATGACCAGGTGTGCAGAAAGACCATGAGCTGGGTTTTAGGTGGTTATGTTGAAAGAAAGGCTCAGGAAAAGATCTGGGCAGTTCAGCAGACAGTTGGAGAGTCCTAGCTAGAGCTTAGAAGAAACATTTAACCTAATATCTGATAAATGAAGGGCATTTGGCAGCATGTTGTGAGAAGAGAAGAGGGCACAGAACCAACATTTCATGTCTGGGAAAGCAGAGGATGCAGGGCTGGTGAAGGAAACTGCAAGGAGGGGCCAGTGAGGCAGAAAGGAAACCGGAAGAACTCGGCATTGTGGAAACCAAGAGGAGTGCTCCCTTCTGCTGGATGGACCTACAGGAGCAGTGACGTGGGGATGGAAAAGTGAACTCTGGAGTTAGTGACCCTGACCTTGGTGACAAAATGCATGTGGAGTAGTGGGGCAGGAGTCAGGTAGAGTAGTTGAAGAGTAACTAGGAGAGGAAAGTGGAGACAATGAGTGTAGAGACAGACTCCTACAAGGGGTCCAGCTGTGAAGGTAAGAAGATAGAGGAAGGTGGTAGGAGGGTACATGGGGGCTGAGGTGGGACTTAATATAGAGAAGATTTATGGAAAAGACCTCATTGAGAAAAGGAGTGTGAAAATGGGGGGGGGGGCAATAATTGATGTCTTAAGGTTCCTGAGAAAGCGCATAAAGATGACATCCAGGGCACAGATGGAGCTCTGGCCTTTGTCAAGAGGAGAAACCCTCCTTCCCCTATGACTGGGGCAGCAGGAAAGGACAAGATGTGATAAGAGGAAGGTAAGGCTATTAAAAAAATTCCAATTTCTCAATAAATTAGGTGATAATTTCATTAGCTGAGAGAGATGGAGAAGATCAGAGATTTAAGAGAAAAAAGTGAGCTCTCTAAAGCTTTGTTCAGCTTTGCCATAAACAAGAGAGGTGACCACAAACTAACGGCACCCATCCAGCCAGCTGCATGGCTTCCCCCAGCAGCGCTCGGTTCCACGTGCAACAAGAGAAAATAGGTAAAGAGGTTCACTGGGGGCTAGAAATTTCAAAATGAAGGAAAACAAAGGGCAAAATAACTTACTTGTGTTCAAGAGTTTAGTAGAAGTAAGAGACCCTGGAATATAAGAGAAAGAGAGAGAAGTGAAGACAGAAGGGGATACGATGGATAAAGAGGGAGAAAGTAGAGGGAATCAACTGACTAATGGTTCCAGGAGGTCAAACAACAATCGGCTCTGAGATAATGGAGATGGATCCAGGTGGCACAGCACCCTAGACATAAAACACATTCAGGTCATAGGAATGGCGGCAGCGAGGTGGTCTTCTTGAGTTCTCCTCCGGAACTTACCACAAATTGAACATCTATAACCCATCTCTGCTCATCACACAGAACAGCTAAGAGACTCTTACGAGGATTACTTGAAGGTGGGCAAACTGGGAGAGCAGGGGAAGAGGGAAGGGAGCCGAGTGGAGACGCTGCCCGCAACTGCGGCTGCGGAGATGCAGGGGTCCCAGAACAGAACAGAGACCAAAAGAGCCAGGAGGTGGGCTCTTTCCCTGCATCCCACAGCTGATCTCTCCTGCCGTGAGAGCAGCACATATCCAGCCTTTGAGCAGTAACCTCAGCTGAGACATCCAGCTGGGCCCTAGGTTGGACAAAGCAAATAAACACCATACCTCAGCCCCTCCCCTACTCTCCCAATCCTAACCCCCGCCGAGACTCAAGCTGGCCCCTGAACTGAGGAGTAGTGTCACATTACAGAAGAGCAGTAGCGCTCAGGATCTGGGAGGAACCGGTTTGCAGCTGCTGTGACCCAGGAAAGAGGCTGCGAGGAGTGTGACACTGCTGGGCTGGGAGAGAGAAGACTCTTCCATCTCCAGCCCCTACTCTTTCTGGCCTGCCTAGGGCAGGGCAATTACAACTGCGGAGACACTCCCGGGGGTCAGCAGCAGGTGGCAGAGGCAGCTCGGGGCTTTGAGCAGCTCAGAAATCTCTCGCCCTCCACACACGGAACAAGTGCCCTAAGACTCAGGAGACCTGGGCACAGGGTTGGCTGTGTGTGTGTGTTTACTAGGGTTATGTCCTCTTGTTGGATCAATCCCTTTAATATTATGTAGTGCCCATCTTTGTCTTTTAATATGTTCTTCACTTCAAAGTCTATTTTGTCAGACATAAGTATTGCAACTCCAGCTTTTTTCTCATTTCCATTTGCATGAAATATCTTACTCCAACCCTTCACTTTCAGCCTGTCTTTTTTATCTGAGGTGAATATCTTGTATACAGTATATGCAAGGGTCTTGCTTTGTTAACAATTGAGCCAGCCTATGTCTTTTGATTGGAGCAGTCAATCCATTTACATTTAAAGTGATTATTGATAGGTACATAGTTATTGCCATTTTTTTTTTATTTGTAGTTAGACTGTTTTCATCTTTCTTCTGTTTACAGAAGCCCTTTTAATATTTCCTGAAATGCTGGCTTGGTGGTACTAAATTCCTTTAGCTTATTCTTTTCTGGGAAGCTCTTTATCTCTCCTTCAATTTTAAATGATAGCCCTGCTGGATAAAACAATCTAGGTTGTAGGACTTTGTTTGTCATCACTTTGAGTACCTCCTGCCACTCCCTGCTGGCCTGCAAAGTTTCTGTAGAAAAGTCATTTGATAGTCTTATAGGAGTTCCCTTGTATGTAACCCACTGTCTTTCTCTTGCTGCTTTTAGGATTCTCTCTTTGTCTTTAACCTTTGCCATTTTAACTATAATGTGTCTTGGTGTGAACCTGTTTGGGTTTATCCTGGTTGGAACTCTCTGTACTTTCTGGGCTTGTATGTCGGTTTCCTTCACCAAGTGACTCTGGTACTACAGTTCTAGATGAGTGGGGCTGTGGGGTCTGGATAGTAGTTTTTACAAAGTTAGTACAGTTTCTGCTCTTGCCTGCACATATGTGCACTGAGAGTAACACAGCCAACCCTATGCCAGCATGGCACTGGCATAAAAACAGACACGTAGATCAATGGAACAGAATAGAGAGCCCAGAAATAAATCCATGCCTATATGGTCATTTAATCTATGACAGTGGAAGCAAGAATTTACAGTGGGGTAAAGACAGACTATTCAATAATTGGTGCTGGGAAACCTGGACAGACACATGCCAAAAAATGAAGCTGGAACACCTCTTTACATCATAAACAAGAATAAATTCAAAATGGATTAAAGACATAAATGTAAGATCTGAAACCATAAAACTCCTAGAAGAAAATATAGGAATAAAGTTTACAGATATTATCCGAAGTAAGATTTTTACTGATACATCACCTTGGGCAAAGGAAGTGTAAGAGAAAAAATAAACATGTGGGATTACATCAAACTAAAAAGTTGTTTCCCAGCAAAGGAAACCAGTAAATAAAACAAAAAGGGATCCTACTGAATGGGAGAAGATATTTGCCAATGATATAACCGATAAGAGGTTAATATCCAAAATTTATAAAAAAACTCACTCAACTCAACTCCAAAAAAACAAACAACCCAATTAAAAAATGGGCAGAGGACATGAAGAGACATTTTTCTAAAGAGGACATACAGATGGCAAACTGACATATGAAAAAATGGTCAACCTCACTAATCATTAGAGAAATGCAAATAAAAACCACAATGAGATACCACCTCACCCCAGTCAAAATGGCTATCATCAATAAATTAACAAACAGCAA
Source organism: Rhinolophus ferrumequinum (assembly GCF_004115265.2). Classification (NCBI taxonomy): domain Eukaryota; kingdom Metazoa; phylum Chordata; class Mammalia; order Chiroptera; family Rhinolophidae; genus Rhinolophus; species Rhinolophus ferrumequinum. The sequence continues at coordinate 72,788,255 of NC_046287.1, read as the reverse complement.
GTGCTGGCGAGGATGTGGAGAAAAGGGAACCCTCGTGCACTGTTGGTGGGATTGCAGCTTGGTGCAGCCACTATGGAAAACATTATGGAGGTATCTCAAAAATCTGAAAATGGAACTACCTTACGACCCAGCAATTCCACTCCTAGGTATCCATCCGGAGAAATCCAAAACTCTAATTCAAAAAAAATTTATGTATCCCTATGTTTATTGCAGTACTATACACAATAGCCAAGACATGGAAACAACTGAAATGCCCATCGGTAGACGACTGGATTAAGAAACTGTGGTACACTTATACAATGGAGTATTATGCAACCACAAAGAAGAATGAAATCTTACCATTTGCAACAATACGACAGACTGAGAGAACATTATGGTAAGTGAAATAAGTCAGACAGAGAAAGACAAATACAGTATGATCTCACTTATATGTGGAATCTAAAGAAAAGAATAAATGAACTAATCAGAAACAGTCTGAGACATAGAGGAAAAACTGAGGGTTGCTAGATGGGGGGGGGAGTAAGGAGGAATGTGAGGGGATTAGAAAACAGTTGGTAACCACAAGATGGCCACGGGGTTTTGAAAATTAATTAGGGAAACATAATCAATAATGTTGTAAAGATTTTGTAGGGTGTCCGATGGACACTTGTCTCATTAGGGAGACCACCTCAGGGAAGATGTAGATGCCTGATCACTGCACTGTACACCTGAAGCTGAAGCTGAACAATAATGAATGTCAACTACAATTTTATATACATATATATATACATATATATATAAATATATATGTATATATATATATATATATATTTACAAGAAGCGGAGTACAGCATTAGGAATAGAGACAGTGGAAATGTAATGGCTCTGTGCGATGTCAGAGGGGTAGTAGATGGGGGGAGGTTATCACTGTGTGAGGGATATAAATGATAAATGTCTAACGATTACATTGTTTTGTACACTTGAAATTAATGTAAAACAAATGTTAAAAAAAGAAAATTGTTAGCCAATCTGGAAAAGAAAGGAACTTCCTTAATGTGATAAACACTATTTACAAAAATAAAAATAAAAAAGTAAAATAAATAAAATACGTTCATACTTTGTTGTTACCCTCCTTCCAACGCATACAGTGCACACATCGGCACTCAGTATAATTATCTTTAAATGTTGAATGAAAGAATGCCTGACTAGGAATTGATTTCTGACATGCTCACTAAACCCCTAAGGAAACCAAAAAATATTTCCTGAGTTCTGGCACGAGTCAGGGATTATTCTTGATATTAGGAATCTGAGGATGAGCCAAACAGATGTGGTATTTGCCCTCAAGGGGTTTATGCTTTCATGGGGGAAGATGGACACAGGCCCCAGATTACAAAGAATTTATCAATTAAATAAAAGTGGGGAAAAGGTGTACAAACTTTCCTGGATCCTCTGTATTGGAAGCCAGGTTAGCTCTGCACAATGCCCTGATTTATGTGAGTGTTAGTCAGAATTAAATGTCCAAAAAGATCAATTGGATCACTTGGATTAGGGTTTCCAGGTGGGAATTCCCGCCCATTCTCAGGAATTTTTTTTGCTTTCCCATTCCCTAATCCCGAGAAAAGTTGGGATTGGGAATTGAGAAAATTGGCTCCTTGAACCCAGTATCGGCCATCACTTTGTGGAAACGATTTGTTGTGGAGAATAGAAAACAGTTTATATCTCGGGATTCAGGAATGGGAAAGTGAAAAAAATTCCTGAGAATGGGCGGGAATTCCTGCCTGGAAACCCTAACTTGGATTACTGCATTGCCTAGTAATAATTAGTTACAATTTATTGAACATTTACCATGGACCAGGCAGCGCTTATCATAGATAATACTATCTCCATATTCCAGATGAGGAAATTACTGATCAAAGATCACTTTGCTGGTTAGTGATAAAGGCCCTGAAAAGGCCCCAAAGGGTTCAAATCTAGCTGTGCCTCAGCCTGACCTCTCTGTTCCATAACATTCTCTCTCTTCTGGTCAGAAGATTAAACTTGGATAAATGTGGTAGTATGTGAACTCAGTTTCAGAAAGCTACCAAAATTGCTTACAATAACCAGGTTTTGCTAGAAGCGCACTTGGGGAGCTTCCAACCCCAAAGCTGTCAGAACACTGGAAAGAACTCATTCCGTGGAAAAAGAAAACACAGAATGAATACTTCTCTTCTATCCAAAAGCACCATGTTCCGGGAAAGATGTCAAGAGTCGATTTGTTGAATCTCTGGTGTCAAATAAATCGTGATTTTTGTTGTTGTTGTTTGATATAGAGTTATGACTAGATGTTTTTTTACATTTTTCACATTTTTTCAAAAAGTCCTTGGGGGCCCACATCTGTCTTTACTTTCTTATAAAGCCCCAACTGTGCTTTGAATGAATACGACTTAATGTTAAGTCAAAATTGGGTTTTTCAGCTCCTGGATATTTCTTTTCCATTCATGTTCACTTCACTTTGAATCCTTAAGATATTTTCAAACATACTTTGGCTAATATAACTTCAAAAGTACCCCTAGAAAATACTAAATCTTTCAGGGCCAAATCATCCAGGTTTAGGATACTTTGTGTAAGTTAAAGACTAACTGTTCAGAATAATTTAAAATAGCTCAATTCTGGTTTTAAAGAAAAGTGTGTATACCTGACTTTGGTAAATTAAGACATTTAAAAAGTATGGTAATATGTCTTTCCAGGTTTGTTCCAAGCAGGGGATACACACACACACACACACACACACACACACACACACACACGTGCATATTTCAAGTGTAGAGATCAAAATGGGAAAAACTGTCTTATTCTATCACCCTTCACTCCTCATCCAACATAATTTCCCATAAGAAAATGATTGTACAATTACATGCCAGGAAGCCAGAAGAGTATCTTCAGAATAAAACTTGAAAGAGGTCTAAATGCCAGAAGTAAGACAGACAGAGAGGTATTACTTATAAATATATTTTGATTAATTTATACTCCAAGGTGTATGTGTGCAAGAAAGAAGGAGGAGAAGATTGTCATTCAGTCATTCAATAGATAAAGCTAAATGCCAAGTACTTGGTTAAATCTCAGTGAAAAACAGATTTTTTTTTCTTTTTTAAAAAGGAGTTACAAATATAAAGAATTCTCCAAAAAGAATGTACCAGGGGCCATGGGAATGGACACTTAGGGAGACCTGACACAGGCTTCCCAGAGAAAGTGCCACTAGGCTGAAGTTAGCCAGGTGGAGATGGTGCCAAGAATGGTTCGGGCAAGTTTTAAGGCCCCAAAAGCCTAGAGCATTTGACGATCTCACAAGAGTCTAGCTAGAGAAAGCAGAGACACTAATCTAGAGATACATGACTCCACAGAGACTGTGGAGATCAGAGAGGGTCTCAGTAGTTATGTAAGGATGTTGGACTTTACCCCAGTGGAAAGTGTTAAGTAGGAGAGTGACATGAGCAAATGATATTTGTAAACATCACGTTAGCTGCAGTGAGGAGGTTGGGAGGATACACCTCGGTGTGGTTACTGTGTATTGGGGAGGAGGGATGACACTGTCTGAGACTGGGGGCAGCAACACCAGAAATTGAAAGAGGACAGCCTTCTGGCTCTTAAAAGGCTGAATTGACTGAATTTGGTGATTGATTGGATGTGGGTGGGGAGTGAGAGAAGAGGGAGCAGGTGAGGATGCTCCTCAGTTTTCTGACTGAACAGCGGAGTGGATGGTGGTGTCCTGGAAGGAGATAAAGCTCGGAGGTACATTTGTATGGAAATATGAATCTGCTTTGAACATGCAGAGTTTGAGATGCCTGAGACCCACATTCTTTCTTTCTGCCATTTTAGTTACCCCAAAGAGACAATATCCTGGTTTTCTCTACCCTACATCAAATGAAGAGAGGACTGGAAAGAATCTTATAAATCATGTAGTATGATCCCCTTCATTCTATGCATGAGGAAACTGAGACCCAGGGAGGTTAAGAGACGTAGCCAAGGATACACAGGACTCACATCCCCTAACCCCATAACCTCCTCCCAGAATCCACTGAAGCACGCTCTGTTTTCTTGCTTTTCAGTTTTCATAATCACCACCTTAACCACTTTTCCTGAACAAGAAACCAGCCTCTTGGAGGTATTCATTCAAACATGAGAAGTTTTTGGCCTTCTTACCAACCAATGCCACCGAATATAAAAGTCACATACGCAGAAAAGTAAAAGTAATCAGAAGTAGTTGAAAAGTTCAAAAACAGCTTAAGTTGGTCTCTGGTCAAGTTACTCATAGGTATCTCCTGTTAGGTCATTTCAATTTTCATTATTATTACTTAAAAAATAACAAAACATGGGTCCATTCTTTTTTACAATATGAATTCTTAAATATCTATCTCTATGCATCCAAGTTTCAATTACTTGTCACATGGCTACCTATAAAATTTCACTCTTTTAGCCAACATTGATAAGATTTGCAATAACTTTTTTTTAACTGGTCAAAGAAGTAATAAAATCTATTGCATTTGCTCACCCAACTTTCATTTTTATAAGCTGTTGGAGTGAAATAGTAGATGTCTAAAACAATACAGCATTTAATGAGGTAATGAAACCAAACACTTGACCCAAAGCAAGTAAAACAAATAAATAAATGCTTACCTGAGGCGGGAGTCCTTAAAGGTGTCAAGATATGTAGGGTAGCTCCATCCAATTTTATTCCCTTTACATCGAAGCTCTAGAGTTTGCCCTGCTGTCAGACTCAGGGTAGCAGCAGGTTTCTGAAAGCGACCTTTATCCATCATCTGCATCATTATAGATTGTGTCTTTGGCTGGGAATCAGCTGAGTCCCTGTCCTTTGTTTTAGGAATTTTGGGCTTCACCTTTTTGTTGGTGGGCTTGATTCTGTTCTCTCCTGGCTCCTTTGGACGCTTGTTCTTGGGAGGGTGTTGGCCAGTAACTAGTAGAAATGTGAGGAGAGAACAATAAGCTGTTGTAGTAACACACCTGGATGGACTACTTAACACCTCAAATAGATGACTTTTTAATACCCCTCTTTTCATATGTCAAAATTATTCCCAATAACAATCATTTTCTTGGTTCATTCTTTAGTTCTAAAAGAATTAACAACTGAAAGAGAATACATTTCGGCTTCAAAGATTTTATTCATATTCAGCAATACATTTCATGTTTGAACTAAAATTTGCACTTAGGAAACAAAATATTTTTCCTTGTAATTCATACTAGTGATCTCTAAGGGGTCACACAGAATGGCAGAACTGAAGCCACTCAAGGTGGTCCGTTTCCTGTCTTTGCAATCTCAGTGCTATCATTGTGCAGTTTGAATCTACTGTTTAAGTGCAAGAAAATGTTGTCTCCACTGAGTGGAGACACAAATGGCACTGCAAGCACACTCAGAAGATTTCGAACCATTACAAACTTTCTCCCAAATGCGGGGACAGCGGAGTCTTTGTGTGTCAGAGGCCGACAGCATCCACATAGAATACAAGGTTTAACAAGGAACAAGTACTAAACCCGTGCTCATTTAAAGCTTACATAGAAGCCATTCGAACTCAACAGTAACTGTAGCAGTGGTTGAGAACTCAGCCAACAAAATATTTTAGAGGGAGGAGTATTTTATTACCGACATGGTTGAGAATTGCTGATGAAGGGTGAGAATAAAAACTGACCTACTTTAAGTCTGTTGTATTACGGTTTTCCCCTTCTCCACAAACAATGCTCCCCTTATGGCCTGCACACGGAAAAGACGGCTCCCACTGCCCTGCCCTTGATTTGCTCCTGGGCTCCAGGAATCTCAACTGTCCACCCAGCCCAGCAGCCAGGCGCTTGTCTCCAATGGATGAGAAGGAGACTGTGCAGTGATAGTCTGCCCATCTGTCTGCATTTGCTCAAAGACGACCTCGATATGTGCCCCCAGAATTACAAAATGTCCAAACTTATAGGCTCCTGAGAGGCCTTTTAGATAAAGTCCTCATGTTGTAGATTAAAAAACTAAAGGAGACCCTGAAAAGTTACATAAATTGCACAAAGCTGGTCACTGACAGAATGTGCGAGAAGTCAGGTCTCTTGATTCCCGTTCCAAGTGCTCACTTTACTATATGTAGATAAACATCCTGTATCTATTTTGAAGAGACAACCACACAAACCTTGGCCCACTGGGGGAATGACAGGGCATTTGTATAAAATGCAGACGTGGGATAAATCAAGAGAAAATTTTGCTTTTTCCTTTTTGATATATGTATTTACTTATCTCATACTACCTTCGTATACCAAAGGCTTGGAGTGGTCCAAAGTGCAAAGACATTGGAATTAGGATCAAGAGATGGAAAAAGACACAAGGTATAAGCTCTTATGCCGGTGGACCAGGCAGGTGTGCCCGAAGGGACAGCTGCTCCTGCTTCAATAGGCCGCTGCCTTGAAAGAACACATGCCCTTGGTTGCTAGATCTGATTCCTCAAAGGATGGCAGAAATGCAGATTTCCTAAATGTCAAATATCCGAAACTTGCCTTTTTATAAACCTCAGCTTTGAATCTCTGAGGTTAGAAGTCAGGTGGTCTTTTTACCCCTGGGAGGGGTGGGGATGACCAGGAGGAGACACCAGGGGGTTGCCAGGAACATCTGTCTTGATCTGGGCCAGTTACAGGGGTGTGTGCAGTTTCTGAGCATTTATTTCATGGAGCCCTACTCTTATGATTTGTACCAAGAAATCAACTGATCTGAACTCAACTGTGTAATGATGAACTTGTATTCCTTTGCATGTAGCCCTTGGCCTTTCCAAACAGGAGCCATTTAGCCTGACTCGTGGTTCAGCCTGGCCCAGGCTCTGGACCCAATCCCACTCCCAGCTCAGTATCAATGTCTACTCCTCAGCACGCTGTCTCCTTTGGACTTGAATGCCTTGCTCCCTGAGCCCTGGTCTCTTTTCCATGACCTCAGGTCCAACTGACCTCTTTCCTTCCCTAGGCCTGAGTCTCTTCCTCTATCTTGTTTCCTCAGGGTCATGGGCCCTGCTTAGCTTTCTCCATCTTTCCAGGCATCAGAGCTGTGTTCTTGAGCCCCAGTCTCCAAGGCGAGTGTCCCCAGTACCTGCCGTTGAACCTGCCCTTTGCCAAGACTTCCCCTTACCCTGCACATTTGGTTTATTTATCCCCAGGGTTCCAATGACAGAAGGAGGTGGGCAGTGGCACACAGGCATGCCCCATCCTCCCAGAAAGAGAAGCAATTGTAACCATGGAAACAGGTCAGACTAACAGAAGTACCCTAATCCAGCAACACAAGCATAAGCCTCTGTTTTGCAACTGAATAAAAGTCACAGTATTTTTCTTAAGGTAGAAAATAAAAGCTTACTATTATGTCAAGCCATCTGTGACTGCAAGCGTTTTAGTCACACCATGCCTATGAGATTCATGAACCTCTGGATGGATGTCTGATATGGTGTGTTTTCTTTATCACATGACAGGAATTCAAGATATCAAAAAGGACAAGTACTCTCTGTAAATACTCTGGAATTTAGGCAGCCAGTACAACTTGTCTGACTTCTAAGCTATCAGATCCTTGTGGTTACCCTTCTCAGGAATGCTTGATTACCTAGTTACGTATATTATGCATCCAAACACGTGCTAGTATCCCTGCAAAGTAATTGGACCTTTTGACAAAACAGGCCCACCAGTCCATCTAACTGGATAGTCGGTCCAGCTACCTGACCACGGAATTGGTCAGCGGTTTATGACAATGACGCTAAGTTAAAAGAGACAGATATGTGGCCCCAGAGACATCCAGACAGTCCTAAGATTGAGTGACTCCCCGTGGGTAACTTTTTAAAGAACATGGCTCTTCAGCCTAACTATGTAAACTATTTTCCAGAAGCCTAAAAAATATAAGAATCTATATTATAGATAAATAAAAGTGATACTTTCAGAAATGGTAGGAGGGTATTTTGGAGTGGGGCTCTCAAAAGGAGTAGGGAGAGAAAGGCTCTCATCTTTCTACATTTTCATTCCCGAGTATCATCACTTTCCCACCTTCTCAGTTTTGTACTGGAAAAGTGTATGTGTTCCTATGGGTGTTTCATGAAGAACGGAAAAATGAGAGTGGGGCATGGCTCTCAGTTTATATAACTCGTTGGGGAACTCCTGAGCTGCTCCTGAGCTGCTCAGCAAATTTATAGTGTGGTGGTTTTGATGCTACCCTCAGGGCCGACCTTTCCCCTGAACTGCCCATGGGGAGAAAAACCAAACAGCTACAGATCTTTGATGTTAAAGACTCTTCACGTGTAGTCCTCATCTAAGTAGCAGGCAGTGATTCTCCTACTGAATTTGTTTTCTCCTCCCACACAGCTCTATAGAATTAGAGATTAATAGTCAGGTCACTTTATTGAATGAGGGTTGATGACAACCCTCAGTTGATGTTGAAGACTTATAGCCCTTTGTCCTGCTTTATAACATTTATTCATTCATTCTGGAGATGGGTGTTTGCCCAGCGTCTCCTCGCTTGGGGATTCTAATGTATGCCTTGGAAAAGCATCTTCAGCCCCTCCAGGAAGGTTATGCTCTCATCCCTGGCATCAAGTTTTGTTTGACTTGGAACTCACTGACAAAACCCAGGGCATAGCAAACAAAGAAACCACTTAGACAATGGTGCTGTGCGTGAGATTTTGTGCAAATAATGTGAAACTGCTACAGTATGTTAATCTCTATGTATATCAAAAGGCAATGACATGAGAAGACTCTAGATCTGGAGTCAAAGGGGCAGGTTTTTCACTACCTTCTAAGTGACCTGGGATGAGCTACTCGGCCTCTGTGATCTCATTTTTTCCCCCACCTGTAAATTAGGAAGAATAATAGTTGCTTTGCCTCCACCACAAGTTTATCATGGAGCGCACCACGAGACATTATTGTGAGACAACCACAAAACAAGAGGTAGCACTTAGCATGCACTTTCTGTGGGTGAGATCCTGTTCTCAGCATTTTAAAATATTAACTCAATCCCCACCACAATCCAGGAGATAGTCATTATTATCATACTCGTAGAATTCTCAATTTGCAGATGAGCAAACTGAGGCAGAGAGAGGCGAAGTGACTTCCCAAGGCCACACGGCTAGCAGTGTGGCAGTCAGGACCTGAAGTCAATAAAGATATTTAATGGTTTGTGAATTTTACCACGTATTTCTCCATAAAATATGCTATATAGTAGTCCCGTACAATGAAGTGGTAATGGACTTTCACGTTTATTTACCTACAACACAAATTCTTATATTTTTGAGGCCTCTGGAAATGTTCTTTAAAAAGTTACACGTGAGATTTGGGAGTCACTCAATCCTAGGACTGTCTGGGTATCTGTGGGACCCGTTATCTGTCTCCTTTAATTTAGCGTCATTATCATAAACCGCTAACCAATTCCATGGTCAGCCAGCTCGACCAACTATCTAGTTAGGTCTGATGGGTCATTTGGTCAAAAGGTCCAATTACTTCGCACATGTACAGATGCATAAAAGTATCAGTTTCTTAAAATAGTAATTTCTAAGAATTAGAAACTTGTATTCCAGGATGAAGGCCTTACTTTAAAACATTTTTCAGGATATCCATTAGAACAGGGTTGATCACACTCTCTTTTAAAATATGGAAGTATAATTGATGTATAACATTATATTAGTTTCAGGTGTACCACATGATTTGATATTTGTAGACATATATTGTGAAATGATCACTCTCCTGTGGAAACACTTGACTTGCTGGGCTCCCAGGACACAGCACTGCCTTGGTTTTTCTCCTACGTCGCTGATAACTCCTTAGGCTGTTTGGCAGCCCTTCCTCATCTCCCTTTCCTGCTTGATGTGAGTCCCAAGGGCTTCATTCTGGCAATGCAATCGCTAATGGCACTCAATCTCTAAGTGGTCTCCTAGGGACCCCTGGGTATTAGCACCATTTATATGCTGAGAGCTGCCTTGTTCTTGTCCTGACTTTGCCTCTAAACTCGGAGTCTGAATATTCTATCGCTTACTCAGCATTGCCACTTGGAAAGCTAGCCGGCATCTCAAATTGAACATGTCCACACTGAACTCTGGATGCCCTTCAGACTGGCTCCTTCCCCAGTGTCCCTTTATCAGTAAATGGCAATTCTATTCACCCAGTTGCTCAGGACAAAAACCCTCAGAGTCACACGATTCTTTTCTTTCTCTCCTAAGCCATGTCCAATCCAGCAGCAAATTTTCTTGGCTTTGCCTTCAAAATAGATCCTGAACCCAATCTCTTCTCCCGCCATCCACTGCGACCACCCTGTACCAAGATACTCTTCACCTAGATGATTAAAAATTGAGCTCATGTAGGCTCCCGGTTTCCACCCTAGCACTGACCTTTGAAAACATAAATCAGACCGTGGGCACGCCTCTGCTCAGGACTCTCCATGGCTTTCTTCTAATTTCGAATGAAGCCCTATGTCTTCCGATGCTCTACAAAGTTTTGCCACTTCCTGTGTCCCACCTCCAGCCACGCTGGCCACAAGGACACCTGGAAGCTGTCGTCCTTCCCATGCGTTTGGCTTGTCTTCTTTCAGACACCTGCAGCATTTGCTTCCTCCCTCCAGGCAGGCCTCTGACTCTCCCATCAACCATATTCTCACCCCCTCTGCAGCCTTCTCCGTCCTCTTATGTGTTATGAGGTGAATTACATTCCTAGAAAGATACACTGAAGTCCTAACCCCTGGTACTGGTGAATATGATCTTATTTGGAAATGAGGTCTTTGCAGATGTTATCAAGGTAAGAGGTGATCATTAAGGTAAAATCTAATACAATATGCTGCTATCCTTAGAAAAAGACACACACACACACACACACACACACAGAGGAAAATGCCACGTCAAGACAGCGACACAGAGGGAGAAGATGGCTAAGTGCCAACAGAGGCAGATATTGGGGTCATCTAGCTGCAAGCCAAGGAATGCCAAGGACTGCCAGCCACGAGCAGAAAGCTAGGAAAGCAAGGAAGGATCCTACCCCAAGTCGCAGAGGGAACATAGTCCTGCTGACAGCTTGATCTTGAACTTCTGTCCTCCAGAACTGTGCAAGAATGAAACTTCTTAACCCATCCTGCTTGTGGTACTGTATGACAGCAGCCCTAAGAAACTCATACGCCCTGACTATTGATGCTCTGTGCTGCTTATCACTTCCTGAAATTTTATTATGACTTGTTTATTTATTATCTGTCCTCTCCATTAGACTGTGAGTGCCACAAAGTAAGGGCTTTACGACCTGGTGCAGGGAAAGCCATCGATCTACAGAGCCTCTCTCATGCCTCTGATCGGCAGTCTCTTTCTTGCCCTTAAACTTTTTTGGCCCCAAGGATCACAGATTATTCTGTATGTCAAACATACAGGCCAAAATCCTAAGTGCTTTGAAGTATTCATTATTTGCACTTGTTAACCGTCAGAACTTGTATCATTCTTTTTTCATTATAAGAATGTTTTTACTCTCTTTTCCAAGGAATAAATTGAGACACAAAAGTGATACAGAGTCTTGGTGAGAGGATCATCAGTATTGCTCTCCTTCCAGAGAGCTGGCTGTATTGTCCTCACATCATAATGTTTCTCTTTAATCCTCCCAGAAAGATAACTTTTCACAGGATCCAAAATAAACTCATGATAGACTGAAGATCAAATTGGCATTGATCAAGGGTCTGGCAGAAGATGAACAAAACAGCAGTAAAAAATCATTCCTTATGCTTCATCATTCATTTGCTCCTGACATTGGATAAAATACATGGTTAATTAAAAGTTGTTAAGTGCCTGTGATTTTATACTTTTTAATGGAAAAATTGCAGCAGCCTGTCAACAAACACAGTGGTACATATTCCATGCATATGCTGAAAAATCAGGTGCTATGAGCTATGGCTGACTCAAAGTGGGGTCTTGGGCTGTTTATTAACTATTCTCATGACTCACTTTCGTGCCACAAGACCAATATGTGCCCTTCTAGCTCTCACGTGATACCAGGAGAAATAACATTCCTTTTAAAAATGTAAAGCATTTTAGAATCAGGCCAGGCAAATATCACTGGGTTAGAGCACTATACACCCAACACGCATTTGCGGGAAGTCTTTTACTGTTAGAAAGCTTCTCCTAGAAATGATCAGAGAGTGGAAAGGCCATGGGATCAGTTTTGAGTCATGGGCCTTGTGTCCAGGTATTAAAGCTCAGTTGGCTGAGAATGCAGCATATCTCAACCTGCGAATCAGAAACTGGCATAGCTTCCCATAATAAGCCACTCTCACTGGCCTGCTCCTGGGCCCCAGCCAGCCACCCGATCACTCAACAGCAAAAAAAAAGACAAATTTTAATAGATTTAGGAAAACTGTCATATAATTTAACAAAGCAGATTTACTTTTATAATTACGTATTCAATATTTTATTCATAAATATTCTATTCTATATATTTTAAAGTATATACTTTAAAAACAAAGCCATGGTGCTATTATCACACCTAAAATTTATCAATTATTTCTTATAAAATATTTAGTCTGTGTTCAACTTTCTCTGATTGTCTCATAAATGTTTACTGTGTGAATGACATTGGACTAAAACAGATGCTAACTGATTCAGGCAGTTTGTAATCATTCTTATGGTCTGGGCATACACTGGCCAGAAAAATTCAGGAGGCAGAAGCTGATGCTGTTTCCTGAGCCTCTGAGGTAGGAATCCTGGGTGGATTATCTAACCAAGTGAGTGGACTACTTGAAATTATTTTGTCTGGCCATCTCGTGCCCTACTCAAAAAATGATACCAAATACCACGTTTCCATCACTTTAGCAAGTGACATACAAGGACCTGCCAGGAGCATTTTAATATTACTTTTTACAACATGAACTTATGCCAACTCTCCTCTGGGCAAAGAGCACCTGTTGCTGCCCCCCGCCCCCACTCCCCATAGAAATGCTCCCTACACTTTATTCGGCAAGGCTCCAGGCTTAAGGATCCTCATGTTCAGCTTCAAGTCCCACAACCATCTGTGACTTTGCAAAATAAAATGTGCTATATTTTGGCAAATGCTTCTAGTTTCATGGAAAGAAAGGAACTGGTCAGGACTGAGTAGTGGATAAAATGTGAGCCAGGTTAAGCTGGCTCCAGCATGAGGTTGCATAACAGCAAAAACTGCTTTTCAACCAAAATTAAGCAAAAATTGTGGTTGTAGCTGAGGAATTCCAAAAGAGGGCTGAGGATGCCAGGATGCACCCAGATGCCAAATATACTGTACAAATAACACCGATCAAATAAATAGTGGAGCCAGCAAAACAATTAAATGCTAACAGTAATATGGATATAGACATAGATACAAACAACGCATTCACACACATAAAAAACGCCGGACCATGTGGTTGTGAGTCTACAAAACAGGGTGGGCCCAGCAGAGGCACCCATTGGAAATAGTGCAGAGGCACGAGGGCTCCCAGGTGCTGTACAAACATGTATTTTCTTCATCTTTTCCGATTCACTCAGATAGGAAGGGTCACGAACAGCTGTGGGGGTGGGGTTCGTTTTGAGGTTTAATGCATAGAAATATCTGGAGTAAGACTCAGGCAGATCTTGCGAGATTCAAGCCCAAGGTGGTAAGAGGAAACAAAGCCAGGATTGTGGGTGGCAGGAGGAGGAGGACACTTAGAATTTTGCAAAAGAATCAGCAAGTGCCTTGCTCAGGTAGCACCCGCCCTCAGAAGCAGAGATCCCGAGGCAAACGCGCGGCTTGGATGGAGGTGGAAGTGATTCACCGTTCTGCACCACCTCCCAGAACGACACGTTGACACTAGGGGCTGGACCAGGCGCTGGCTGGGGGATGCTCGGCTTGCCAGCCGAGGGCTTTCTGGGAGCAGTGGTGCGCTCCTGGTGGGGATCCTAAGGGTTGAGGTAGCTACCACCGTCCCAGGAGCTCCCAGGGGAGGTGGAAAGAGGGAGGCAAGGAGACCCTACTAGGAAGGGGCAGGTGCAAGTGGCAAGGAGTGGCGCCAGGGTCAAGCCTCGGAAGTTCAGAAGATAGAGAAAGAACTGGCTGGAGGACAGGGAGGGCTGGGGGACTGAAGGCGTGGGTTGGGTGGATCCCGGCTAAAGTTATGGCACAAACCCGATAGCCCTAGTCTGAATCACTCACCATCCTCTAGCGCTTCCTGCACGAGCAGAAGACCAAGCAGCAGCCAAACCTTCATCTTCAGGGCAAAGGTTAGGGACAGAGGTGCTGGGGACAGCGTGTCCAAGGCGCGCGGACAGCACAGGGCGAGGGCAGGGGCGTGGGGAGAGGCGGCGGGCGGCGGGCGCCGCCTCCGGGCGGGAGCCGCGGCGGGTCGGGGCGGGCGCCTGGAACGCCACAGCTGGAGGATTCGGTTTCATGAGGAGGAACACAGTTTTGGGGAAAAGTTTGGGGATTTTTTTTTTTTTTTTTTTTTTTTTAATTCTCTGTATGTGTAATGTGATCTCTCCTGCCCCCTGGCGGAGCCGTGAAGCACAGCGCTTTTTCCTGAGCGGAGATGAAGGGCTAAGGGCGAAATGTGAACTACAACAGTCATTCCTCCAATTTCTCCAACTCGGCGGTTCCCCAAGTTTACCAACTTCAAGAAGGCCCAGCGTAATTCTGTGGGTACTGATGGGGTCACAATTAACAATAGTTGTCCAAATGTCAGCAGCACTCCCTGCCCCCCTAAGTATTTCTGTTCATTCCCTGGTCTAGCACTTGCACTCACTCATAAAACCATTACCCTGGGGTGTTCCTGTGAACCGTGCCTGAGAACAGATCCAAGTAAACAGTACCTGCTCCGTTCTGCCCCCCAACACACACACCCACACCCACACCCACACACACACACACACACTTCTGAGTCAAAATCAATGCTCTTGGCTTCTTCTAAATGTAGACTCTATTCTCTCCCAAGATGCTCCCCATTTCTAGCAAATTCTTCTCCTAGACGGTTCATGAAGCATGCTGAGGTGATTATACTGAAAAATCATTGTAACCCAAGATATAAAAATACTCCTAAATTGTGCAGTATATGCTATTAATACTAGAGAAGTGCAGAGGTGAGTGCAGGTTGGAGAGATGGGAAATCATAGAAGGGTGGGGCTTGAATTTGGAAAGCAGAGAAGGGAGAGGGGAAAATGGAGGAATGCATCCTCTAGGTTGGTTGGCAGGCCACTGGTCAGGAGAGAATGGGCTAAGGCACAAAGTAAGAACTGGCCTAGTAACTCTGGCTGGCCAGATTGGAAGGGCAGATTCACTGGGGGAGGAAAGTCGGAAATAAGACTGAACCAATAGTCTGGGGCTGTGAAGGGTGGGGCTGTGGTGGGGCAAGAATTTAGGTCTCCATGTGCCTCTCTGCAGAGGGCCATCACCGGTTTCTGAGCTTGCAAACTCATAAGATCAAAGCAACCTACAGGTGTGCACATTTCAATGAATTCTCCTAAGTGGCAAACAGGGCCTCCCTCACAGCCCATTTCATTCAAACATTACTAGTACTAAAGCTAGTGTAATTTGAAATAATAGGAAGGGGACTTCTCCCTCAACACCCAAGGGAAGAAGATCTGCAGTTCATGAGAAACTGGTGCTTACCACTCACTTCCTGCCAGAGGAACCAAGGATTCTACCTTCCACCTCCAGCTCGGGCTTTAGTTTTGCCTTTCCTTGCATTGCAGTGGAGAGAACAACTGCCTGGGAGTACCAGAGACCAAAGTTCGGGTCCCATCACTGCCACTAGCTCTCAATCTTTTCCACAATTCACTTAAGCTCCCTAGATTTGGGGTTTCTCCTTAGTAAAGGGAGAGAACTAGATGATTTTCAACAGAGGTTTACTGTGTTTGCTATTATAAATATGAAAGTTAAGACATCATTCCTACTTTTAAAGAGTAGACACTGGCCTGGAGATAAGAATTTAAACTACTGTTGTCACACGGGGTGTCAGGCAGGGTCTCTGGTCCCACTCCCTACATAAGAATGCAGGACATGGTGAGGCCAAAAAGGAACACCCACGGAGCCATAGGTAGGGGAGTCACACCACTATACTCTCACTGGCGGCTGGGTTGGATATACAGGAACCAGGAGCAACACAATTCTCAACCCTCACTGTGCCGCTTGCAGACTCAGCCACCATCTTCTTGCTAGCTCCCCCTTTTTTTTGCTAGCCTAGCCAAGGCAGTTATATTCATGGCTAATGGCTCACTGGTTACAGCTGACGGCCAACTAGCCACAGCTGATGGCCATTTGATCACAGTCGATGGCCATTTAATACCTGAGCCAGCACCTTTCTATGTGAGGCCAAGAGCCTGGAAACTGCTTTTTGGGAATCTGTCCCCACACTCCACCCCTAAAGGGTCTCGCCTCACAATCTACGCAACAAGTGTCTTCCGCAAGGGGCCCTGTGCGAGGAGCCTGGAGGTGAATGCTATTTCCTGGACACAGCCAAGCTCTCTGGTCACAGCCAGGGTTTCTCAGGGCACCACCAGTACTTCTGGGCACAGCCAGACTTCCTGGACTTCTTAGGGTACCACTAGTCTCCCCGGGCACAGCCAGGGATTCTCAGGGCACCACCAGTACTTCTGGGCACAGCCAGACTTCCTGGACTTCTTAGGGTACCACTAGTCTCCCCGGGCACACGAGGGCCTCTCAGGGCACTGCCACTCTCTCTGGACACAGCCAGACTTCCTGGACACAGCCAGGACTCTCAGGGCACTGCCACTCTCTCTGGGCTCAGCCAGACTTCCTGGACACAGCCAGGGCTCTCAGGGCACTGCCACTCTCTCTGGGCACAGCCAGACTTCCTGGACACAGCCAGGGCCTCTCAGAGCACTACCACGCTCTCTGGGCACAGCCAGACTTCCTGGGCTCAGCCAGGGCTCTCAGGGCACTGCCATTCTCTCTGGGCCTCTCGGTACCGTGGTGGAACAACAGCGGCTCACAGTCAAGGTGCTTACATATTCTCGATGGCGGCCGGTCAAGACACAATAGCAAACATCTGCCAGTTCCACTACATAGTGGTATGTTCCCAAACAAATAGTCAAGCTGTCCATTAAATTAGGGATGGAAGGCAATTCCCCATAGTCCATAGTCATTCGCCAGGGCTGTCCTGGGGGTGAGGGATGACCTTGACCTCACCCTCAGCTCCCACGGAGGACTCAGCAAGTGTTTCCTCCTGGGACTACAAGTCCTGCATCCGGGCTGCCTCAGCAAGCACTTCCCAGCCCACAGGGCCGCAAGGACCTTCGCTTTCTCCGGCCTTTGCTGGTTGGGGAACCGTCCACCTCTTCCCACCCCTCCACGGGGTCCAGCTCTCCGGCAGCTGCTCCTCCTGGTCTTCCTGAGACTGAGTGTTCATACACACAAACTGCTCCACCGCCCTTCGGAGAGCTTTGGCCGGCACCGTACCCTGCTCGCTGCGCCATGTGTAGTGCAGGGGACCCTGCGGACTACGCCAAGTGTCGTACAGGGGGTCAGGTAGGGTCTCTGGTCCCACTCCCCACATAAGAACACAGGACATGGTGAGGCCAAAAAGGAACACCCACAGCCATAGGTAGGGGAGTCACACCACCATACTCTCACTGGCGGCTGGGTTGGAGACACAGGAACCAGGAGCAACACAATTCTCAACCCTCACTGTGCCGCTTGCAGGCTCAGCCCCCATCTTCTTGCTAGCTCCCCCTTTTTCCTCTGCTAGCCTAGCCTCGGCAGTTATATTCATGGCTAATGGCTCACTGGTTACAGCTGACGGCCAACTAGCCACAGCTGATGGCCATTTGATCACAGTCGACGGCCATTTACTACCTGAGCCAGCACCTTTCTATGTGAGGCCGAGAGCCTGGAAACTGCTTTTTGGGGCTCTGTCCTCACAACTGTAATGTGAAATATCACCTTCTGGGGAGCATTCTGTGCGAAAACTCTGGGAGCAGACAGGAGTGACTACATGGCCTGGGCTGGTCGCTACTGAGATCCGTTTTCATTCAGACCCCATGAAGTTTATAGCTTCATCCTCCGTCTGCGTTGGAGCCTGGAGTCCAGTCTACACTGCCTCTCCCTCACTCCACATAGTCTCCAGGTCCTGCCTGGTCTACCTGCTGACTATGCATCATCCCTCTCTCATCATCCCTCACCTCACTGCCTGGGCTCAAGCTGTTATCTTCTCTCACGGGGATGTGGCTACAGCCACCTAATTGGTCTCTCTGCCCCTCCATCTTGTACCTCAATCCACTCTTTCCTCAGCAAGTAGATCTGTCTTCAAATAAAACTCTACAAAAATTTAACACAACTTAAACCCTTCAAAGGCTCTCCAGCAAGGCTCAGATTCCAGAGTTCATGGCCCCTGCTGGCTTCTCCAGCTTCCTCTGTTGATAGCCACTCCCTCTTTTGCCCTCCATGCAAACAGTACATTCCCTTCACCCACCCACCCAACCACCCTGTGGGCCACTGTTACTGCTGCTCCCTCTGTCCCCAAAAGTCCCCTTCTCCATTTTACCACCTGCATGCCCTCTCGCCACACCCCAATCCCTAACCTAACTCATCCTACAAAACTTAGCTCAGACCTCACCTCCTCCCAGCTGAGCTAAGTACTTCTCTGGTGTGAATATTTCTGTCATAGCACTTACAACATGCAGAATTTAGCTGTGAATCTGGTTATGCTTCTTTCTCCTGCAC